>NC_091310.1:33777786-33817786 GCF_038502225.1 Cherax quadricarinatus | reverse complement strand
TGCAGATGGAATAACAAATAAGTATGAGGAGTGGCACGAAAGAATCAAGGAGACATCCCCAGACATAATAGCACTCACAGAAACAAAACTCACCAGAATAATAACAGATTCAATCTTTCCACCCGGATATCAAATCTTCAGGAAAGACAGAGGGAGGAGAGGGGGAGGAGGAGATGCACTGCTCATTAAAAGCCAGTGGGGTTTTGAGAAAATGGAAGGAATGGATGGCACGGGTGAAAGGGACTACTTAGTAGGAACAATCCAGTCTGAGGGACATAAGGTGATAATTGCAGTAATGTACAACCCACCACAGAACTGCAGGAGACCAAGAGAAGAATACGATGAGAGCAACAGAGCCATGGTCGACACACTAGCCGAGGTGGCCAGGAGAGCACACGTGGGGGGAGCAAAGTTACTAGTTATGGGTGATTTCAATCACAAGGAGATTGACTGGGAAAACCTGGAGCCCCATGGGGGTTCCGAAACATGGAGAGCCAAGATGATGGATGTAGTACTGGAAAATCTCATGCATCAACATGTTAGAGACACTACCAGAGAGAGAGGAGAAGATGAACCAGCAAGACTGGACCTTGTATTCACCTTGAGTAGTTCAGACATCGAGGATATCTTGTATGAAAGGCCCCTGGGAGCTAGTGATCATGTGGTTCTGTGCTTCGACTACATAGTTGAGCTCCAAGTGGAGAGAGTAGCAGGAATAGGATGGGAAAAACCAAACTACAAAAGGGGGAACTACCCAGGCATGAGGAACTTCCTTCAAGACATTCAGTGGGAGAGGGAACTGACAGGAAAACCAGTACAAGAAATGATGGACTATGTGGCAACAAAATGCAAGGAGGCAGAGGAGAGGTTTGTTCCCAAGGGAAACAGAAATAATGGGAAGAACAGAACGAGTCCTTGGTTCACCCAAAGGTGTAGGGAGGCAAAAACTAGGTGTACTAGAGAATGGAAAAGGTACAGAAGACAGAGAACTCAGGAAAATAAAGAGATTAGCCGAAGAGCCAGAAATGAATATGCACAGATAAGAAGGGAGGCTCAGCGACAATATGAAAATGACATAGCATCGAAAGTCAAGACTGACCCGAAGCTGTTGTACAGCC
The DNA here is from genome assembly GCF_038502225.1 of Cherax quadricarinatus. Classification (NCBI taxonomy): domain Eukaryota; kingdom Metazoa; phylum Arthropoda; class Malacostraca; order Decapoda; family Parastacidae; genus Cherax; species Cherax quadricarinatus. The sequence goes on along the minus strand of NC_091310.1, from coordinate 33,816,668 downwards.
ACATCAGGAGGAAAACAACAGTCAAGGACCAGGTAATCAGACTGAGGAAGGGTGATGGGGAATTCACAAGAAACGACCGAGAGGTATGTCAGGAGCTCAACACGAGATTTAAAGAAGTATTTACAGTGGAAACCAGTAGGACTCCAGGAAATCAGAACAGGGGGGTACACCAGCAAGTGCTGGATGAGGTACATATAACCAAGGAGGAAGTGAAGAAGCTGCTATGCGAACTTGACACCTCAAAGGCGGTGGGACCAGACAACATCTCTCCATGGGTCCTTAAAGAGGGAGCAGAGATATTGTGTGTGCCATTAACAAAGATCTTCAACACATCATTTGAAACTGGGCAACTCCCTGAGGTATGGAAGATGGCAAATGTAGTCCCAATTTTTAAAAATGTAGTCCCAATTTTTAAAAAGGGAGACAGACATGAGGCACTAAACTACAGACCTGTATCACTAACGTGTATAGTATGCAAGGTCATGGAGAAGATCATCAGGAGGAGAGTGGTGGAGCACCTGGAAAGAAACAAGTGTATAATTGACAACCAGCATGGTTTCAGGGAAGGAAAATCCTGTGTCACAAATCTACTAGAGTTTTATGACAAGGTGACAGAAGTAAGACAAGAGAGAGAGGGGTGGATCGACTGCATTTTTTTGGACTGCAAAAAGGCCTTCGACACAGTTCCTCACAAGAGGTTACTGAAAAAGATAGAAGATCAGGCACACATAACAGGAAAGGCACTGCAATGGATCAGAGAATACCTGACAGGGAGGCAACAACGAGTCATGGTACGTGACGAGGTGTCAGAGTGGGCGCTTGTGACAAGCGGGGTTCCACAGGGGTCAGTCCTAGGACCTGTGCTGTTCTTGGTATATGTGAACGACATAACGGAAGGGATAGACTCAGAAGTGTCCTTGTTTGCAGATGATGTGAAGTTAATGAGAAGAATCAAATCGGATGAGGATCAGGCAGGACTACAAAGAGACCTGGACAGGCTGCAAGCCTGGTCCAGCAACTGGCTCCTTGAGTTTAACCCTGCCAAATGCAAAGTCATGAAGATTGGGGAAGGGCAAAGAAGACCGCAGACACAATATAGTTTAGATGGCCAAAGACTGCAAACCTCACTCAAGGAAAAAGATCTGGGGGTGAGTATAACACCGAGCATATCTCCTGAGGCGCACATAAATCAGATAACTGCTGCAGCATACGGGCGCCTGGCAAACCTACGGATAGCGTTCCGATACCTCAGTAAGGAGTCGTTCAAGACCCTGTATACCATTTACGTCAGGCCCATACTGGAGTATGCAGCACCAGTTTGGAATCCACACCTAGTCAAGCACGTCAAGAAATTAGAGAAAGTGCAAAGGTTTGCAACAAGACTAGTCCCAGAGCTACGGGGATTGTCCTACGAAGAAAGGTTGAGGGAAATCGGCCTGACGACACTGGAGACCAGGAGGGTCAGGGGAGACATGATAACGACATATAAAATACTGCGCGGAATAGACAAGGTGGACAAAGACAGGATGTTCCAGAGATGGGACACAGACACAAGAGGTCACAATTGGAAGTTGAAGACTCAGATGAATCGAAGGGATGTTAGGAAGTATTTCTTCAGTCATAGAGTAGTCAAGTCATGGAATAGTCTAGAAAGTGAAGTAGTGGAGGCGGGAACCATACATAGTTTTAAGGCGAGGTATGAAAAAGCTCATGTAGCAGGGAGAGAGAGGACCTAGTAGCAATCAGTGAAGAGGTGGGGCCAGGAGCTATGACTCGACCCCTGCAACCACAAATAGGTGAGTACAAATAGGTGAGTACACACACACACACACACACACACACACACAATAAGCATCTCAATATAATACAAACGTTTTCTTTGCCATTTTTTTTCTATTTTAATGAGCTGCTAAAGAAATTTTATGAGAAGTTTGTTTAGAGGGAGAGAGAGAGAGAGAGAATGTGAGAAATTAGAGACGCCAATGAGAAAGAGAAGAAACGGCTGCTACAAAATGAGACATCTATAAAGCATAGACATCTCCAGTTTATTGATCCCCCTCTAGCATCTAGCCTGTTTCTAGTTTTGTAATAGGTTATCTAGTAATCCTGTAAAATTAAGTGACTTCTCAGTAGCGCTTTCGGATCACAACTGGATAAATATAAACCAATTGAATAAACGTTGAGACCTTTAACAACAAAGGTGTCTAGGAGGTAATAATTACAATTAATGTAGGTTAATTAATTAAGGAGATAAGCTCTTATACATATCTTGTAGTATATCTTATTATACTTGTATATACTTATTCTGTACTTTACAAATGGTGCAACAGGCACTTCAGATAAACGGTACACTTGAATACTATTAATATATACCATCAGGTACTTTGCTACTAGATTCACTCATTAATATAAGAGAAATATAAGCAAGTGTGTGTTTGTGTGTTCGGTAATACTCGGCATGACTCAGTAAGTCTCGACTTAGAAGGGCACTGACAAGTCCCTAAACAAGCTAACTTCTGAATCATCAAGGAAATCAAACAGTTTGTTTGAACAATATGACGAACATTTCACCAAACAACAGTAATGTTCGAAGCAGCAGAGAGTAGCACTGCGTCAGGCAAGGGACAAGAAGACAAAATCGACCCAAACAGTGGAGTTTCAACAGATCCTACACGAAAAGTCATACTGAAACTAAGTTCATTAATTCTAATCCTCCTATTACGACAGAGCGCAGATGCCAGAACAAAGTAGGTCGAGAGTTTAACTAGGGACCAGAGATATAGTGTCTCCACGGAACACAACCTCTGGAAACGTCAAATATCACTAAGTCTAAATAATGCTTTGTGAAAAGAATTACGAGATGTGTATGTCCCAACTCACCAAATGACACGAGTTGACATCAGGGAGATGAGAGATGTTTCCTCCACCAACAGCAACTAGAGAGAGTGAGGCAGGTCCATCAGCTTCTACGTTAGGTTACGCTTACCAGCTTGAGCCTGGGATGAACATAACAATCGAGCAGCCAAACAAATCTCTCCAACAGCGAGCACAATGAGAGGTGTAGTTGTACATCCTACTTACATACATTAGCTAATATAATAAGTCAAATAATAATATAAAGCACGAAATTTTTATTTTAGCTATTAATGAAAATATTAGAAATATAAATTATATGAAAAGACAATATATACAAAATTTTACTGCGACCTTTCTCAGAGGTTGCAATAACGGATGTGTAAATTGAAAGAAGGCGAAGAAGAGGGAAGATGTGGAAAGAAAGATATTCACCTGTTAAACAAAGGAGAGAGAAAAAATGGATAAAACTAATATCCAAATACTCCACAGTGACGGAGAGAAGAGAGGCATTGGCTATATGTAAAAAGCACAAGAGGGAGAAGGAAGGATTAAAGGATGTGAAATTGACAAGAAAAATAACACGAGGATAGATAGAGGAAAAGGGGAAAGGAGAAAGGTCGTAGATATATGGTTGGGGAAGGTAAGATTGCCTCTGAACAATTGTTTTTACCTCCTTACAAATACCATCACACAAATGTGGTTGGACAGGACACTGGTACCTACTGCTGTGGCGAAGAAGATCATTTGCATTCACATGACGTTTCATTCAGTGTACAGCGTTATCACTGAGCGAAACTGAGACTACTATCAACATGACTCTACACCGCAGACACCATCACACAGTTCCACCCCTAACAGTTTTCAGCACTTTGAAACCCTGGCCTACCACATGTACCCAGAAACATCTACACAACCAAGGAATGAATAAGCAGACTCCGAGACAGGAGCACAGCTGGAAACAATTACGATTTTTTCTATTTCCCGTGCTCTTCCGGGGATTAACTGTAAAGTTGGGGCTCTCTGCTACAACACACATTGGAAGGATGTAGATATACTAGATGATACTAGTATTGACTTAAATCTTCACCATTTATGCATACATGCATACAGGGATTTATGAAATTTTACCTTGGCCTCTAGCTCAGCAAAGTCGGTCCAACTAGACAAAATTAGTTCTAGCTTTAGGACTGTCTTGTCGTGGGTGTGAACCTTCTGCTCAGTGAGCTGTATACAAGTGTACACATACTCGAGTCACCTGCATCTCTCCTCCAGATCTTTGCCTATGTATTCTCCCGGTCTTTACTCATTCTCTATAAACTTTTGAAAGCTTCATATCCCATGTGAAATATTGTCTTAAAAAAGTGTTCAATCTGCTTTTGTACTGAGTGTAACGTTGTAAGAGTACCACTGAAGTGTATGTACCTCCATTCTATCATCTCGTTGGTATTTCCACAAATATATTCTCATCCAATAATGTCAATATATTCATAGATTTACTAAACACAGCTGAATCATGTACATACTTGTTTCACTCTGCTTCTAAACATTCACATAACTGCTCCACTCTGCTTCTGAATATTCACATACTTGCTCCATTCTGCTCCAAAAGAGACAGATACAGTATGCTTCAAAATACCACCATTCTCGTTCCACATTGCTTCACAATGAGTCCGGGAACATACACGCAGATACTCGCCCCATAGATCGGAGACGTACCCGACTATATATACCCACTTCAAGAAAGCATGTATAGGGCAACACTGTCGCCAAGCTTGTACACACACACACACACACACACACACACACACACACACACACACACACACACACACACACACACACACACACACACACCTGAATGCTGCTATACATCCATGAAGACATCTGCTCTAAAGTCATCTAAAGTCTGATCTTTGTTCTTCCACAGTGCTTTGGCTTTTTCACCCCCACAAAAAAAATAAAATCTTTGATGTTGGTATAATGTCTGCAGCAGAAGCCACAGCTGGCAAAATATTCCCCTTATGCTAAAATTTACGTGTGTTTCCTGGGTGAGAATGGCGACGTTATTTCTGTATTACGGGAGACCAGGAGGTCCCACCACTATTCCCAGAGTCCCAGCACGAGTGCACGAGTCCAAGAGGTTTAGAACGAGTCTACAGCTTCAAAAGTTCCAGTACGAGTCAACGAGTCCCAGGTAATTCATCACACCGTCGGTTTTCTGAACCATTTACCTACACTCATCTGTATATCTAACAATTTCATTTTAGCCGAACCTCTTGCCAGGCAACTTCATCGCTCCCTTGACTTTACTTGGAGGAACACTGCAGCAGGCCTGCTGGCCCATGCTGGGCAGGTCTCTCTCAGATCCAACCCTCTTCTCATTAGTCTACCAAGAAGTCAGCTTCAACAGTCTACGCCTGACCTTTCACGTCACTAAATCCCCTATACATAGGCAACGTTTCGCCCACTGTGTGGGTGAAACGTTGTCAATAAGGGATCGAAATATACTGCATTTGTGTCTCTTTTCCACTAACTCTCTTCTCCCACCTCCCCTTAACTCTTCCTCTCTCTGTCTTCCCATTCTCCATCTCTTCTCTTCTATCTCCCTTCGCTCGTCTCTCCTCTCTCCAACTCTCTTGACCCGCGAAAGGGTGGCAGTAACACACGGTTTGCCTCCACGTTCAGTCTGTCGACACAAAAAAAATCCTCACATTTTAGTCCAATATAGCAGCTCAGGCCACCGATCACAGCCGATTTTCAGCCGTTTCCCCGTGTCTGATGTGTCTAATCTTTCAATTTGTCTAACAGTCATGCAACGTGTCAGTCATACGACTCGTTTAACATCCATGGAATACGTTTAATAGCCTTCCTACCCACCTAACGAGCTTACAGCCCAACTAACACTCTTCTGACTCACCTAACAAGGCTGCGACCCACCTAACAGCTTTCCGACCCACCTAGCAAGGCTCCGACCCACCTAATAAGGCTCCAACTCACCTTACATCCTTCTGACCCACCAATTAAGGCTTCGACTCACCTAACACCCTTCTGACCCACCTAACAAGGTTCCGACTCTCCTAGCAAGGCTCCGACCCACCTTAGAGCCAACCTCGCCAGCAACGACCAGAGCCCACATTGACTGCCAATTACAGGTCTCGTTGGACCTTCCTAAGAGCTTTCCCTCTAGCTAATGGACCAATAAAGGGATCCTGATCCAAGGAGTTGAAGCTTCACCTTCCTTGGATCCAGCACTTTCCAATGAATTTGAAAAAAAAATTGAAAAAATATATCATACTGTTTAGCATATATCACTAGCTGAGATAGTCTAGCATATATCACCAGCTGAGGTAGTCTAGCATATATCACCAGCTGAGATAGTCTAGCATATATCACCAGCTGAGGTAGTCTAGCATATCACCAGCTGAGGTAGTCTAGCATATCACCAGCTGAGGTAGTCTAGCATATATCACCAGCTGAGGAAGTCTAGCATATCACCAGCTGAAGTAGTCTAGCATATATCACCAGCTGAGGTAGTCTAGCATATCACCAGCTGAGGTAGTCTAGCACATCACCAGCTGAGGTAGTCTAGCATATATCACCAGCTGAGGTAGTCTAGCATATCACCAGCTGAGGTAGTCTAGCATATCACCAGCTGAGGTAGTCTAGCATATATCACCAGCTGACGTAGTCTAGCATATATCACCAGCTGAGGTAGTCTAGCATATCACCAGCTGAGGTAGTCTAGCATATATCACCAGCTGAGGTAGTCTAGCATATATCACCAGCTGAGGTAGTCTACCATATATCACCAGCTGAGGTAGTCTAGCATATATCACCAGCTGAGGTAGTCTAGCATATATCACCAGCTGAGGTAGTCTAGCATATATCACCAGCTGAGGTAGTCTAGCATATCACCAGCTGAGGTAGTCTAGCATATATCACCAGCTGAGGTAGTCTAGCATATTACCAGCTGAGGTAGTCTAGCATATATCACAACCTGAGGTAGTCTAGCATATCACCAGCTGAGGTAGTCTAGCATATATCACCAGCTGAGGTAGTCTAGCATATCACCAGCTGAGGTAGTCTAGCATATATCACCAGCTGAGGAAGTCTAGCATATTACCAGCTGAGGTAGTCTAGCATATATCACCAGCTGAGGTAGTCTAGCATATTACCAGCTGAGGTAGTCTAGCATATTACCAGCTGAGGTAGTCTAGCATATATCACCAGCTGAGGTAGTCTAGCATATCACCAGCTGAGGTAGTCTAGCATATATCACCAGCTGAGGTAGTCTAGCATATCACCAGCTGAGGTAGTCTAGCATATATCACCAGCTGAGGAAGTCTAGCATATTATCAGCTTAGGTAGTCTAGCATATATCACCAGCTGAGGTAGTCTAGCATATCACCAGCTGAGGTAGTCTAGCATATATCACCAGCTGAGGTAGTCTAGCATATATCACCAGCTGAGGTAGTCTAGCATATATAACCAGCTGAGGTAGTCTAGCATATCACCAGCTGAGGTAGTCTAGCATATATCACCAGCTGAGGTATTCTAGCATATCACCAGCTGAGGTAGTCTAGCATATATCACCAGCTGAGGTAGTCTAGCATATCACCAGCTGAGGTAGTCTAGCATATATCACCAGCTGAGGTAGTCTAGCATATATCACCACCTGAGGAAGTCTAGCATATCACCAGCTGAGGTAGTCTAGCATATATCACCAGCTGAGGAAGTCTAGCATATTACCAGCTGAGGTAGTCTAGCATATATCACCAGCTGAGGTAGTCTAGCATATCACCAGCTGAGGTAGTCTAGCATATATCACCAGCTGAGGTAGTCTAGCATATATCACCAGCTGAGGTAGTCTAGTATATATCACCAGCTGAGGTAGTCTAGCATATCACCAGCTGAGGTAGTCTAGCATATATCACCAGCTGAGGTAGTCTAGCATATCACCAGCTGAGGTAGTATAGCATATATCACCAGCTGAGGTAGTCTAGCATATCACCAGCTGAGGTAGACTAGCATATATCACCAGCTGAGGTAGTCTAGCATATATCACCAGCTGAGGTAGTCTAGCATATATCACCAGCCGAGGTAGTCTAGCATATATCACCAGCTGAGGTAGTCTAGCATATCACCAGCTGAGATAGTCTAGCATATATCACCAGCTGAGGTAGTCTAGCATATCACCAGCTGAGGTAGACTAGCATATATCACCAGCTGAGGTAGTCTAGCATATATCACCAGCTGAGGTAGTCTAGCATATATCACCAGCTGAGGTAGTCTAGCATATCACCAGCTGAGGTAGTCTAGCATATCACCAGCTGAGATAATCTAGCATATATCACCAGCTGAGGTAGTCTAGCATATATCACCAGCTGAGGTACTCAAGCATATCACCAGCTGAGGTAGTCTAGCATATATCACCAGCTGAGGTAGTCTAGCATATATCACCAGCTGAGGTAGTCTAGCATATATCACCAGCTGAGGTAGTCTAGCATATCACCAGCTGAGGTAGTCTAGCATATATCACCAGCTGAGGTAGTCTAGCATATATCACCAGCTGAGGTAGTCTAGCATATATCACCAGCCGAGGTAGTCTAGCATATATCACCAGCTGAGGTAGTCTAGCATATCACCAGCTGAGATAGTCTAGCATATATCACCAGCTGAGGTAGTCTAGCATATCACCAGCTGAGGTAGACTAGCATATATCACCAGCTGAGGTAGTCTAGCATATATCACCAGCTGAGGTAGTCTAGCATATATCACCAGCTGAGGTAGTCTAGCATATCACCAGCTGAGGTAGTCTAGCATATCACCAGCTGAGATAATCTAGCATATATCACCAGCTGAGGTAGTCTAGCATATATCACCAGCTGAGGTAGTCAAGCATATCACCAGCTGAGGTAGTCTAGCATATATCACCAGCTGAGGTAGTCTAGCATATATCACCAGCTGAGGTATTCTAGCATATCACCAGCTGAGGTAGTCTAGCATATCACCAGCTGAGGAAGTCTAGCATATATCACTAGATGAGGTAGTCTAGCATATCACCAGCTGAGGTAGTCTAGCATATCACCAGCTGAGGTAGTCTAGCATATATCACTAGCTGAGGTAGTTTAGCATATATCACCAGCTGAGGGTGTCTAGCATATATCACCAGCCGAGGAAGTCTAGCATATTACCAGCTGAGGTAGTCTAGCATATATCACCAGCTGAGGTAGTCTAGCATATCACAAGCATAGGTAGTCTAGCATATATCACCAGCTGAGGTAGTCTAGCATATATCACCAGCTGAGGTAGTCTAGCATATATCACCAGCTGAGGTAGTCTAGCATATATCACCAGCTGAGGTAGTCTAGCATATATCACCAGCTCAGGTAGTCTAGCATATATCACCAGCTGAGGTAGTCTAGCATATATCACCAGCTGAGGTAGTCTAGCATATATCACCAGCTGAGGTAGTCTAGCATATATCACCAGCTGAGGTAGTCTAGCATATATCACCAGATGAGGTAGTCTAGCATATCACCAGCTGAGATAGTCTAGCATATATCACCAGCTGAGGTAGTCTAGAATATATCACCAGCTGAGGTAGTCTAGCATATATCACCAGCTGAGGTAGTCTAGCATATATCACCAGCTGAGGTAGTCTAGCATATCTCCAGCTGAGGTAGTCTAGCATATCACCAGCTGAGGTAGTCTAGCATATCACCAGCTGAGGTAGTCTAGCATATCACCAGCTGAGGTAGTCTAGCATATCTCACCAGCTGAGGTAGTCTAGCATATATCACCAGCTGAGGTAGTCTAGCATATCACCAGCTGAGGTAGTCTAGCATATCACCAGCTGAGGTAATCTAGCATATATCACTAGCTGAGGTAGTTTAGCATATATCACCAGCTGAGGGTGTCTAGCATATATCACCAGCTGAGGAAATCTAGCATATTACCAGCTGAGGTAGTCTAGCATATATCACCAGCTGAGGTATTCTAGCATATCACCAGCTTAGGTAGTCTAGCATATATCACTAGCTGAGGTAGTTTAGCATATATCACCAGCTGAGGGTGTCTAGCATATATCACCAGCTGAGGAAGTCTAGCATATTACCAGCTGAGGTAGTCTAGCATATATCACCAGCTGAGGTAGTCTAGCATATCACCAGCTCAGGTAGTCTAGCATATATCACCAGCTGAGGTAGTCTAGCATATATCACCAGCTGAGGTAGTCTAGCATACATCACCAGCTGAGGTAGTCTAGCATATCACCAGCTGAGATAGTCTAGCATATATCACCAGCTGAGGTAGTCTAGCATATATCACCAGCTGATGTAGTCTAGCATATATCACCAGCTGAGGTAGTCTAGCATATATCACCAGCTGAGGTAGTCTAGCATATCACCAGCTGAGGTAGTCTAGCATATCACCAGCTGAGGTAGTCTAGCATATCACCAGCTGAGGTAGTCTTGCATATCACCAGCTGAGGTAGTCTAGCATATCACCAGCTGAGGTAGTCTAGCATATATCACCAGCTGAGGTAGTCTAGCATATATCACCAGCTGAGTTAGTCTAGCATATCACCATCTGAAGTAGTCTAGCATATCACCAGCTGAGGTAATCTAGCATATATCACCAGCTGAGGTAGTCTAGCATATATCACCAGCTGAGGTAGTCCAGCATATCACCAGCTGAGATAGTCTAGCATATATCACCGGCTGAGGTAGTCTAGCATATATCACCAGCTGAGGTAGTCTAGTATATATCACCAGCTGAGGTAGTCTAGCATATCACCAGCTGAGGTAGTCTAGCATATCACCAGCTGATGTAGTCTAGCATATCACCAGCTGAGGTAGTCTAGCATATATCACTACTGAGGTAGTCTAGCATATCACCAGCTGAGGTAGTCTAGCATATCACCAGCTGAGGTAGTCTAGCATATATCACTAGCTGAGGTAGTTTAGCATATATCACCAGCTGTGGGTGTCTAGCATATATCATCAGCTGAGGAAGTCTAGCATATTACCAGCTGAGGTAGTCTAGCATATATCACCAGCTGAGGTAGTCTAGCATATATCACCAGCTGAGGTAGTCAAGCATATATCACCAGCTGGGGTAGTCTAGCATATATCACCAGCTGAGGTAGTCTAGCATATATCACCAGCTGAGGTAGTCTAGCATATATCACCAGCTGAGGTAGTCTAGCATATATCACCAGCTGAGGTAGTGTAGCATATATCACCAGCTGAGGTAGTCTAGCATATATCACCAGCTGAGGTAGTCTAGCATAAATCACCAGCTCAGGTAGTCTAGCATATATCACCAGCTGAGGTAGTCTAGCATATATCACCAGCTGAGGTAGTCTAGCATATATCACCAGCTGAGGTAGTCTAGCATATATCACCAGCTGGGGTAGTCTAGCATATATCACCAGCTGAGGTAGTCTAGCATATCACCAGCTGAGATAATCTAGCATATATCACCAGCTGAGGTAGTCTAGCATATATCACCAGCTGAGGTAGTCTAGCATATATCACCAGCTGAGGTAGTCTAGCATATATCACCAGCTGAGGTAATCTAGCATATCACCAGCTGAGGTAGTCTAGTATATCACCAGCTGAGGTAGTCTAGCTTATCACCAGCTGAGGTAGTCTAGCATATCACCAGCTGAGGTAGTCTAGCATATCACCAGCTGAGGTAGTCTAGCATATATCACCAGCTGAGGTAGTCTAGCATATATCACCAGCTGAGGTAGTCTAGCATATATCACTAGCTGAGGTAGTCTAGCATATCACCAGCTGAGGTAGTCTAGCATATCACCAACTGAGGTAGTCTAGCATATCACCAGCTGAGGTAGTCTACCATATATCACCAGCTGAGGTAGTCTAGCATATATCACCAGCTGAGGTAGTCTAGCATATATCACTAGCTGAGGTAGTTTAGCATATCACCAGCTGAGGTAGTCTAGCATATCACCAGCTGAGGTAGTCTAGCATATATCACTAGCTGAGGTAGTCTAGCATATCACCAGCTTAGGAAGTCTAGCATATCACCAGCTGAGGGTGTCTAGCATATATCACCAGCTGAGGAAGTCTAGCATATTACCAGCTGAGGTAGTCTAGCATATATCACCAGCTGAGGTAGTCTAGCCTATCACCAGCTTAGGTAGTCTAGCATATATCACCAGCTGAGGTAGTTTAGCATATATCACCAGCTGAGGTAGTCTAGCATATATCACCAGCTGAGGTAGTCTAGCATATATCACCAGCTGAGGTAGTCTAGCATATATCACCAGCTGAGGTAGTCTAGCATAAATCACCAGCTCAGGTAGTCTAGCATATCACCAGCTGAGGTAGTCTAGCATATATCACCAGCTGAGGTAGTCTAGCATATCACCAGCTGAGGTAGTCTAGCATATCACCAGCTGAGGTAGTCTAGCATATATCACCAGCTGAGGTAGTCTAGCATATCACCAGCTGAGGTAGTCTAGCATATCACCAGCTGAGGTAGACTAGCATATATCACCAGCTGAGGTAGTCTAGCGTATATCACCAGCTGAGGTAGTCTAGCATATATCACCAGCTGAGGTAGTCTAGCATATATCACCAGCTGAGGTAGTCTAGCATATATCACCAGCTGAGGTAGTCTAGCATATATCACCAGCTGAGGTAGTCTAGCATATATCACCAGCTGAGGTAGTCTAGCATATATCACCAGCTGAGGTAGTCTAGCATATATCACCAGCTGAGGTAGTCTAGCATATATCACCAGCTGAGGTAGTCTAGAATATATCACCAGCTGAGGTAGTCTAGCATATATCACCAGCTGAGGTAGTCTAGCATATCACCAGCTGAGGTAGTCTAGCATATCACCAGCTGAGGTAGTCTAGCATATATCACCAGCTGAGGTAGTCTAGCATATATCACCAGCTGAGGTAGTCTACCATATATCACCAGCTGAGGTAGTCTAGCATATATCACCAGCTGAGGTAGTCTAGCATATATCACCAGCTGAGGTAGTCTAGCATATATCACCAGCTGAGGTAGTCTAGCATATATCACCAGCTGAGGTAGTCTAGCATATCACCAGCTGAGGTAGTCTAGCATATCACCAGCTGAGGTAGTCTAGAATATATCACCAGCTGAGGTAGTCTAGCATATATCACCAGCTGAGGTAGTCTAGCATATCACCAGCTGAGGTAGTCTAGCATATCACCAGCTGAGGTAGTCTAGCATATATCACCAGCTGAGGTAGTCTAGCATATATCACCAGCTGAGGTAGTCTAGCATATATCACCAGCTGAGGTAGTCTAGCATATATCACCAGCTGAGGTAGTCTAGCATATATCACCAGCTGAGGTAGTCTAGCATATATCACCAGCTGAGGTAGTCTAGCATATCACCAGCTGAGGTAGTCTAGCATATATCACCAGCTGAGGTAGTCTAGCATATCACCAGCTGAGGTAGTCTAGCATATATCACCAGCTGAGGTAGTCTAGCATATCACCAGCTGAGGTAGACTAGCATATATCACCAGCTGAGGTAGTCTAGCATATCACCAGCTGAGGTAGTCTAGCATATATCACCAGCTGAGGTAGTCTAGCATATATCACCAGCTGAGGTAGTCTAGCATATCACCAGCTGAGGTAGACTAGCATATATCACCAGCTGAGGTAGTCTAGCATATCACCAGCTGAGGTAGTCTAGCATATATCACCAGCTGAGGTAGTCTAGCATATATCACCAGCTGAGGTAGTCTAGCATATCACCAGCTGAGGTAGTCTAGCATATATCACCAGCTGAGGTAGTCTAGCATATATCACCAGCTGAGGTAGTCTAGCATATCACCAGCTGAGGTAGTCTAGCATATATCACCAGCTGAGGTAGTCTAGCATATATCACCAGCTGAGGTAGTCTAGCATATCACCAGCTGAGGTAGTCTAGCATATATCACCAGCTGAGGTAGTCTAGCATATCACCAGCTGAGGTAGTCTAGCATATATCACCAGCTGAGGTAGTCTAGCATATCACCAGCTGAGGTAGTCTAGCATATCACCAGCTGAGGTAGTCTAGCATATATCACCAGCTTAGGTACTTGCTGTACTTAGAAACTCTATTATTATTATTATTATTATTATTATTATTATTATTATTATTATTATTATTATTATTACTATTATTATTTTGGTATTAATAATAATAATAATAATAATAATAATAATAATAATAATAATAATAATAATAATAATAATAATATCATTATTATTACCATTATTATATTCCAATTGAGCTACATAATCGTATGGGTTTAGTGCTCCCCCTTGATTATAATAATAATAATAATAATAATAATATATTCCATTCATGGAGGTAGCGCTAACTTCACTCTCCAGCGCCTGGGGAATGGCAAGAATACCTTTGATCAAGAACCCTAAACCAACATCAAAGTATTCTTGTTAAACTTCAATAAAATACATGAATTATATGAATTATATGAATTATCTGACACAATAATAACTAATATTCATTAATTCTCTTTTTCATTAATTTCGTATGACTGTATTTATAATTTTTTTCTTATTCAGGACAAAACTAAAGTGAAACTAATATATAATATATTTGCTTTATAAAGGGCCTTATGAAATAGAGCTTTGTCACAAAAAGGGGTTTATCAAAAAGGGCTTCATAAAATAGGTTTTATCAAAGAGGGCTTTATTAAATAGGGTTATAAAAAGTTATGCGACTTTACCTCATAGAGTTTTATCAGACAGAGCTTTATCACAAGGGTTTGATCACAATGAGCTTTATCCTGTAGTACTTTACTAGAAAAGGCCTTATCATGTACACTTTATTATTTTAGGCATTAAAATATTAGGCTACATCAAATAGGACTTTATCAATTTTGGTTTAATCAAGACAATAAATTTACTGAAGACCCTTTTTTTTAAGAGCGAAACGTCGCCTAGTATAGTCTCGCTCTGCCAGGTGCGTTTTATACTCCGAGTCCTGGGATTACAGGTTTGTAATCGACTACACGAGTGTCATTAAGGCCGCTTGTAACCAGATCAAAGATAATTTAATCCTAAAGTAAGGATTAACTTATATTACATATATATTTATATATATATATTATTGTGACCACGAACGAGTGGTATTGATCAATAACAACATTGCACTAGCCAAGGACTCGAACCCATGCTGCTTTGGCCTGCCTCATTGTGGGTGAAAACACATGACGCCCTAATCCACTGGACCATACGATCCTTAAGAGTAGCGCATCCAGCGGAACTAGATGTTGTACTCTCTACCCAAGGACACACGATGGTGTGGATGACTCTAGGTTAATTTCATTCTAGTCCTTGTTCGTGGTCACAGTAATATAAAATACTGCTCGTTGTACTAGTACACCAAACAGAGACTAGAATGAAATTAACCTAGAGTCATCCACACCATCGTGTGTCCTTGGGTAGCGAGTACAACATCCAGTTCCGCTGGATGCCCTACTCTTAAGGTTCGTATGGTCCAGTGGATTAGGGCGTCATGCATTTTCGCCCACCATGAGGCAGGCCAAAGCAGCATGGGTTCGAGTCCTTGACTAGTGCAGTGTTGTTATTGATATATATATATATATATATATATATATATATATATATATATATATATATATATATATATATATATATATATAAGGGGGAGAGACAGAGTGTGCATTGAACTAAGTCGACGAAACGCTGCAGAACTTGGATCAACTCAGAGAACGTTTAGCTCTGTATAGGCATCTAACAAGTCCTCATGACACGGTAAGGCTCAACAAGGAGCGAAACGTTTACTCAACAAAAGTTCGTACCACAAAGTGTCTCTTTGCTGGTGTCAGACGAACCAAAAATTCTGGAGCCCTCGTAAAACTGAAATTATCTCTTCTATTATTTTCTAGTATATACATCCCCCCCCCCACCTACACACAAAAAAAAACCTGTGGGCCGAGAATGAGTAAGTATTTATGGTGATTACATCCGACAAGTTTAATTACTTAATGACAGAGCCCAGGAGCTGCCTGTTAATGATGTGTAATTAACTCAAACAGAACGATTTATATGTCCAAGTTTTCTTAGGGGGATGAGGGGGTGGGGGTGGGTGGATTTGGAGGGGGATGGAGGAGGTGGGGAGTGGGAGGGGAGAGGAAGGGGAGTAGGAAGGGGGCGATGGGGAATGGAGACGCAAAGGATGGGGAGGGAAGGGAAGGTTCTTAATTTGAGGGAGATGCTAGAATTTTTATTTTTGGGGGGGTGAATTTCTATTTTTTTTATTCTTCTTACATATTTAATATTTTATTGTGGAGTATTATTTGTGAAAGTTCAATTAATCTTTAGTTGTCGGCGGCAGAGAAATATTTTTGAAAGATGATTGAGATTGATTAACGTCTCCCTGGTCTTTCCCTTTTTTTCCTTCTTCCACTCTCTCTCTCTCTCTCTCTCTCTCTCTCTCTCTCTCTCTCTCTCTCTCTCTCTCTCTCTCTCTCTCTCTCTCTCTCTCCCTCTCTCTCTCTCTCTCTCTCTGTTTATTATTGTTGTTATTGCTGGGTTCTGGTGTTCGTGTTCAGGTTCACTACAGCGTGGTCTGAGAGGCTCATTAATTAAATGCCGGGGTCTGACGCTGCGTAATGGGCCTGCAGCAGTTCCCCCTTTATTGGTGGGGTGAGCCAAGGTTTTTTTATATTGGCGGGGAAGGTCTTGGATTTTTATTGGCGGGGTGAGATGTGGTTTCTTTGGTGGGGTTAGCCGTGGATTTGGTGGGGTGAGTTGTGGTTGTTTATTGGTGGGGCTAGCAGTGGCTCTTTACATTGGTGGGGTTGGCCAACGTTATTTATTGGTGGGGAGAGCGGTGGTTTTTATAGCGTGCTGTCCCTGGGTTATTAATTGGCGGTGTGAGCCATGTTTTTTCTTTAATTGGATTGTCTTCTAAGTGGCTTTAATTAACTGTGTCATTCGTGGTTTTTATTTGCTGTGATAGCGTGATTTTTTAATAGCGGAGCGAGCCCTATTCTTCATTTAAAAACATTCAACTTGCTCGAGCATATATTCTTATGAATCTTTGTAAAATAAATAGCGTTACCTATCGCTGTGGCACAGATTCATACTGCAGGTTCATAATAAATTTACATTATACGTTGGAAACACAGAATCAGGAATTTGTTGATACAGTTTGTTAAAAAAAGTGTGTTGTTTATGGGAGAACAGACCAAATAGAATGTGTGTGTGTGTGTGTACTCACCTATTTGTAGGTGCAGGGGTCGAGACTCAGCTCCTGGCCTCGCCTCTTCACTGAACGCTACTAGGTTCTCTCTCTCCCTGCTCCATGAGCTTTATCATACCTCGTCTTAAAGCTATGTATGGTTCCTGCCTCCACTACATCGCTCGGCAGACTGTGTGTGTTTGTGTGTGTGTGTGTGTGTGTGTGTGTGTGTGTGTGTGTGTGTGTGTGTGTGTGTGTGTGTGTGTGTGTGTGTGTACTCACCTAGTTGTGTTTGGAGGGGTCGAGTCACAGCTTCTGGGCCCACCTCTTCACTGGCCGATACTAAGTCACTCTCTCCCTGCTCCATTAGCTTTATCAGACCTCTTCTTAAGGTATGTATGGTATGTACGGTTAAACACCAACAGAGCTAGGTGTTGTATCGTGATCCGAGGACATACGGTGGTATGGGTGCCCCAGAGCTAATTTCATTCTACTCCCCGTTTGGTGTACTAGCCTCCTCGAGAAGTATATACATTATTGTAACCACAGACGAGTGGCATTTAATCAATAAAACACTGCGACTAGCCGAGGACTCGAACCCATGGTGGTCCTGTGGGTTAGAACGTCATGTGATTTTCACTCACCATGAGGCGGGCCAAAACGACATGGGTTCGAGTCCTCGGCTAGTCGCTCTGATCCACCATGAGGCCTGGTCACAGACCGGGCCGCGGGGGCGTTGACTCCCGGAACTCTCTCCAGGTAAACTCCAGGTAAGTGTTGTTATTCATTAAATACCACTTGTCCGCGGCTACAGTAATATATATACTGCGTACACTATTACGCAAACAGGTAATGATTGGCCTGTTGACCTGGCCGTAATGGGTTTGAAGCAAAAATAAACACAGTAGTTGTATTTAACTTGTATTTTCCATCACCAATTATATATATTATGTACACTTATGTAAACTATGCACACGAATGGAGTATAAGTGTACCACACGGTGCTTCAACCAGCTAGAGGCGAGTCTTGCAAATGTTGACCACGAGCGACACCACATCGTTTCAGCACCTGGCAGGCTCGTCTGTGATTGGATAATGAAGCAAGGTACTGATTTAACGATGGGGCCACAAAAGATCGTTAAACCCTTAGCACCTGGTTAGCTGGTTGGGAGGCAGCCTATATGGGAGTGTATACATACTCCGAATAAAATGTAACGTACTCTTTTCATGCCACATACAACAAACTGGAAGTAGTATGAAACTAGCCCTGAGGTACTCACTCCACCGTATGTCCTCGGATCACGGAAAAACGCTTAGCTCTGCTGGGTGCGTGATTCTTGTAGGATTTGGTGGTCCTGTGGGTTAGAGCTTCATGTGATTTTCGCTCACCATTAGGCAGGCCCAAAACAACATGGGTTCGAGTCCTTGGCTAGTCGCAGTGTTGTTATTGATATATATATATATATATATATATATATATATATATATATATATATATATATATATATATATATATATATATATATATATATATATATATATTATGGTCACACTGAAGTGTACTTTCAACAGTACTAAAGATGCAGATGCAGGGCAGGCTTTCATTATACATGCTTTGACGACGTTTCGCCCAACAATATTTCTCGGCAACTCTTTTTTCTTTCAAGCTCACCTAAATTTATTCCAATAGTGAGGGCTTCAGGGTAAGACCTGGTGAGGGCCTCAGGGTCAGATGTGACCCTTATTCTTCTGGAAAGACTTGCCATTTCCCAAGGAAAATAGCGAAATATATCTTGCATAACAAAATACTGCAAACTTTTTTATATTATGTAGCAAAACTAGCACCTTAACCTACTTTTACTATGAGCTAAAAAAAAAACTAGTTGATCTAACCTCTGTAATAGTCATCAGTGTTTTCCTTCTCCTGGAGAAAAGGGAAGAGAAAGGGAAGAGAAAGGGAAGAGAAAGGGAAGAGAAAGGGAAGAGAAAGGGGTACACTTCATAAAATGAAACATCTCTTCTTTTTTTTTATCAAAACTACTCTGTTTAATATAATAAAAGAATATACAACTCTAAAGTGTAAACTTTTTGATATACTGACAAAATACAATTTCAAATGAAAGATATCCTTGGAATGGTATAGTTGGATAGCACTCTATCAGGATAGTGTTGGGACAGTGCAATAATATATCTGCATCACAATGTATCACTGTCAAAGTATGTGAGACGCGTGAAATATATCTATGTCAAGGAGGCCGATGAAAGATATAGATGACTGGTTCACAAAGTAGCATAAAATGGGAAACCATAAAATGAGATATATATATATATATATATATATATATATATATATATATATATATATATATATATATAAAGAGAGAGAGAGAGAGAGAGAGAGAGAGTGTTCGCATCGCTATTCAGTGTTCGCATCGCTATTCAGTGTTCGCATCGCTATTGGGCCGTGCGGACGTGCTGCGCAGTAGCTCCTGATTGAGTTGGCATTTGCGCAGTGTTGACGTGTACTTGGCTCTGTGAAGACCTGTTTGCGCGCTCTCTAGAATTGAAGCAAGATGCCCTCCATCGAGCAACTTTACCAACAGCATAAGGAAGAATTGAGGTTGGCGAATTTGGAAATTCGGCGATTGACCGAGGAGAACAAGAAGATTCGTAGTAGTCCTCCTGTTTTGAGCCCTCAGGTCAAGAAGGGAAACTGGTCAGTGGCTGGACAGCAGGGAAAGAAGTTGACGATCAAGAAGACGAATGGAAAGGTAGAAACGATGAAGAAGAAAGAGACTGCCGTGGAAACTGTTGTGGAAACATCCAATACATTCTCAGTGCTACCCGACGAATGTGAGTTGACTACTGGGAACGACACGACGAAAGACATTAAGGAAGGTAAGAATATTGTTGTTGTTGGGGATAGCCAAGTTAGGTATATGGATAGGGCGTTCTGCTTGAAGGACAGGAGTAGGAGACAGAGAGTTTGCTTTCCTGGGGCTGGGATGGAGGATATTGTTAGCCGTCTGGATGACATCATGAGAGGTAATGGGAGCAATCCTATTATCTGTCTCAGTGCTGGAGGCAACGATGTTGGCAGACGTAGGAGTGAGGACCTGATTAGCAGGTATAGGTCAGCAATAGAAATAATTAGAAGTAAGGGTGGGAACCCTCTCATATGTGGTATTTTGCCAAGGAGGGGAGTTGGAAGTGAATGGTTGTCCAGGGCAATTGGTGTCAATTGCTGGCTGGACAAATACTGTAAGGAAAATGCGGTAACATTCATTGACAACTGGGACCTCTTCTATGGCAGAAATGACATGTATGCTAGGGATGGGGTTCACTTATCTAGGTGTGGGGTGGGAGCACTGGCAACTGCAGTGGAGGGAGCAGTTAGGACTTTAAACTAGGAATAGTTAGTGGTATGGGTTTTGGCAGGAAAACAGTGAAGTCCCAGTGTAGTAATATTACGAGTTCTAGGGGAACTTGTAATAATAAGAACGAGATAGATATTGAAAAGCCAGGGACCTTGGGTGATAAGGACGGTAATAGGTTTAGTAGAAAAATAGAAATGAGCAGGAAGGGTAAAGAGAAAGGAGAGTCTTTCAATGTTTATTATGCTAATTGCCGTAGTGCTAGGAATAAGATGGACGAGTTGAGATTAGTTGCTAGTGTAGGTAACATTGATGTATTTGCCTTAACTGAGACGTGGTTTAATTCAAAAAGTCGGGACATGCCTGCGGAATGTCATATTCAGGGTTTTAAATTGTTCCAAGAAGATAGAAGTATTGGGAGGGGGGGTGGGGTGGCATTGTATGTCCGAGATCGCTTGAACTGTTGCATAAAAACGGGTATTAAGTCTGAAGTAACACATACAGAGTCTGTTTGGATAGAATTTTCAGAGGGGCATGAAAAACTGATTTTAGGAGTGATATACCGTCCCCCTAACTTAGATAGGGACCAAGGGAAACTACTATGGGAGGAAATTGTTAAGGCCACAAGGCACGATAATGTAGTAATTCTAGGAGACTTTAACTTTAGTCATGTTGATTGGAATTTCTTGACTGGGAATTTAGAATCGTACGACTTCTTAGAAGTATTTCAGGATTGTTTTTTGAAGCAGTTTGTGACAGAACCTACAAGGGGAAATAACCTGCTTGACTTAGTTATGGCAAACAATGAATCCCTTGTTAATAATTTAGAAATTTCAGAGGAACTGGGTGCTAGCGACCACAAATCAATTACATTTAGCATTGAATGGAAGTACGATAGTAGCGATAACTCAGTAACAGTCCCAGATTTTCGCTTAGCAGATTACGATGGGCTTAGAGAACACTTATCATCTGTTGACTGGGGTAACGAAGAGAGCTATCAATATGACAGTTTTCTGAACACTATACATGCTGCTCAAAGAGCGTTTATCCCATATAAAGAAATTATATCAAATAGAAATGACCCAAAATGGATGAATAATAGGCTCAAATATCTACTAGGGCATAAGAAAGGAATTTATAGGCGTATCAAAAGAGGTGAGGGTCATCTTATGAATCAGTATATTGACATTAAGAGGGACATTAAAAAGGGGATAAGAAAAGCTAAAAGGGACTATGAAATTAAAGTTGCTAGGGATTCTAAAACTAACCCAAAAAGTTTTTTCCAGGTCTATAGAACAAAAGTTAGAGATAAGATAGGTCCCCTTAAAAATAACTATGGGCACCTTACTGACAATGAGAATGAAATGTGCTTGATTTTAAATAATTATTTTCTCTCAGTTTTTACACAGGAAGACACTAACAATATTCCAGTAATTAATTTTTACAGTGGGCTAGAAGAAGATAAATTATGTAACATCACAGTCACTAGTGAGATGGTTGTGAGGCAGATAGACAGACTGAAGCAAAATAAGTCACCGGGTCCTGATGAGGTTTTTTCAAGGGTTCTTAAGGAATGCAAAATGGAACTCTGTGAACCATTAACTAATATTTTTAATTTATCTCTTCAAACAGGTGTAGTGTCTGATATGTGGAAGATGGCTAATGTAACTCCTATTTTTAAAACAGGGGACAAGTCGTTACCGTCAAATTACCGCCCAATAAGCCTGACCTCAATTGTAGGCAAATTACTAGAGTCAATTATAGCTGAGATTATAAGAAGCCATCTCGATAAGCATAGCTTGATTAATGATACTCAGCATGGATTCACAAGAGGCCGGTCTTGTCTAACTAATTTATTAACTTTCTTCAGTAAAGCTTTTGAGGCTGTTGACCACAATAAAGAATTTGATATTATTTACTTAGATTTTAGTAAGGCTTTTGATAGAGTTCCGCACCATAGACTGTTAAAGAAAGTGGCAGCTCATGGCATTGGGGGAAAAGTGCTCTCGTGGATCGAGTCATGGCTCACTGACAGGAAGCAGAGAGTGTCCATAAATGGGGTTAAATCCGAGTGGGGATCTGTAACAAGTGGCGTTCCACAGGGATCAGTCTTGGGCCCGTTGTTGTTTATAATATATATCAATGATCTTGATGAGGGAATTACTAGTGATATGAGCAAATTCGCCGATGACACAAAGATAGGTAGGATAATTGATTCAAACGTAGATGTTAGGGAACTTCAGGAGGATTTAAACAAACTCTATTCTTGGTCAGAAAAGTGGCAGATGCAGTTCAATGTAGATAAGTGCAAGGTTCTGAAGCTTGGGAGTGCCCATAACCCTAGTACTTATAAATTAAATGATGTAGAACTTAGCCATACAGATTGCGAAAAGGACTTGGGGGTTATGGTGAGCAGCAACCTTAAACCAAGACAGCAATGCCTAAGCGTACGTAATAAGGCAAATAGATTACTGGGATTTATATCAAGAAGTGTAAGCAACAGAAGTCCAGAGGTCATACTGCAGCTTTATACATCATTAGTAAGGCCTCACCTTGATTATGCAGCTCAGTTTTGGTCTCCGTATTACAAAATGGACATAAAATCGTTAGAAAACATTCAGCGTAGGATGACTAAATTAATACAAAGCATCAGAAATCTTCCTTATGAAGAAAGATTGAAGACTCTTAAGTTACATTCACTTGTTAGACGAAGAATGAGGGGAGACCTGATCGAAGTGTATAAGTGGAAGATAGGTATTAATAAAGGGGATATTAATAAGGTCTTGAGGATGTCTCTCCAAGAGAGAACCCGCAGTAATAAGAACATAAGAACATAAGAATGTAGGAACACTGCAGAAGGCCTACTGGCCCATACGAGGCAGGTCCTTATCAAAACGACATCTACCTAAAGCTACTCAAGAAACAACTCCCGCACCCCCAACACCAATCAAACCCAGCCCCTCCCACTCATATATTTGTCCAGTCTCTTCTTAAAGCTACCCAAGGTCCTAGCCTCTATCACCCCACTGGGAAGACTGTTCCACGCATCTACAACTCTGTTAGAAAACCAGTACTTACCTATGTCCTTTCTAAATCTAAATTTATCCAACTTAAATCCATTATTCCTTGTTCTTACCTGGTTCGACACCCTCAGTACTTTATTAATGTCTCCCTTGTTTATGCCCGTCATCCACTTATACACTTCAATGATATCTCCCCTCATTCTACGCCTCTCCAGAGAGTGGAGATTTAAGGCTTTAAGTCTATCTTCATACGGGAGGTTCCTTACACAGTAAATCATTTTAGTCATTCTTCTCTGTATGTTCTCTAATGAGTCTATGTCCATCCTGTAGTAAGGGGACCAAAACTGGGCAGCATAATCTAAATGAGGCCTCACTAGTGATGTATAGAGCTGTAAAATAACTTTTGGACTTCTGTTACTTATACTTCTTGAGATAAATCCAAGTAATCTGTTGGCCTTGTTGCGCACACTGAGGCACTGCTGTCTTGGCTTTAGATTTCTGCTTACCATGACTCCCAAGTCCTTTTCACATTCTGTATGACCAAGCTCTACTTCACCTAGATTATAGCTACGAGGGTTATTTTCATTACCAAGGGCAAGTACCTTACACTTATCCACATTAAACTTCATCTGCCATTTCTCAGACCAAGACATTAATTTGTTCAAATCGTCCTGGAGTTCATTGATATCCTCCTCAGAGTGAATTATACGGCCTATCTTTGTATCATCAGCAAACTTACTCATGTCACTAGTAATCCCTTCATCAAGGTCATTAATGTAAATTATGAACAAGAGAGGGCCTAAAACTGATCCTTGTGGAACGCCACTAGTGACTAATCCCCAATCAGATTTCACTCCATTAATGGTAACTCTCTGCTTTCTATTGGTAAGCCATGCCTCAATCCATGCTAGAACTTTACCTCCTATACCATGAGCTGCCACTTTTCTTAAGAGTCTCTTGTGAGGTACTCTGTCGAAGGCTTTACTAAAATCCAAATAAACAATATCATATTCCTTATCACTGTCAACTGCCTCTAATGTTCTATTGAAGAACGTCAGTAAGTTTGTCAGGCAGGAACGACCTCTCGTGAATCCATGCTGAGATTCATTTATCAAGTTATGCTCTTCAAGGTGACTTCTGATAATGTCAGCTATAATTGATTCTAATAACTTGCCCACTATAGATGTCAGGCTTATTGGACGGTAATTTGAAGGAGTGGACTTATCCCCTGATTTGAATATAGGAACCACATTAGCCATCTTCCACATCTCTGGCACAACACTGGTAAGGATGGACGCATTGAATACACTCGTTAATGGCTGACTAAGCTCCATCTTGCATTCCTTAAGTACCCTTGAAAACAACTCATCGGGTCCCGGGGACTTATTTTGTTTCAGTTTGTCTATCTGTTTAATAACCATGTCCCTCGTGACAGTAATATTAGTTAACTTAAATTCATCAGGAACTAAATAATTGTTAATTACTGGAATCTCATTTACATCTTCCTGTGTAAAAACTGACAAAAAATAGTCATTAAATAAGGAACACATTTCCAGTTCATTATCCGTCAGCTGTCCATTCCCAGATTTCAGAGGTCCTACTTTTTCCTTCACCTTCGTCCTATACACTTGAAAGAACCCCTTTGGATTAGTCTTTGATTCATTAGCGACTCTAATTTCATAGTCACGTTTAGCCTTTCTAATCGCCTTTTTTACTTCTCTTTTAAGCTGAACATATTGGTCAGTAAGGTTAACCTCTCCTCTTCTGATGCGCCTATAAATTCCCCTTTTCTCCCCTAATAGATGCTTTAACCTCCTGTTAACCCATTTGGGATCGTTATTATTAGACCTAATTTCTCTCTGGGGAATGTATATACTCTGAGCACTGTGTACATTATTAAGAAAACAATCATAAAAGCAGATCCCTTCATATTCATACGTATGATTATCGTCAATAAAATCATTAGCTAGATAACCCCAATCAAGATTAGACAGATGTTCCCTAAGTCCATTATAATCGGCAGAACGAAAATCGGGGATTTTTACTGTATTATCATTATTCTTGCATTCCCAATTAATGCTAAAGGTGATGGATTTGTGATCACTTGCGCCAAGCTCTTCAGTGATCTCCAGATTATTCACTAGTGTTTCCTTATTTGACAAGACTAGGTCTAGCAAATTATTACCCCTGGTAGGTTCAGTTACACTCTGTTTCAGAAAACAGTCCTGAACTGTTTCCATGAAGTCACTGGACTCTAGATTACCTGTCAAAGAATTCCAGTCAATTTGGCTAAAGTTAAAATCCCCTACTATGACTACGTTACTGTGTCCAGAAGCCCTAACAATTTCGTCCCAAAGAAGTCTCCCTCTATCGTGATCCAAGCCTGGAGGTCGGTATATTACACCTAGAATTAGTTTTTCTTGACCCTCCACGAACTCTACCCAAACAGACTCTGTTACTGCTCCATCTATAGTAATGGATTTAAATTAGATAAGTTTAGATTTAGAAAGGACATAGGAAAGTATTGGTTTGGAAATAGGGTAGTTGATGAGTGGAACAGTCTACCTAGTTGGGTTATTGAGGCTAGGACTTTGGGTAGTTTCAAATTTAGGTTGGATAAGTACATGAGTGGGAGGGGTTGGATTTGAGTGGGACTTGCACATCGGAGCTTGTTTCTTGGGTGGCATTGAAAATTGGGTTGGTCAAATGTTTTGTTAGTGGGATGAATTGTAAAGGACCTGCCTAGTATGGGCCAGCAGGCCTCCTGCAGTGTTCCTCCTTTCTTATGTAAGAACATAAGAACATAAGAAAGGAGGAACACTGCAGCAGGCCTGTTGGCCCATACTAGGCAGGTCCTTTACAATTCATCCCACTAACAAACATTTGACCTACCCAATTTTCAATGCTACCCAAGAAATAAGCTCTGATGTGCAAGTCCCACTCAAATCCAACCCATCCCACTCATGTATTTATCCAACCTAAATTTGAAACTACCCAAAGTCCTAGCCTCAATAACCCAACTAGGTAGACTGTTCCACTCATCTACTACCCTATTTCCAAACCAATACTTTCCTATGTCCTTTCTAAATCTAAACTTATCTAATTTAAATCCATTACTGCGGGTTCTCTCTTGGAGAGATATTCTCAAGACCTTGTTAATATCCCCTTTATTAATACCTATCTTCCACTTATACACTTCGATCAGGTCTCCCCTCATTCTTCGTCTAACAAGTGAATGTAACTTAAGAGTCTTCAATCTTTCTTCATAAGGAAGATTTCTAATGCTATGTATTAATTTAGTCATCCTACGCTGAATGTTTTCTAACGAATTTATGTCCATTCTGTAATATGGAGACCAGAATTGAACTGCATAATCTAGGTGAGGCCTTACTAATGATGTATAAAGCTGCAGTATGACCTCTGGACTTCTGTTGCTTACACTTCTTGATATAAATCCCAGTAATCTATTTGCCTTATTACGTACGCTTAGGCATTGCTGTCTTGGTTTAAGGTTGCTGCTTACCATAACCCCCAAGTCCTTTTCGCAATCTGTATGGTTAAGTTCTACATTATTTAACTTATAAGTGCTAGGGTTATGGACACTCCCGAGCTTCAGAACCTTGCATTTATCTACATTGAACTGCATCTGCCACTTTTCTGACCAAGAGTAGAGTTTGTCTAAATCCTCCTGAAGTTCCCTAACATCTACGTTTGAATCAATTATCCTACCTATCTTCGTGTCATCGGCGAATTTGCTCATATCACTAGTAATTCCTTCATCAAGATCATTGATATATATTATAAACAACAACGGGCCCAAGACTGATCCCTGTGGAACGCCACTTGTTACTGATCCCCACTCGGATTTAACCCCATTTATGGACACTCTTTGCTTCCTGTCTGTGAGCCATGATTCGATCCACGAGAGCACCCTTCCCCCAATGCCATGAGCTGCTACTTTCTTCAACAGTCTTTGGTGCGGAACTCTATCAAATGCCTTACTAAAATCTAAGTAAATAATATCAAATTCTTTATCGTGGTCAACAGCCTCAAAAGCTTTACTGAAGAAAGTTAATAAATTAGTTAGACAAGACCGGCCTCTTGTGAATCCATGCTGAGTATCATTAATCAAGCTATGCTTATCGAGATGGCTTCTTATAATCTCAGCTATAATTGACTCTAGTAATTTGCCTACAATTGAGGTCAGGCTTATTGGGCGGTAATTTGACGGTAACGACTTGTCCCCTGTTTTAAAAATAGGAATTACATTAGCCATCTTCCACATATCAGACACTGCACCTGTTTGAAGAGATAAATTAAAAATATTAGTTAATGGTTCACAGACTTCCATTTTGCATTCCTTTAGAACCCTTGAAAAAACCTCATCAGGACCCGGTGACTTATTTTGCTTCAGTCTGTCTATCTGCTTCACAACCATTTCACTAGTGACTGTGATGTTACATAATTTATCTTCTTCTGATCCACTATAAAAATTAATTACCGGAATATTATTAGTGTCTTCCTGTGTAAAAACCGAGAGAAAATAATTATTTAAAATCGAGCACATTTCATTCTCTTTGTCAGTAAGATGCCCATAGTTATTTTTAAGGGGACCTATCTTATCTCTGACTTTTGTTCTATAGACCTGGAAAAAACTTTTTGGGTTAGTTTTAGAATCCCTAGCAACTTTAATTTCATAGTCCCTTTTAGCTTTTCTTATCCCCTTTTTAATGTCCCTCTTAATGTCAATATACTGATTCATAAGATGACCCTCGCCTCTTTTGATACGCCTATAAATTCCTTTCTTATGCCCTAGTAGATATTTCAGCCTATTATTCATCCATTTTGGGTCATTTCTATTTGATCTAATTTCCTTATAAGGGATAAACGTTCTTTGAGCAGCATGTATTGTGTTCAGAAAACTGTCATATTGATAGCTCTCTTCGTTACCCCAGTCAACAGATGATAAGTGTTCTCTAAGCCCATCGTAATCTGCTAAGCGAAAATCTGGGACTGTTACTGAGTTATCCCTACTATCATACTTCCATTCAATTCTACATGTAATTGATTTGTGGTCGCTGGCACCCAGTTCCTCTGAAACTTCTAAATTATTAACAAGGGATTCATTGTTTGCCAGAACTAAGTCAAGCAGGTTATTACCCCTTGTAGGTTCTGTCACAAACTGCTTCAAAAAACAATCCTGAACTACTTCTAAGAAATCGTATGATTCTAAATTCCCAGTTAAGAAATTCCAATCAATATGACTAAAGTTAAAGTCTCCTAGAATTACTACATTATCGTGCCTTGTGGCCCTAACAATTTCCTCCCATAGTAGTCTCCCCTGGTCCCTATCTAAATTTGGGGGACGGTATATCACACCTAAAATTAATTTTTCATGCCCCTCTGAAAATTCTATCCAAACAGACTCTGTATGTGTTACTTCAGACTTAATACCTGTTTTTATGCAACAGTTCAAGCGATCTCGGACATACAATGCCACCCCACCCCCCTTCCCGATACTTCTATCTACTTGGAACAATTTAAAACCCTGAATGTGACATTCTGCAGGCATGTCCCGACTTTTTGAATTAAACCACGTCTCAGTAATGGCAAATACATCTATGTTACCTGCACTAGCAACTAGTCTCAACTCGTCCATCTTATTCCTAGCACTGCGACTATTTGTGTAATAAATATTTAATGACCCTCCTATCTCTTTACCCTTCCTGCTCCTTTCTGTTATTCCACTAAACCTATTACTGTCATTGTCAATTAGTGCCACTGGCTTTCCAATATCCTCCTCATTTTGCCTATTACTAGTTCTCCTAGTACTCATGTTACTACCCTGCGACTTCACAGTTTTCCCGCCAAAACCCATACCACTAACTATTCCTAGTTTAAAGACCTAACAGCTCCCTCCACTGCGTTGGCCAGTGCTCCCACCCCACACCTAGACAAGTGAACCCCATCCCTGGCATACATGTCATTTCTGCCATAGAAGAGGTCCCAGTTGTCAATGAATGTTACCGCATTTTCCTTACAGTATTTGTCCAGCCAGCAATTGACACCAATTGCTCTGGACAACCATTCATTTCCAACTCCTCTCCTTGGCAAAATGCCACATATGACAGGTTTGCCACCCTTCTTCCTAATTATCTCTATTGCTGACCTATACCTGCTAATCAGGTCCTCACTCCTACGTCTGCCAACATCGTTGCCTCCAGCACTGAGACAGATAATAGGATTGCTCCCATTACCTCTCATGATGTCATCCAGACGGCTAACAATATCCTTCATCCCAGCCCCAGGAAAACATACTCTCTGCCTCCTACTCCTATCCTTCAAACAGAATGCCCTATCCATGTACCTAATCTGGCTATCCCCAACAACAACAATGTTTTTACCTTCCTTGGCGTCGTCCGTAGTGATGCTCCGAGTAGTCGACTCACATTCGCCAGGTAGCATTACACCACTTGTAGAATTCGTCATGACGTTCTCGATGGTCTTCGTTGGGGTTTCTAGGGATGTCTCACTCACGTCTGCCAATGCTTCCTTGGTGCTCGTTGTGGCATTCCCAGTAGAACACTCACATTCGTCAGGTAGCACCGAGAATGAGTTGGAAGTTTCCACGGCAGTCTTCTGGTTTCTCGTTGTTTCTGCCTCTCCAACCGTTTTCTTAATCTTCAGCTTGGTTCCATGTTGCCCGGCCACTGACCAAGCTCCCTTCTTAACCTGGGGACTCACAACAGGTGGATTACTACGAATCCTCTTGTTCTCCTCCGTTAATCGCCGTATCTCCAGTTTAGCAACTCTGAGTTCTTCTCTCAGCTGCTGGTAAAGCTGCTCAAGAGAGGGCATCCTGGTTCAGATTCACAGAGAGCACACAAACAGGTCTTCACAGAGCTAAGTTGAGAGAGCACACAGAGCTAAGTACACGTCACTCTTGCAACTTCTGAGTATTTCCCAACCTATCTGCAACATTTAAGCATTTTCTGTGGCACAGTGCAATATTTAAGTGCGTCCCTTGGCACAGTTGCAACTGCTGATTGTATCCTTCAACAAACTGGTATTTTTTCAGTGCTTCTCAACACATTTACAACCTGAGTGTCTCCATTTCCAGTTTCAGATAAGAAACTAGATCCTATTGTTGATTTTCAGATAAAATTATTCACATTAAGTATTCATTAGTCGCATTTAGGTAAGACATAAATTAAGATTTGTGTACATTAAAATAAGTTTAAAGTTCTGAAACAACATGAGTGCATTGTGTATATGGTATCAGTAAAGTTGGGATGAATGCTTCAAAAATGCCTACTTTGTTTTATTAAGTAAATGAATTACAGCATAAGGTCTCAGTCTGCTGACCAAAAGCTCCAGCTGCAGGTCATATGATGACCCTTAACTAACCTAACCTACGTTAAGATTTTACTTTAGATACGATTTTAAGCACAATAAACATACAATCAGATAACCTTATGAATTTCCTTAAATTGATTCTGTATCTGCTGGTCTGGTGCACTGCTATATAGGAGAAGATGAGTTCTGTCTCCGAGGCCCAACACTTCAGCGTGTAGCTGAAGAGCTCACGCATGAATTGTCTGATTCAGTGTTCATCTCATTATAAAGATTCAACTCTGGTATAACCCAGGAACAGGACTCCTGCAGTCTTGCAGATAGCAAATGACTTGAGTCATGAGAAGATGCCGCAGATGACCTACTACAAGAAATGATTAAGCATCATTACCACGGAAATGATGCTTGATTGCGTTATTGCCAAAGAAAGGCGTAGAATTAGGGGGGATATGATTGAGGTGTATAAATGGAAAACAGGAATGATTAAAGGGGATGTAAATAGTGTGCTAAAAATATCTAGCCTATACAGGACTCGCAGCATTGGCTTTAAGCTGGAAAAATTCTGATTCAGGAAGGATATAGGAAAGCACTGGTTTGATAATAGAGTTGTGGATGATTAGAACAAGCTCCCGAGTACCGTTATAGAAGCTAAGACGTTGTGTAGTTTTAATAGGTTAGATAAATGCATGAGTGAGTGTGGGTGAGTGTGAGTTGGACCTGACTAGCTGGTGCTACTGGGTCAGATGCCGTGCTCCTTCCTTAAGTGGAGGTGACCTGACTTGGTGGGCCATTGGTCTAACCCGGGGGGTTGACAGGGACCTGTCCCGCATGGGCCAGTAGGCGTGCTGCAGTGTTCCTTCTTTCTTATGTTCTTATGTTCTTAAGAGAAAGTCTTACACAGTGCAGTGAGCTAAGAGCAGATGAGAAAATCGGGAAAACTGCAGATCAGGAAAGAGGAAAAGAGAAAGCTTGCTACTGTAGGAATGGAACTGGTAGATGCTAAAAGCCACTACCGTCTGTATTTAAGAAGATGCATATCGCAGGTCTGAAGGGTATATGTCCTTACCCATAACACGGAATAACAATATGGGAGGCACAAATATATCGTAGGGAGGACGGCAAAGCACCACTTTCCTGCTTACAGTATGGGGATAATAAGATGGAAGTACAGTTTGAAACTCACATAGGGATTTGGATTCAATCACTCTTTAACCCTAACCGAGAATTTACCTTAGCACTTACATACGTTTAAAACTTGTGTTGGGGAATTGGAGCCTTCTCTAGCCCTCTCAGTAAACCAAAGCAAATGAACGCTTCATATCCACTTAATTCATATAGATTACCAGTTAGAGAGGTTCTTGCCACTTAAATAATACTCAACCGTACTCATGAAAGCAAAATAGAAGTGGGGAATTCTAAACACTGTATTCCAAGAAGTATTACGTTATGTATTTATAATACTGAAACAAACGATTTAGTGATATACTTAGACTTGGGAGTTTTAGGGTTGATTAGTGAAGGAGGAGGAGGGGGGGAGAGAGGAATAATACTGTAAGATGTACAGGAGGATACTGCACAGAGAAGTATCTGAACACTTGAGTAAAATAAGCATGGAATAAAAACGACACTACTGATTATCTCCTTACTCCTATGAAAAACAGTTCCGGTTCCAAACTGCTAATATCGTCATTACAACAGTGGGAGAAACTCCACCGCTAACCACGACACAGAGACAGCGGCACATGATTTCCAGCACTGTTACTATCCAACAAGTTCTTTGTTCCCTGTCTACTAGACCCTTATATCGGCTTCATCGTAACCTACTTGGACTGGTCCCGTGGGAAAGTCACTACGAGGCGTCATAAGAATGAGAACATAAGACTTGTGGTCTCCCTAGAGGCTGAAATCCAATAACATTGGACGGACGTGAGGATTAGTTCTTCTCTCTCATTTTTCGCAAACAATTCTTGGAGAAAATAAGGCAGAGAGCAGATACAATACACAAATAACCCGCACATAAAAGAGAGAAGCTTACGACGACGTTGGGGTCACAGCATGTCAATTTTTCAGTCTTCAGCTGCCATTCTTAAATGGTTATCACATGCAGCCATCGTCTGTTGATACACAGCATTTCAAAAACACTGAAAAAAATACATTGCTAACATGGGGGATACCATATTGGGGAATTATAATTATTATTGCTACTGTTATACGCAATTATTATTATTATTATTATTTTTCGTATTATTATTATTATTATTATTATTATTATTATTATTATTATTATTATTATTATTATTATTATTACTGTTATAATTATAATTAATAATAATAATAATAATAATATTATTATTATTATTTTTATTATTATTGCTATAATTATTATTATTATTACTGTTATTATTATTATTATTATTATTATTATTATTATTATTATTATTATTATTATTATTATCATTATTATTATTATATGTGAAGAGCTAAACCCGTGTGGGTCACTCAGCACAAGAAGTGACTGAAGCTTGCTCCTCTGTCCACTACACAGTTACCAAACTGCTTTTGCCTTGTTACGTTTAAGAGTGATAAGTAGATCGAAAAACAGGGTGATAAACAGAGCTCGAAATGGAATACTAAACAAAGATAAGCTGTATAGCCCTTGTGGCTTAGCGCTTCTTTTTGATTATAATAATAATAATAAACAAAGATAAAGAGTGGAAAAGTGAGATAAAAATAGAGTAATAAACAGCAAGAAAATGAAGGTTAAAATTATCTAGAAACAGAGCTGTAAACAAAGCTATAAACAAAACTTTTAACAGAGCTGGAGAACAAGATCCGAAAATGTGTCTTGCAGACGAGGTCTTCATTAGTAGTAACCGCATCCCAGCCTCCCTTAAGGAGTTGTGCAGCGAGCCAGTGAACACTCTTAACTAACAATGAAAACGACCAAACTCTTCCGACGAACACTAAAAAAAAATTTAAACTCACAATTAAATTTATTTTGCATTTCCTCCGAATCTTCCAAGAACTTGCATCGGTATTGCTTCATTATTTCCTTGTAAAGTTTTGATATTGCTGTTAAAGATAAAATGCTTGTCTTACTAGGTGCAGTAATTTTTTTCACCCAAGATTTTTGAATTGTAGGAATTAATGTGTATAATTGGTTTAATGAATGTGAAAGGTATTTTTCTTTATTACCTTCTTACATGAGGCAATCCGGGAATAAAGAAGTGGAGAGAGCCGTTCCCTTGAACGAATCTTCCTGGTTTTCTTTATTTCTACAACACTAGAAACTTTTCCTGATGTGTTGATTGCAACACGAAATGTCTAGAGCTATTATTGAACTCTCTCTCTCTCTCTCTCTCTCTCTCTCTCTCTCTCTCTCTCTCTCTCTCTCTCTCTCTCTCTCTCTCTCTCTCTCTCTCTGTCTCTCTTATATATATACATACACATCGAGAGGTGCGTCACAACTGCCGGATACACAGCAATAAGGGAGCTACCCCAACTATGCAGATCCGATGGCAAGCAAAAGCGTCTAGATGGTATCACTCTTCAAGCCAGGACAGACGGCAAGCAGGTGGTGTGAGACTACACATGTGTATCCACATTGACTGATACCTATCTCCAATATACCAGAGAGAAAGGAGGGGCAGCTGCCAGATTCTGCAAGTCCCCAAAGTCTATAAAATACATTATTTGTTCCTATTATCTCAGAGATCCTTGGCCCATGATGAGGAAAGGGCGGATCTAAGTTCCTTAAGGGGGTAGGCAAAAAACTTATCAGGGTAATTAGGGATCCCAGAGCTGCTAGTTTTCTATTCCAGCGACTCAGCTGCGGCTCGAGGAGTAACGCCTGCTGTATCCTGGGTACGAACCCCATGTCTTAGGAGCTGGATGAGATTTTCACATTGTAATCTGTGACAAACACTCAGCAATATGTACTTTATATGTATCCCTCAAGCCTCATGCACTGTATATACCATCTTTGTACAAGCTATGCAGATTTTAAGTCTTGTGTATCATATTGTGTAATACACATACATACATACATGCATATATATATATATATATATATATATATATATATATATATATATATATATATATATATATATATATATATAAGAGTAGAGGTGAAACTGGTGGAGAGTAAAAAGTTCATTTGACCTCACAAGTACCTGGTGTTACTACCCCACTGAGCGCTGTTTCCCCTCTGCACCACGACCATAACCACATCTCTTACGACACTTGAGCTAGCCAGCGACGCTAAGCAGCAGTACCTTAGCTAACCCTGATCTAGGTTATGCCGGGTCGCCTCGATAACGTCAGCAGAGGTAAGGCTACCTCTAGCTCATTCCTTTGGGAGGAAAATACTTTTATTGCAGTTAGGAATTATTGTTTACTTTCACCAGCCTGATTCGGCGGAGGGAGGGGAAAAATAAACGTTTATTCCTTCTTGCTAAAGATTTTGCTACTGTGTAAGAATTACTTTCCTTATCAGTTTCTAGGTATATATTTTTCTGTTAAATTAGAAAATAAAACTTTTTTCTTGTGGAGTCTCAAGATATTTCCTGCTCAACTAAAAAAAAATATTAAACCTTCGTTAATTTCAATACATTTAATAGCCCAAGTGGATCAAAACGTCGATTTTTATGATTGTTTCATTCAAAATACACTGCATAGCAACATCTCTGAGGACTCCATTCAAATGCAGGGACTCACGATAGCTCAGTCGCCTGTGGGGTGTCAAGTGTTGATGTGTGAAACGTTGAAGAATTGAGACACTTATGCAACACATGAGAATCTTTATTGAAGAAACGTTTCGCCACACAGTGGCTTCATAAGTCCAATACAAAGTAGAAATGGGTAAGGAGAGGATTATTATTATTATATTATTATAATCAAAAAGAAGCGCTAAGCCACAAGGACTATACAGGGTAAGGAGAGGAGAAGTTTGAGGTAATCAGTCCCTCAACCTGGAATCGATATGTTCAGTCCATCACTCTTGTAGGAAGTGCAGCATAGGGCCAGAGAGGTGGCCATTTATCACATCTGTCAGACACTGCAACATCATGGGATCTTGGTACAAAGACTTCAACGCTTGCCCAACCTTTGGACGACGACCTACTTACACTAGTGGCAGGTCCCACTGTGATCCCGCCTCCTCCTGCTTCACCTCATCTGACTGCAGTATATAAGCCACCTCTCTGGCCCTATGCTGCATTTCCTACAAGAGTGATGGACTGAACACATCGATTCCAGGTTGAGGGACTGATTACCTCAAACTTCTCCTCTCCTTACCCATTTCTACTTTGTATTGGACTGATGAAGCCACTGTGTGGCGAAACGTTTCTTCAATAAAGATTCCCATGTGTTGCATAAGTGTCTCAATTCTTTAACTTGTCGGTTTCTAAACCATTCATCACATGTGTGAAACGTGCTGAGATTTGGCCCGCCATAACCATAGAGCTTTACAGAAAGCACTATATATATAACTATTTTTTGCAAAAAGTATTAACAGAAGTGTCATGATTTTTTTGCAAGCTTTATTGAGTAATGATGATTCTGCTATCAACCAGGGAGAATTTGTGATATTTTTTACAGCTTTGTTTTTATTGATTGTTTTTCTCTACCCCCCCCCCCCAAAAAAAAAAAAAAAATAAATAAAAAAAGAAAAACACAAACTCCAACATTTTTTATTATGCAATCTATTGACATTTTCGCTCAAACGGCGTAAGATTAACGATTATCTAGCCTTTATCTTTCATCTGATGTTAACTAGAGCATTGTGCATCTTCCCAATTTTGTAGAAAAAGGAGAGATTTATGCCCAATAATATTTTGCACAATTTATTTTTTTCTATCTAACTTTAAGGCAAAAGGTCACTGCACACACACTGTGTAGGTTTTGAAATGCTACATAAATCACTAAAAATTAATTGAAATTGGACCCCCCCCCAAAAAAAAAATGATGATTTCGTTCGCCTCCTTCTTCAGAGGTGCAGTAGTAGGAGAGGACTTCAGAGGTTGTACAGGTCATACCTGTTGTACAGGTCATAACTGTTGTACAGGTCATAACTGTTGAACAGGTCATACCTATAGACTTACAATAAACTTTCCTAAAAAAAAATTGAAGGTGACCTTATAAAAATAATTCAAGTCCGTGACACGTTTGGCAGCACCGTGGCTGAACGATTACCTTCCCCATCCCCCCAAAAAACGATAAAATTAAAGCGAGCATTACTGGTGGTGTGAGAATGAGATGACGAGAGTGTCTGTTGAGCTCTGCGATCCCAGCTCTCCCAGGTAGTTCCGTGCACCTTGCTGCGTCACAGGGCTTATGCTGCATCAGACGAAACTCAAATAAATTGCTCCGTGATTTAATCCTCTGTTTTATATAAATTTGTATTTTTTATGTAATACTAATTGCAGGGTGACTTTTCCAGTGAGACTGATGAATTAGATTTTAGTGAAAATGAATCAGGCTGTGTGTCAGTGCATCTTCGCAAGTGTGTTCGTGTATTTCCGTGTAGTTGTATTTTTTCGTGTGAGTGCATGTGTGTGTTTGTTTGTTTACTTGTGTTTACATGTGCTTGCGTGGCGTTGAGCACGTTTTCGTGTTTGCATGTAGCAGAAATGTTTTTATGCGTCTTGCCTAACCTAAGTTTGATCCAAGCAATTTTCCTGCTATTGTCCCTGGGTACTGATGATGAATCCTTAGCGATTTTGAAAAGCTTTTATTAACTTCCCTCGTCCCCCATTTCCTATTTTCTAATGCTCACTGTGGATGGTTTCTTCCGACACTTCGATTTCCCGGGACTGGAGCCAGAGTCGTCTAGACAATTACACGACCAAGTATTACTCTGCATACTTCTCGTGAACTGGTATCCATATATATATATATATATATATATATATATATATATATATATATATATATATATATATATATATATATATATATATATATATATATATATATATATATATATATATGTCGTGCCGAATATGTAAAACTGGTCAATTAGGAAGAACTCATTTAAAATTAAGTCCTTTCTAAAAATTTTCTCTTATAGGTTTAAAGATATATTCTTTTCATTAATGTTAATGTAAAAAATTTTAATTTTGCACCAAAAGAATCTTAGAAAACTTACCTAACCTTATAATAACAAGAGCAATTTATTTTAGCCTAACCCAACTAAATATATTTTAGATTTGTTTAGAGTAATTTAAAACTAAACAAACACAGTGAAATATATTTTTTTCGTTATGTTCAGAATGATTTTGGCGAAATTATTACATACACAAATTTTCACATGTCCTATATGGCAAGATGAACGTTGCTATTTAAGCCAAGATCGCAAATTCTGCCTATTCGGCACGACATATATATATATATATATATATATATATATATATATATATATATATATATATATATATATAATGCAGTATTTTCTTTCACATCGCTTCTCTGTAGTAAATAATATATTTATGCCCAGTAATTAAGAACCCGAAAGCCTGTGAGTACAAAGCAGTTTTTTTTTCAGTTTGTTCTTCTTTATAAGAGTCTCACATAAAACAACACTTTCATATCAGAAAAGCCAGACTTCAGCTCATGGCGAGAATATGAAGCCATTATAATAATGAAGTCACAGGCGGGGACCAAAATAAACTTTTTTTGTTTTTTTTGCATGGCAATAGTGGGTAAAATTTTCCTGATTTTTGTATTAAGGAAGGAAGAATGATGGTGGAGGAGGAGGAGGAGTAGGAGGAGAAGGAGGAGGAGGAAAAGGATGAGGAAAAGAAGAGAGAGAGAGAGAGAGGAGGGCGGAACTGTACTACAGTAGCAGATGCAACATAATTGCGATGCTAATCATCATCTTGTTGATCATGATACTTAAACGAAGGCAACGGTGACGACAGATACGACGATAAAGAAGAAGGGAGTATTCATTATTCAGTGACTACCCTGGCAGGCTGTAGTCAACCCATCAACCAGAGACTCTCCTTCAACAACTCATACTGATGAATCATTGTCATTAT
>NC_091310.1:33665286-33772786 GCF_038502225.1 Cherax quadricarinatus | reverse complement strand
ACTCGCAGGAACCAAGGATCAGATGAGAATGGTCCGGGTAGGGAGGAGTGGATGGAGGAGCAGTGGAAAAGGATGGAACAAGAGTGGGAGAGAAAATTAGGAGAGCTTTCTGAAAAAATGGAGAAAGAGCTCTCTGTGAAATTGGAAAGGAGGTTGGAGCAGGAAACAAAGAATTGGGAGGCACAAGTCGAAACTGCAGTAGCCAAGATAAGGGTCCTAGAAGTTGAGATAAATAGGCTGGAGCGAGTTACAGGGGCAGTGACCAGAGAAGACACAGCATATGAAGCTGCGAGGCTGAACAGGAAGGAAGGAATTATGAATTATGCTAAGGTCACATCAATCTGCCAAGGAGGACCAAGGAGTGAAAGGGAAGATCAGCTGGTTGCAGATGGAGAGGGTGATAGGTCGAATGCTGAGGCACAACAAGGCTATCAAGAGCCACTGGAAAAATCAAGGGAGAAACTGACCACATACAGGCAGGATCCAGAGTCACAGAGGGTGAGGCAATGGGAGGAAGAAAGGGCAAAATCAGTGTTTATCCATGGGCTTCAGGAGAGAGAGGAAAGGACACACACTGAAAGGAAGCAGGAAGAAGGAAAGGAGATTGAGAAAATCATCACGGAAATAGGTGAAGAGATGGACGAGATTGTAAATTTTCAGAGAATAGGGGGGTACTCGAAGGGGAGAAACCGACCAATCAAGCTGATTCTCAGGACGGAAACAGTGCGGAACAGGATCCTCCAAGAGAAACCACGATTGAAATACTCGGAAGAGTACAAGAGGGTGTTCCTAGACAGAGACAGAACAAAATCAGAACGACAGCAGCTGAGGGAGAGGACAAAAAAACGAAAGGAGCTAGGAAAAGAGACAAGGAGGGAATCAGCAGAGGTCAGTCAGAGCAGGACAGAACAGCAAGGGCAAGCACACACACAACTACTCTCAGAACCATACAACCTATCACACCATCCCAACACACACTACAATCCATACCCACAGCCTCCACCCAACATCGAGCTATAGAATCCCACAGTATGCCACCAGGTCTCCCACCCCCACAGGCCCCCCAAACCACAGTGTTGGAAAGGAAACTGAAGGTATGGTACACAAACGCTGATGGAATAACAAATAAGTGGGAGGAGTGGCACGAAAGGGTCAAAGAAGCATCACCGGACATCATAGCTCTTACAGAAACCAAGCTTACAGGTATGATAACAGATGCCATCTTTCCAATGGGATACCAAATCCTAAGGAAAGACAGAGGGAACAGGGGGGGTGGAGGAGTGGCGTTGCTGATCAAAAATCGCTGGAATTTTGATGAGCTGGAGAGAGGAGATAGCGGAGAAGAAAGTGATTACATACTGGGAACACTTCACTCTGGAGGTCCCAAGGTGGTAATAGCAGTGATGTATAACCCACCACAGAACAGCAGGAGGCCAAGGCAAGAGTACGACGAGAGCAATAGAGCGATGGTTGACACACTGGCTAGAGTGGCCAGAAGAGCTCATGCATGCAGGGCAAAGCTCCTGATCATGGGTGACTTTAACCACAAGGAGATCGATTGGGAGAACTTGGACCCACATGGGGGCCAAGATACATGGAGGGCTAAGATGATGGAGGTGGTACTGGAGAACTTCATGTACCAACACGTAAGGGACACTACAAGAGAGAGAGGAGAGGATGAACCAGCAAGGCTGGACTTAGTATTCACCTTCAGTAGTGCAGATATCGAGGACATCGCATATGAAAGACTCCTTGGGGCCAGTGACCATGTGGTTTTAAGCTTCGAATACACAGTAGAGCTACAAGTGGAGGGAGAAGCAGGAAGGCCAGGACGAATGAAGCCAAACTACAAGAAAGGGGACTACACAGGAATGAGGAACTACCTGAACGGGGTTCAGTGGAACAGAGAACTGGCAGGGAAGCCAGTTAATGAGATGATGGAATATGTAGCAACAAAATGCAAGGAGGCTGAGGAGAGGTTTGTACCCAAGGGTAACAGGAGTAATGAAAAAGCCAGGATGAGCCCATGGTTTACCCAAAGGTGCAGGGAGGCAAAAACCAAGTGTGCTAGGGAATGGAAGAAATATAGAAGGCAAAGGACCCAGGAGAATAAGGAGAACAGTCGTAAAGCCAGAAACGAATATGCACAGATAAGAAGGGAGGCCCAAAGACAATATGAAAATGACATAGCAGCGAAAGCCAAATCTGACCCGAAACTGTTGTACAGCCACATCAGGAGGAAAACAACAGTCAAGGACCAGGTAATCAGGCTAAGGAAGGAAGGAGGAGAGACAACAGGAAATGACCGTGAAGTATGTGAAGAACTCAACAAGAGATTCAAAGAAGTGTTCACAGAGGAGACAGAAGGGACTCCAGAAAGACGGAGAGGTGGGGCACACCACCAAGTGCTGGACACAGTGCACACAACCGAGGAA
Organism: Cherax quadricarinatus; assembly: GCF_038502225.1. Taxonomy (NCBI): domain Eukaryota; kingdom Metazoa; phylum Arthropoda; class Malacostraca; order Decapoda; family Parastacidae; genus Cherax; species Cherax quadricarinatus. The sequence goes on along the minus strand of NC_091310.1, from coordinate 33,770,351 downwards.
GAAGTGAAGAGGCTTCTGAGTGAGCTAGATACCTCAAAGGCAATGGGGCCAGATAACATCTCCCCATGGGTATTGAGAGAGGGAGCAGAGGCGCTATGTGTACCCCTAACAACAATATTCAATACATCTATCGAAACAGGGAGATTGCCTGAGGCATGGAAGACAGCAAATGTAGTCCCAATCTTTAAAAAAGGAGACAGACATGAAGCACTAAACTACAGACCAGTGTCACTGACATGTATAGTATGCAAAATCATGGAGAAGATTATCAGGAGAAGAGTGGTGGAACACCTAGAAAGGAATGATCTCATCAACAGCAGCCAGCATGGTTTCAGGGACGGGAAATCCTGTGTCACAAACCTACTGGAGTTCTATGACATGGTGACAGCAGTAAGACAAGAGAGAGAGGGGTGGGTGGATTGCATTTTCTTGGACTGCAAGAAGGCGTTTGACACAGTTCCACACAAGAGATTGGTGCAAAAACTGGAGGACCAAGCAGGGATAACAGGGAAGGCACTACAATGGATCAGGGAATACTTGTCAGGAAGACAGCAGCGAGTCATGGTACGTGGCGAGGTGTCAGAGTGGGCACCTGTGACCAGCGGGGTCCCGCAGGGGTCAGTCCTAGGACCAGTGCTGTTCCTGGTATTTGTGAACGACATGACGGAAGGAATAGACTCTGAGGTGTCCCTGTTTGCAGATGACGTGAAGTTGATGAGAAGAATACACTCGATCGAAGACCAGGCAGAACTACAAAGGGATCTGGACAGGCTGCAGACCTGGTCCAGCAATTGGCTCCTGGAGTTCAATCCCACCAAGTGCAAAGTCATGAAGATTGGGGAAGGGCAAAGAAGGCCGCAGACGGAGTACAGTCTAGGGGGTCAGAGACTACAAACCTCACTCAAGGAAAAAGATCTTGGGGTGAGTATAACACCAGGCACATCTCCTGAAGCGCACATCAACCAAATAACTGCTGCAGCATATGGGCGCCTAGCAAACCTCAGAACAGCATTCCGACATCTTAATAAGGAATCGTTCAGGACCCTGTACACCGTATACGTTAGGCCCATATTGGAGTATGCGGCACCAGTTTGGAACCCACACCTAGCCAAGCACGTAAAGAAACTAGAGAAAGTGCAAAGGTTTGCAACAAGACTAGTCCCAGAGCTAAGAGGTATGTCCTACGAGGAGAGGTTAAGGGAAATCAACCTGACGACACTGGAGGACAGGAGAGATAGGGGGGACATGATAACGACATACAAAATACTGAGGGGAATTGACAAGGTGGACAAAGACAGGATGTTCCAGAGATTGGACACAGTAACAAGGGGACACAGTTGGAAGCTAAAGACACAGATGAATCACAGGGATGTTAGGAAGTATTTCTTCAGCCACAGAGTAGTCAGTAAGTGGAATAGTTTGGGAAACGATGTAGTGGAGGCAGGATCCATACATAGCTTTAAGCAGAGGTATGATAAAGCTCACGGCTCGGGGAGAGTGACCTAGTAGCGATCAGTGAAGAGGCGGGGCCAGGAGCTCGGACTCGACCCCCGCAACCTCAACTAGGTGAGTACACGCACACACACACAAGTACGCTCACTCGGTGAAAGGAAGAGGCGAAATGAGACCAACTCTAGAAAGTTTGTGGAAATATACAAGATTGATACGGTTTTCTTTTCTTTCCATTTCAGATTTTTCGTACTCTTATCTGTCTTCAGTTTCTTTCTCTCAATTAATTGACGTTTGAACTGCAGAATGTGATGTGGCTTTATACTGTGTTATTTTATGCCTAGATGTGTGTATGCAAGAACTGCTGCAGGTATCGTGGTTCTATACGCAGGATAGGTGCATTTATGAACTACTAAACGCGTGGTACTTTACACAGGAAAGGTGTGTTAGTCATGTGAACCACTGGACGAATTGTTTTACACACATTTCCTGTGTGTATGCATGATGTACCGAAGGTGTTGTTATTCTATACACAGAAGGGGGTATGCATGAACGAGCATGCGAAAGATTGCTTTCCCTGCGAGGAAATCTTTTGTGTAACGTCTGGCTGCTCTTGCTGGACGCCCGACTGGTCAATCGCGAGAACCTTGAAGAAATATATAAATATATCTCTGATGGGAAAGTCTTCGAGGCTTTATAAAACTCAGTTACAACATAAGATACTTAAAAAGTATCTGGTTTCTAAGAACGATGATCATTCTAGCTATAGCACGAAAGGTTTTGTCTAGTTATTGTATGTTAGAAACAACAAAGAGCTTAAATACTAAGCAGGTCTTCCCAGCTGTTGTCTCTCCAGCAGCAAATGGCCAAATACTCCGTAATTCTTATTTGTTTATTCAAATGAAGACTACCTCGCGAGGGCGACAGAGAGCAGGGGAAACTCTTATATTTTAAAGCTTTTTTTTAAGAGAGAATTATTTTTTTTCAGATCAATGGCTCTTGTGTTATTAGAGCCACTTTTCTTCTATCGAGTTTCAGAGGAATCAGATATCATATTTTTAAACGAGGTTTTACATTACAAGGCTTACTGCTAGGACATAGAGCGAAAGACGCCGTCTGACGGAGTAAGGCTTTGAAAGCTAAAGCAAGGAGGCACGCAACACTATGGATCAGCTGCCTCCTTTGAAGTTACTGTAAGTCTGAGCTGACAGGTATGCATTGCAGCCAGAGTTTTATCAGTTAAATAAAAATCAGCAAGAAAATACATATATCTTCCGGCCACAGGGCTTCTCATCGCGCTAATAGAAACTCCGTAAAGAGTGAGAGTCCCCATCTCAACCGCTTTCAATCTGAGCTGACCGAAGATGGACCTCCTCTCTAGGGAAGAGAAATTTTAAAAGGATAAATGAACCTTTTGCGAGAAATCCTTAAACCTAAGAGTACCCTGAAAATAAATGCTTTATATAAGTATTCCTGAAGAAAATGCAGTAACATATGGGCGATTTTTTTTATATCTCTGAGATCTTGTTAAAAGCAAACAAAAAAATAGAGTAAAAAAAAAACACCAAATGCTACAATAAACAATGCTTCTGAATCTCGGTGATTCGAAGATGCAGAGTCTAAATGGATGATATAAACATGTAAGATTATAATTCTTATCTTTATACAGCATAAAGCGCGTGTGGACTGTTCGGTGTATGGAACGGTGGCGACTCAGTCCTCCACTGGCTAATATCGAGACAAGCTCTAGTCTCCCTGCCACTCTTTCCCTATAAAAATAAAAGAATTAGGTGAAGAGGAGAGGCAATAACTGGAAGGAGAGAAAGACTGTAAAAGTGACTTACAGACTTAAAAACGCTGTGCAGCTCTACCGTCAAAGCCAGAGAGGCAGATCCACAAGAGGCACCTCGCTCTCTGCCACTCGACGAGGAGACACTCACAAGCACTCGCTATTAAGAAATGAGGAGACCTGGCGGTATAAATATCGGAACCTCTTGAAAAAATCCGGCGAATACTTGCGAAGGGGGGAAAAATTGAAGGACTCAGAGATAAAAAAAAGGAAAATCCTACCAACAAACACAAGAAATCCTCAGTATATGCAATGCGATAACAACCAGAATAATTATATATATATATATATATATATATATATATATATATATATATATATATATATATATGTGTATATATATATGTGTGTGTGTGTGTGTGTGTGTGTGTGTGTGTGTGTGTGTGTGTGTGTATGTATGTATGTATGTATTCACAAATATTAACTCTACGTCCACAGCAGGACTCGAACCTGCAAATTGTGCATCAGAGTACAGAGTACTTTATCCACAACGCCAGACTCCAGATTCTGGAGTCTAGCACTTTGGATAAAGTACTGTGTACCCTGATGCGGAGTTTGCAGATTCGACTTCTGCTGTGGACGTTGAGATAATGTTTGTAAATAATTTCGCCTGTTTTCGAATTGTTAAGCATGGGGAAGTGGAGAAGAACCCTTCCTCCGTAAGCCATGCGTGTGGTAAGAGGCGACTAAAATGCCGGGAGCAAGTGGCTAGTAACCCCTAAAACCACTAAGTTTCTGTAACTTAGTGGTCTAAGGCGTTCAAACACATGGGTTCGAATCCTGTTGACTATGATCTTTGTTTATACCTCCACTTGTTTCTGAGTGGTGCATATTTGTAAGTGTTTTTACCTGACAAAATGATTCTTGTAATGCTGACAAATTCTGGCTAAAAACCTCTTGTAATATGGTTGCACATTTAACATGTGCCACCTGCTCTTCAGCCTAAACAGTGCTGTATGTCTTATATGAAATATAATATTTCTTCAGCATCTCGAGAGTATTAATTAACGAGGTTTCTTAGAGCCAACGAGGGGCTTGTTAACGAACTTCCTGTGTTCACTGAATCCCTGTGTGAAGACTCCTGACTGCATCTTGTTAACGAACTTCCTATGTTCACTGGATCCCTGTGTGAAGACTCCTGACTGCATCTTGTTAACGAACTTCCTATGTTCACTGGATCCCTGTGTGAAGACTCCTGACTGCATCTTGTTAACAAACCTCCTATGTTCACTGTATCCCTGTGTGAAGACTCCTGACTGCATCTTGTTAACAAACCTCCTATGTTCACTGTATCCCTGTGTGAAGACTCCTGACTGCATCTTGATCTGACTCATGCAGCAGTCACATGATACAGGTCATCACTTAGCTCTTTACCTGTCCGGAAGGAGGTTATGACCTGAGGGACTAATCACCTAAAATTGCTTTTCTTTGTCTCCAGTGTTATATTCGCTTGTATTCGACTGAAGAAGCCTGTTGTGGAGGCGAAACGTTTCGACAATAGAGTTATATCCATACCACGAGTGTTATATTCATAAACTTGTCAGTATTGTGCAGCATCACTAATATTACACAAGAAGTATAGTACGTATTTTCTGCATAGTTTGATGAAGTTTACCCTTGAACAAAATGTCGATGTAATAAAGGCTTAAACTGTTTTGTGTCTTCATTCGTTTGTCGTCATGTTGCCTCATCTACCATAGCGGTCCCAGGACCGAAACGTTTTCTGCATCATTTACCTGTACATTCAACTCTAACACATTTTACCAGCTCCATCTGCTGAAGAGTGTCTGTGATGGAGGCCCTCCTTGACGCCGGTGAAGGACACTTTATCCACGAAACAGAAGCTACCCTTCATTTTCTCGGTCGACCGTCATGCCATCCGTTCCCCAGGCACTATCTGATCCCTATGGATCAGATATGTAATAAGCAAACAATCTGTTTGATCATATCCATTCTGTATTTTTTTTTTCAGCCCGGGATGTGCCTTGAAATATATTTAGTGCCCGAGGACAGTGCTGGTTCATTACACTTGTCATTAACACACAGACAAGTCTAATGCTAACGGCTATGATTAAACCGTTTGTGTTGTTGTAAGGGAAATACTTTTTAAAGACATGAGTTATTGGCTATTATGATACAACATAGTCGCCTGCTGGAGCCCCTGTAGTGATGCCTATGTGCACCAGCTGTGTCCATTGATTCTGTGCCCAGGACCAGCTCTCTCTCTCTCTCTCTCTCTCTCTCTCTCTCTCTCTCTCTCTCTCTCTCTCTCTCTCTCTCTCTCTCTCTCTCTCTCTCTCTCACTTTTGTACATTAACTCTTTCCCTCCATCAATATATCACTCTCCCTCCTCCATTTCCTCCCTATCTTTCACCTACTGCCATTTCTCTTTTTGACTATACCTTTTCCTCTCCCTCCCTTGTTGTATTAAATTTTCTGTCACCCTTACCTGCTTGTCCTTCCTCGTCCAAACCTCTTTTCCTTCCTTCTTTTCTCTCTTCCTTTCCATTTTTCGCTTTCTTACCTTTTATCACTCTCTCACTTCCCTCTCCTCACACACACACACACACACACACACACACACACATATATATATATATATATATATATATATATATATATATATATATATATATATATATATATATATATATATATCATCTAATGTATATATCGTATATGAGCGCCTTATGAGATATACAGTAAATGTGTATATAGTATATGGTGAAAGCATTATAATATATAACATCTAAACTATCGTATCTGAGCGCCTTTGAGAAGACAGTAAATGTGTATGAGTAATGGTGAAAGCATTGAATGATGATGAAAGTTTTTCTTTCTTTTTTCTTTTATTTTTCTTTCTTTTGGGTCACCCCCTGTCTCGGTGGGAAGCGGCTGACGTGTTAAAATAAAAGAACACAAGAAAGAAGGAGCACTGCAGCAGGCCTACTGGCTTACGAGGCAGGTCCAACTCACACCCACTCATGTATTTATTTAACCTAATTTTAAAACTACGTAATGTTTTAGTATCAACGACGTCACCCGGGAACCTGCACCTTCTTTCCTATTTCTTTTCTGAATCCAAATTTTTCCAGCTTGCAACCATTGCTGCGAATAATGTCTTGGTTAAATATTTTTAGCACGTTATTTACATTCCTTTTATTTATTATCGTTTTCCATTTATACACCTCAATCATATCCCCCCTATTTGTACCCTTTTCTTGAGAGTGCAGATTCAGGGCCCTCAATCTATCCTCGTAGGAAAGATTTCTGATACATGGGATCATCTTTTTCATCCTCCTTTGTACGTTTTCAAGCGCATTCGTATCCGTTCTATAATACGGGGACCAGAACTGTGCAGCATATTCTAAATGAGGCCTAACCAACGATATATAGAGCTAAAGAATAACCTGCGGACTCCTGTTAGTTATACTTCTTGATATGAAGCCGAGAAGCCGCTTTATTTCGAATACTTACATGCTGTATGGCCCTTGAGGCTTAGCGCTTCTTTTTGGTTATAATAATAATCGAATACTTAAGCACTGTTGTCTGGGCTTTAGATCACTGCTAACCAGAACTCCCAAATCTTTCTCGCAGTCATAGATATTAGTTTATAAGAGATATTTACCTTTCCCACTCTTAGAACTTTGCATTTGTCTATGTTAAACTGCATCTGCCGTTTCACCGACCACTTCACCAGTCTATTCAGATCTTCCCTGGAGCACTCTAGCGTCGTCGTCAGAATAAATTCGACGGCTTATTTTGGTGTCATCAGCAAAGTTGCTTATGTCGCTATTTATACCCTCATTTATATCGTTTATTTAAATTGTGAACAACAAGGGCCTAACACTGACCCCTGTGGAACACCGCTTGTGACGCTTCACAACTCTGATTTTTCCTCGTTTATGTAAACTCTTTGTTGCCTATCTGTCAGCCACACCTCTATCCAGGAAAAAAATTCTCATATTCCGTGTGCCTCTTCAATAGTCTCCGATGTGGGACTCTGTCAAAAGCCTTGTTGAAGTCCATATACACAATATCATATTCATTACCATGAACTACCTCCTCAAATACCTTAATAAGTCAGTAAATTCGTAAGGCAGGAACCCCCTTTTGTAAAACCATGCTGAGATTCATTAATCAATTTATGTTTTTCAAGACGGCTACGAATAGCCTCGGCAGTTATAGATTTTCCCACTATGGAGGTTAGGCTTATTGGTCTGTAGTTCGAACCTGTCACCTGATTTGTCATTTTCCACTTACGTGATACTAGGCCAGTGGTTATTCTGCACATATTTGGGTGTGTGTAGGCTGCGATTTGAATTATGTTAGATGTTAATAAACTTTCTTTCATAATTTAAAACAACTGCGAATTATTAACATACACCGATAAAAACAAGAAGCTTATTTTTATAGAAGATTTCGACATTTCAAAACGGGGATATTCTAGGTAAGGAAACTACACTGTAAAACAATAGCTTTAAAACTTTTTTTTTGGGAACTCAAGATTTTTTATTTAGAATTTTGATTTTTAATTACCTTCCAATGGGTTAGGAGCCATCGTGTCGTTCCTGACGGGTCAGGAGGATTATTAAACAGTTCGATAAGAAAGAGAAACAAGAGAGACGGGTCGCGTCAGGTTCCCTCGTGCAAATCATTTACAAAGGGATTAGTCAAACATGGCGCTGTGAAGCTCCCGTCTGTCCATCGTGACGGCTCTTATCACAGTAAACATTTATTGTTCATCACAGTGCCATGAATGATTGATTTCATTTTGCCTGATGCTGTTCCGTACGGATGACCTGATGTCGATTAAGCGGGGTAAGACCTCTTGGGTGACCTGACTGGATACCGCTTGGATGGCCTGACTTCGTTCCTCCTGGGTGACCTAACGTTCAACGAACTGGGTGACCACCTGGATTACTGACATAAAATATAAATGTTTCACACTGGTTTATTAAAAAATACGTGAACAAACACTGTGATATATTTATTAGATGATAATTCGGTCGTGGGACATTCATCATTTCTAACATACGGTGAAGTAGAATAACAACTTGCATAAATACATATATATATATATATATATATATATATATATATATATATATATATATATATATATATATATATATATATATATATATATATATATATATATATATATGTATATATATATATATATATATATATATATATATATATATATATATATATATATATATATATATATATATATATATATATATATATATATATATATATATATATATATATATATATATTTCTTCTTCTCTTTTTTAGTAAATGTCTAGAGGAGAAGGGGTTACTAGCCCATCGCTCCCGGCATTTTAGTCGCCTCATACGACACGCATGGCTTACGGAGGAAAGATTCTTTTCCACTTCCCCATGGACAATAGAAGAAATAAATTAGAACAAAAGCTATTTAGAAAAAGGAGAAAATCATATATATATATATATATATATATATATATATATATATATATATATATATATATATATATATATATATATATATATATATATATATATATATATATATATATATATATATATATATATATATATATATATATATATATATATATATATATATATATATACATGTGCGTGTCTGTGAAGTGTGACCAAAGTGTAAGTAGGAGTAGCAAGATATCCCTGTTATCTAGCGTGTTTATGAGACAGAAAAAGACACCAGCAATCCTACCATCATGCCAAACAGTTACAGGTTTGTTTCACAGTTATCTGGCAGGACGGTAGTACTTCCCTGGGTGGTTGCTGTCTACCAACCTACTACCTGCAAGGAGGGGTGTTAATGTTGCAGTTTAAAAACTGTAGTGTAAAACACCCTTCTGGCAAGACAGTGATGGAGTGAATGATGGTGAAAGTTTTTCTTTTTCGGGCCACCCTGCCTTGGTGGGAATCGGCCAGTGTGATAATAAAATATATATATATATATATATATATATATATATATATATATATATATATATATATATATATATATATATATAGATAGATAGATAGATAGATATGTTGAAGAGGTATAGGACAGATTTTAGAATGTAGTGTTAGAGTGTTCAGAAGTGTGTGGTTACAGGAAAGTTGGTGAGGGAGGGAAGAAGAGCGATTGGTGGAATGATGAGGTAAAGAAAGTAGTAAGAGAGAAATCGTTAGCATATGAGAAGTTTTCACAAAGTAGAAGTGATGCAAGGAAGCAGGAATATATGGAGAGAGAAAGAGAGGTTAAGAGAGTGATGAAGGAATTTAGAAGGAGAGCTAATGAGAGAATGGGTGAGATGCTTTCAACAAATTTTGTTGAGAATAAGAAAAAGTTTTGGAGTGAGATTAATAAATTGAGAAAACCTTAGGGAACGAATGGATTTGACAGTTAAAACATAGGAGAGGGAAGTTATTAGATGGAGAGTTGGAAGTATCGGGAAAATACTGCGATCTCGTGCAGGCTTTAACCCCAGTTAAGCAATCAACAAACTCTTGCTCTGAATGATTTATCTTTAGAAAGAGCTGCGATACCTTTCGTAATACATCTTCAAATTTAATATTGGTTTAAAATACATGGGTTTTCAAATTTAATATTGGTTTAAAATGCGTGGTAAATGTCTGACTAAGAGAGTAGCGTTTCGTGATGAGCGGATAGAGGATCGAGCCTCCAACACTCCTTGTGCCGAATGACCTACACGGTCTCGGCGTTTCATATGAGAGCAATAATAATAAAGTTGACCCACCACACTGGTTCTGTGTAGCCATGTTCAGCATGTCTGAGGTATGGACCAAAGACAGTACTAACGTTCATCCTTCTATAGAAGGTGCAAAACAAATATGTAAACTGTGTTGTACCATCAAACAGACACTAACAGGCACCAGCAGGCAACAGCAGATAATCAGACATAAGCAGACAACAGCAGATAAGCAGGCACAAGCAGGTACCAGCAGGAGTGGTGAACTTCAAAGATCCCTCAATGGACTCGACTCGATTAAGTTGTGGTCTAGCATGTATTTAATTTATCTCCTGATTGCCTCTCTTCTCTTAAGGTATACTCTATAAGCTTGTTGTCTAGCAGGGGCTTCAGACTCTATTAATATGTCATGCGTCACAACGTTACGTCATATATCAACGTCACGTGATATATCACACGGTCACGTAACATGTCATAACATCATCCCGTCCTAGAATGCCAGCGACCAAAACTTTTTCTTAAAAAGAGACTTGAAGTTTGTCTTCTATATTTGCTGTCAAATGGGACAACTTCTCCCTGACATTTTCTGTAGTGCCAGAGTTTCGCAGTTTTTTTTTTTTTGTCCTCAGTGCTGTCAGATGTCCTCATCACAATCCCCACTGCTACTCTCCTCGTCAAAGTGACAGCACACGATCCCATTCTCCTGTCCACTGTCGGGAAGTCGGGCTCAGAGAGTGGCAAGTCTGTTTTGGGATAAGTAGACGGAGTCATATGGGTTTAGTGTTTTATATATTTATAACATAGATATATAAGAAAGAATGAGCACTGCAGAAGGTCTACTGGCCCATGCTTGGCAGGTCCAACTCACAGCCACTCATATACTTTTCTAGCCTATTTTTAAAGTTTCACGGAGTTTTCGCTTCAGCGGCGCTACTCCAGAGTTTGTTCCACTCATCCACTACTGTAATCTCCCTCTTACCTATCTACATTCCACCGTCAGTCACCCTTTCACTCATTTTCCTCCATTCATGTCTTAAACATCATTGCCATTATCAGCTTCACTCAATAGTCATACTCTATCTTCTATCCTCTGTCTCAATCCGATTCCATTGACAGATCATGACTCTCTACACTCGCCCCTCCCTCGTTAGAAACCTGTTGATCCTCTCCGCTTTAGGGTACATCATAAAATTTCAGAGGATCAATTAGTTTTGTAGATAGATTTGTAATTCACAATCGAGAGTTACCGAATTCGATTCCTAGGCAAGTCGAGACGAAGTGCAGGTCACCCTTTACGGCCGTTTCCTATTTACATAGCAAACAGATGCCTGTTGATCAAGTAACTGTTGTGAGAAGCAGTCTAGTGGACGCCTTAATGGAACTAAGTCGTACCACTAGTTGTATATGAATGGTATACAATACCAGTATACAATATGGTATACAGTACTAGGATACGGTATTACAGGTGTTTACTTCGTTGCTTACCTTTGTGAATAGAAAATCATTAATTAAAGACCAGTCTTCATAGTAAGCATTAGTCTCTCTCTGGCGAGGTTTCTCACGTTAATGAAAAGAACTCCAAAATGTAACCTTACATTCCATGGTAAACAGAGCGCAAGGTGTAAGAAGAAGAGGAGGAAGAGGAAAAGGATGAGGAGGAGGAAGAGGAGGAGAAGAAGAAAGAAGAAGAAGAAATAGCTTTGATTTTAAGTGTTTTCATTTAAACAATTATGTTTCCCTCCTCCAAAAACGAGTTTATGAAAGTAAACAAATCACTGGCTACGTCGGCTCCCCCGCCTAGGTATCAATTATATACGAAATTTTCAAACAAAAACAAATTGTCAGTGGAGCAGCCAGACCACTGTGATACAAATTAAGTAGAAATATATGGTAGGTGTGTATGTGTGATGAATTCTCGTACACATACACACAGACACACACAGGCACACACACAGACACACACACAGACATACACAGGCACACACACAGACACACACACAGACACACACACACACACACACACACACACACACACTCACACACACACACACACATACACACACACACACACAGACACACACACAGACATACACACACACACACACACACACACACACATACACACACACACACACACACACACACACACACACACACACACACACACACACACACACACACACACACAGACATACACACACACACACACACACACACACACACACAACCCATATAAAACGCATCGCCATAAAAGTTGGAAAAGTTTATTGATATTTGCGGCCACATAAGAGATTTTGATGTTCCATACAGAGTACGTGAATTAATTTATATTATTTAACCGGTATCGCGTTTCATATATATATATATATATATATATATATATATATATATATATATATAATATACATATATATATATATATACATATATATATATACCTATATATATGTATACATATATATACACATATATATACATGTGCCGAATAAGCAGAACTTGCGATCTTGGTTTAAATAGCAACGCTCATCTTGCCATATAAGACAAGGGAAAATTTGTGTATGCAATAATTTCACCAAAATCATTCTGAACCTAACGAAAAAAATATATTTCACTGTGTTTGTTTAGTATTAAATTACTGTAAACAAATCTTAAATATATTTAGTTGGATTAGGCTAAAATAAATTGTTCTTGTTATAATAAGGTTAGGTAAGTTTTCTAAAATTCTTTAGGTGCAAATTAAAATTTTTTACATGAACATTAATGAAAAATATATATCTTTGAAAGTATGAGAGAAAATTTCAAAAAGGACTTAATTTTAAATGAGTTCTTTCTAATTGACCAGTTTTACATATTCGGTACGACATTTATATATATATATATATATATATATATATATATATATATATATATATATATATATATATATATATATATATTTATATATATATATATACGTCTTGCTACTTCTACTTACACTTAGGTCACACTACATATACATGTACAAGCATTTATATACACATCCCTCTGGGTTTTCTGCTATTTTCTTTCTAGTTCTTGTTCTTGTTTATTTCCTCTTACCTCCATGGGGAAGTGGAACAGAATTCTTCCGCCTTAAGCCATGCGTGTTGTAAGATGCGACTAAAATGCCGGGAACAAGGGGCAAGTAACCCCTTCTCCTGTATAAATTACTAAATTTGAGAAGAGAAACTTTTGTTTTTCTTTTTGGGCCACCCTGCCTCGGTGGGATTCGGCCGGTTTGTTGAAAAAAAAAAATATATGTATATATATATATATATATATATATATATATATATATATATATATATATATATATATATATATATATATATATATATATATATATATATATATATATATATATATATATATATATATATATATATATATATATATATATATATATATTCTCTTATACGTATAAAACTATATTTTTTAATTTATGTTAATGAAAAATTAATAATTTTGTACCAAAAGAACTTTAGAAAACTTACCTAACCTTATTATAACAAGCGCAATTTAATTTTGCCTAATCTAACTAAATATATTTTACATAAGTTTACACTTATTCAGTATTAAACATACACAATGAAATATATTTTTTTCGTTGTGTTCAGAATGATTTTTGCGAAATTATTGCGTACACAAATTTTCGCTTGCCTTATTCGGCAAGAAGAGAGTTGTTTTTTAAGCCAAAATCGCAAGTTTTAGCTATTCGGTACGATATTACACACACACACACACACACACACACACACACACACACACACACACACACACACACTCACCCACACACACACACACACACTAACACACACACACACACACACTCACACACACACACACACACACACACACACACACACACACACAAACACACACACACACACATACACACACACACACACAAACACACACACACAGACACACACACACACACACACACACCCAAAACACACACACACTCATACACACACACACACCAAACACACACACACACACACACACACACACACACACACACACACACACACACACACACACACACACACACACACACAAACACACACACACACAGTATTAGTATTACAGATACACAGAGGTGAAATGTATTTCTGGGACATATGAACAACTGACGTGCTCACACACACACGTGCGCACACACATACACACTCGGGGCCAGGAGCTGAGTCTCGACCCCTGAAACTACAACTAGGTGAGTACACACACACCCACTCATTCACGCAGCTGATCCTTGGAATTTGACCGCGTCCCCTCACTCCCCCACACACTTTTCCCTCCCCCACAGTCCTTTCCCCTCCCCCGCTCTTGCCTTCACTCCCTCCTCCCTCCTATCTCTCATAGCCTTTTTCCCTCCCCTTCCTTCTTTTTTTTTTTTTTTTTTTTTTTTTTTTCTTTTTTTTTTTTTTTACACAGGGTTTGACAAGGTTAAGGATCCCTAGCTTTATTGACAGCTATATTACAGGTTAAGGATTCCTAACTTTATTGGCAAGCTAAGAGCTGTTACCTACATCAGCTCATTTGAAAGCATTTTTATTGTTATGAGACATACAAGTACGGAACAGGATGAAGTTGGAGCCATCTGTGGGCCAGCATTTTCATTTGATCAACTGACTTTATCTCGTTGACATCATTATGCTGTACGAATGTGTTCCATACTCGAGTCATCCTGGGTATGTATGATCTCAGATGGAGTGATGTTCTGGAGAAGGGTACAGCCAGAGTGAAGTTGCTGCTTTCTGCCCGTCTTGTGGCATAAAAGCTTGTTTCACGCTGTCCTCGAAGTGGATCCAAGTGTGGTATTTTGACAATATTGGCCTTGTACATAACAGTAAGGCCACCCACATCCCTCCTATGTTGAAGACTCTGCTGAAATGACAGATTATCCAGGATGGGTCCAGGCGAGAGATGAGACGTCTTGCTCTGTTCTCTACTAAGTCAAGCAGTCGCAGATGAGAGGGGGGGGGGGCAGGCAAACCAAGAAAGTGGAGCATACTCAAGGTGTGAGCGTACTTGTGCCTCGTACAGGATCTTGCAACCCCTACTGTCAAGCAGATGCGAGATACGGCGAAGTGCTGTAAGCTTCCTGGCTGCCTTGTTTGCAAGATTTACAACATGGTTCTTCATGGTTAGTTTGGAGTCAAATTTCACCCCAAGGATATCAACTTCTTCTCCAGGTGCCAACATCGTCCCATTCATCCTTACTACTGCACCAGCATTACCATCATGGTGCCTAGAGACGATCATCATTTGCGTTTTCTCAGGTGCAAATGTTACTTGCCATCTATTTCCCCAAGCTGATATAGCTCTCAGCTGGTGATTGATGTAGCTTAGAGCAGCTGGCATTTCTTCTCTTGGATAAGTGAATGTCAGTGTACAGTGTACAGTCTCTCTCTCTCTCTCTCTCTCTCTCTCTCTCTCTCTCACTCCCATAACCCTATCCCTCACCCTCCTCTCTCTCTATAGGCTTCTCTCTCCATCTCCCTTTTTCTATATTTCTACCCCTCCCTCGCATTTCTCTCTCTCATAGCCTTTTCACTCACCCTCCTTTTTCCCTCTCTCTCTCTCTCTCTCCCTCTCTTTCTCCCTCTCTTTCTCCCTCTCTCTACCCTTTCTCTCCCCCCTTACATTTCTCTCTCTCCCCCCCTTGATCTTATCCCTCACCCCATACTCTCTCCTCTCTCTCCCTCTTTCTACCCTTTCTCTCTCCCCCTCTCACCCACTCCCTCCTCTAGCCTTCTGTCTGTGGTAATAAAAAAAAAAAAAAAAAATGGGTGGCCCTAGAGGACGGAAAACCAGAGATCTGGTGGACGAACCAGGGAGGAAAGACTGGGAGTTAGAGCTCCAAAAAAGGGAGGAAGAGTGGGGAAGGAAGATAGTAGAGCTTGGTAAGAAAATGGAGGAGCGGATAGCTGAAGAGAGCAGGAAGTGGGAAGCACAGGTCTTAGCAGCAGAAGCTAGGATACAGTGCTTAGAAGAGAAACTGCAAAGCCTGAAACAGATTTGAGAGACAAATGACAATTCAGATGTGACATCAGGAAATTCAATGTCAGGTGCAGACAAGGGGACGGTAAGCAACAAAGGAGACATGCCGTATGCGAAGACCCTATCAGACCCACGTGGGGCCAGGGAAAAGACGAGGAGCACACTAAGATCAAATGACAGGTCCGAAGACAATGAAGGTATGCTATATGCAGAGATTCTAACAGCCAACTGCAGTAGCAAGGGACAGCTGGTCATGAAAAACAGTTCACTGAGAATAGAAGTTTCAGATATGACAGGGGCTGAAAGCAAGAACATGTCAATGGAAGGAAATAAAATGCCTCAGAGAAAGCAGATGGAGACTCAGTGGGAGGAGGAAAGGGCGAGGTCAGTTTTTGTGTACGGGCTCCAAGAAGCCAAGGGACACAACTTCGAAGAAATAAAATAGGAGGAGAAAAAAAATGATTGAAGGCATCATGAAAACAATAGGTGAGGGCGATATGACCCAGGTGACAAATTTTCAGAGAATTGGGTGGATTGCGAGTGGAAGGATACGGCCTGTCAAAGTAATTTTCAAGGAAGAATCAGTTCGAACCAGGATTCTGCAAGAGAAGGCAAGACTGAGGGACAAACAGGGGTACCAGAGAGTATACCTCGACTGCGGCAGAACACAAGAAGAAAGGACTACACTGAAAGAGAGAGTACAGAGATGCAAGGAGGAACGAGAGGCAATGACGAAGATGAGCAGGACCCAGACACAGGAGGAAGGGCAAACACTCCCCACAGAATCTCCCATCAAAAGACTCCAACCGCGACATTCCCAATGCAACAGAGCAACCTATACTACAACCCACTCACTGTTCCCTCTGCCACCAACCCCCATATCACAAACCTCACCCCAACAGCTGTCCCTTATGGGCATTCTGACCCCACCCCCATCATCACAAACCCCACCTACACCACAGCCCCATATAGGCCCCACCAAGGCTCTCGCTCCCCCAACCCCAATATTCTTGCATGACCACAATGATAGAAAAGAAACTGAAAGTTTGGTACACAAACGCGGATGGAATAACGAATAAACATGAGGAGTGGAACGAAAGAATCAGTGAAAAATCCCCAGACATCATAGCAGTCACAGAAACAAAACTTGCTGAGACAATAACAGACACAATCTTCCCAATGGGATATCAGATCCTGAGGAAAGATAGAAGGAGTAGAGTGGGAGGAGGGGTTGCACTTCTCATAAAACACCGATGGGGATTTGAGGAAATGGAAGGCATGGACATGATTGGAGAAAGAGACTACATTGTAGGTACAATTCAGTCCGGAGAACATAAAGTAGTCATTGGAGTGATGTATAACCCACCACAGAACTGCAGGAGGCCAAGAGAGGAGTACGAAGAAAACAACAGGGTGATGGTGGACACACTGGCTGATGTGGCAAGAAGAGCTCACTCGAGCAGAGCAAAGTTACTGGTAATGGGCGATTTCAACCACAGGGAGATCGACTGGGAAAACCTGGAGCCACATGGGGGTCCCGAAACATGGAGAGCCACGATGATGGATGTGGTACTTGAAAACCTCATGCATCAACATGTCAGGGACACAACCAGAGAGAGAGGGGAGGATGAGCCAGCAAGACTGGATCTTGTGTTCACCCTGAGCAGTTCAGACATTGAGGACATCACTTACGAGAGGCCCCTTGGAGCTAGCGATCACGTGGTTCTGAGTTTTGATTATATAGTAGAGTTACAAGTGGAGAAGGTAACAGGAACTGAAGGGGACAGGCCAAACTATAAAAGGGGGGACTACACAGGTATGAGAAACTTCCTGCAGGAGGTTCAGTGGGACAGAGAAATGGTAGGAAAATCAGTAAACGAGATGATGGAATATGTGGCAACAAAGTGCAAGGAGGCAGAGGAAAGTTTTGTTCCCAAGGGAAACAGAAATAATAGGAAGACCAAAACGAGTCCTTGGTTTACCCGAAGGTGTAGGGAGGCAAAAACTAAGTGCAACAGAGAATGGAAAAGGTACAGGAGGCATAGGACCCAGGAAAACAAGGAGATTAGTAGAAGAGCCAGAAACGAGTATGCGCAGATAAGGAGGGAGGCCCAGCGACAGTATGAAAACGACATAGCATCGAAAGTCAAATCTGACCCGAAACTGCTGTATAGCCACATTAGGAGGAAGACAACAGTCAAGGACCAGGTGATAAGGCTGAGGAAAGAAGGTGGAGAACTCACAAGAAACGATCAAGAGGTATGTGAGGAGCTCAACACAAGATTTAAGGAAGTATTTACAGTAGAGACAGGAAGGACTCTGGGGGGACAGACCAGATGGGGACACCAGCAAGGAATACACCAACAAGTGTTGCACGACATACATACAGATGAGGAGAAGGTGAAGAAACTGCTAAGGGACATCGATACCTCAAAGGCAATGGGACCGGACAACATCTCCCCGTGGATCCTTAGAGAGGGAGCAGATATGTTGTGCGTGCCACTTACCACAATCTTCAACACGTCCCTGGAAACTGGGCAACTACCTGAGGTATGGAAGACGGCAAATGTAGTTCCCATTTTTAAAAAAGGAGACAGAAAAGAGGCACTATACTATAGACCTGTGTCATTGACGTGTATAGTATGCAAAGTTATGGAGAAGATTATCAGGAGGAGAGTGGTGGAGCACCTGGAACGGAACAAGAGTATAAATGCCAACCAGCACGGATTCATGGAAGGCAAATCCTGTGTCACAAACCTGGAGTTTTATGATAAAATAACAGAAGTAAGACACGAGAGAGAGAGGGGTGGGTTGATTGCATCTTCTTGGACTGCAAGAAGGCCTTTGACACAGTTCCTCACAAGAGATTAGTGCAGAAGCTAGAGCATCAGGCTCATATAACAGGAAGGGCACTGCAATGGATCAGAGAATACCTGACAGGGAGGCAACAACGAGTCATGGTACGTAATGATGTATCACAGTGGGCACCTGTGACGAGCGGGGTCCCACAGGGGTCGGTCCTAGGACCAGTGCTATTTTTGGTATATGTGAACGACATGATGGAAGGGTTAGACTCAGAAGTGTCCCTGTTTGCAGATGATGTGAAGTTAATGAGGAGAATTAAATCAGGTGAGGACCAGGCAGGACTTCAAAGAGACCTGGACAGACTGGACACCTGGTCCAGCAAATGGCTTCTCGAATTTAATCCTGCCAAATGCAAAGTCATGAAGATAGGGGAAGGGCACAGAAGACCACATACAGAGTATAGGCTAGGTGGCCAAAGACTGCAAACCTCACTCAAGGAGAAAGATCTTGGGGTGAGTATAACACCGAGCATGTCTCCGGAAGCACACATCAATCAGATAACTGCTGCAGCATATGGGCGCCTGGCAAACCTGAGAACAGCATTCCGATACCTTAGTAAGGAATCGTTCAAGACACTGTACACCGTGTATGTCAGGCCCATACTGGAGTATGCAGCACCTGTTTGGAACCCGCACTTGATAAAGCACGTCAAGAAACTAGAGAAAGTACAAAGGTTTGCGACAAGGTTAGCTCCAGAGCTAAGGGGAATGTCCTATGAAGAAAGATTAAGGGAAATCGGCCTGACGACACTGGATGACAGGAGGGTCAGGGGAGACATGATAACGACATATAAAATTCTGCGTGGAATAGACGAGGTGGACAAAGACAGGATGTTCCAGGGAGGGGACACAGAAACAAGAGGCCACAATTGGAAGTTGAAGACACAAATGAGTCAGAGAGATATTACTAAGTATTTCTTCAGTCATAGAGTTGTCAGGCAGTAGAATAGCCTAGAAAATGACGTAGTGGAGGCAGGAACCATACACAGTTTTAAGACGAGGTTTGATAAAGCTCATGGAGCGGGGAGAGAGAGGGCCCAGTAGCAACCGGTGAAGAGGCGGGGCCAGGAGCTAAGACTCGACCCCTGCAACCACAAATAGGTGAGTACAAATAGGTGAGTACACACACACACACACACACACACACACACACATGTATATATATATATATATATATATATATATATATATATATATATATATATATATATATATATATATATATATATATATATATATATATATATATATATATATATATATATATATTTAATAATAACATTGTGATGATGTTTTAACCCCCAAGACCACCAAAATCTACAAGAATCAAGCACGCAGCAGAGCTAAGTGTTTTTCCTTGATCCGAAGATATACGGTTGTGTCGGTACCTCGGAGCTAATTTCATTCTATTCCCCGTTTGGTGTACTAGCGTCCACAAGCAGTATTTTATACTATTGTATTCACGAACGAGTGGTATTAAGTAACAACACTGCGACTAGCCAGAGTCCGGAAAAGTCCGTATTTATGTGATTCTGTATTTTTTTTTTTTTTTGGCAGGTGACGTCCTAAGATGTCTTTATTATTTGATATTTTGTTTGCTTATGGGGACACTTTGAGGCCATTGTGTACCAAGTAATGATGCATAAGACGGACCACCTACCCACCATGGGTAGGAGGAAAGTATTTATATGTTCATTATGTGTAATAGTGCCCACATAAAATATATTTTTTTGTGACTTAGAGGTGACTGTATAATAAAGTGACTGACTTATGTATGGAGACTTTTGTCACATCATAATCCAAGGCACATAACTGGGTGGTAATTTTTACCCATAATTTTTAATAAAGACTTTGATATTGTTGATACATTGTTTGGGAGTTGAATAACACTACAAAAAATAATATGAGCATGACTTGTAGAAATAATCTTGGGGGTTTGTCGAAGAAATGGAAATTCTCAAGGAATACAGTTGACAATATTGAAAAGAAGACATAACTCTTAAAGAGCGAAACTTCGTCCCTATTAGAGCTTATTCAGCCACGTTGTATCTTTCAACTTCAGTCACGTTTTCCTTTGAACATAGTTATATACTGGGGATCATATCTGAAAGTCATTTCTTGGCATGTTTACATTGCACTCACTATATCAGGCATTTCGTAAACCCGAAATCTCTACCACAGTTTTCCTTGCAATTTTATAGGAATCATGCGTTGTGCACAACTAACCTCAAAAGTTTCCCATTTTTTGTTTTATGTTTAAATTTTAACATTTATTGCTACCTGTGATTGCTGTGCATAACTTTTATTCACCACTGTTTGCTTGACTACGTTTACGCCATAAAAGTCTCTTACACGTTAGTGTTTCAGACGATGTGGATAATGAAAATCTCTTTTTCATTGTTGTTGTTTAAGAGCTACACTTTATCCTGCATATATTAAACTTTTTTTGGATATTTTGTATACCTTCCAAGCTAATGTGATATCATTGTTGATCAGCATAAGTGAGTATTAAAGGCTGAATGCTATTTCATTGTCAAGGAATATAGGGCTGTAGATATACATTTGCTTCTAAAACATATAAACAAAAGAAGCAAAATATCTGGCTTTTTTTTCTTATTTGCACCAATGTAATTATTTCAAAATAAGGCGTTCTGTAGGGTACAATAATCGAGCTTAGAGAACCGGAATGTATCACAATAGGCTTCAAAATTAGGTGTATTTGGGTCGCTGTGCAGCCCCTCAAGGAAGGTTCCTTGATGTTGGTGAGGGGCTCTTGATTTAGGGAATTGGATCTGTACTCCAGTTCCCCGAATTAAGCCTGAATGCCTTCCACATCCACCCCCCAGGCGCTGTATAATCCTCCGGGTTTAGCGCTTCCCCCTTGATTATAATAATAATAATAATGGGTCGCTGTGCGATCCTAGGAAGGTATCCCGTATACCATAAACCTCAGTCCCTTGTGCCTCAGAGCATGCGATTGGAATAGTGCAGAGTGCGGCATTATATGACAATGCAGTTGAATATTAGAGATGCAGATTTGAAAGGAATCAGATATAGATTGTGAGTTCTACGAATAATTCCCGGGATACAATACACCAGTGTTGAAAATTTGAAGCATATCGAAAAAGGCATTCTTAGTTAACGAAAATTTGTGATTAATATATAAAAAAAATGTTGTTGAGAAGTAACCGAAATATAGAAAAGTCTTCCCTTGTTAGACTTTAAAACGCGATTCCTATTTTTTATTCTGCTTTTTTTTAAATAATCTAATTTGATAAATTTAGAAAAATTAATACAAAATTAATATGAAACTAATACAAAATTAATACAAAAGTACTATTTAAGATACATCAGCATTTAGGATCACACGAGACGTTCTCCAGTAATTGGTATAACAAACAGTTTACTTAATAAAACTGGCAAATTGAAACTTAAACAGTTTAAAGTGAGCGAAGAACATTGTTTTAATAAAGTCCACTAATGGTAAAAGTTTGAAGCCGATCAAAATAGGCATTCTCCATTAATTGATTCTATTTCAACGATTCCAAGTTTTTTAACTTTTTCAGTAAAATTACAAACTGAAGCCACTCGGAGTAAACTTACGGGTTATCATCCTGAAAACAGCATCAGTAATATTTTGAAGCCAGTCAGAAGAAGCATTCTTTACTTACTAACAAAAATGAAATATCACTATTTATTCAATAAAATTGGCAAATTGGGACTTAACAACATAACAAAATGAGAACTGTGCTCAAGAAACTACTCCAGTGGTGAAAATATGAAGCCTATCGGATGAACCATTCTCTAGGTACAGGACAGATTCCATATATTCCGAGTTATTTTTTATTTCAATTTTACTGCATCAATAAATTTAAATGCACGCAAGCGAAACATAACAAGTAGTGTCATAGCCCAAAGATGTATCAGCCATTAAATATGGAAGACGTTCGGAAGAGGTAGCTGAAATTTATTTAACGTAATTTACGTACATAGGTGCAGACATAACCATTTTATATACAGGTGGTTGAATCTTCACCTACATACACGAATTTCATTTTTCTGAACGTTTGAAGCTTCGCCACTGATGGTTTTGGAAGTTATCATCGTCATTTAGGATGCTGAAAATGCGTTTAAGAACTTTGGTCATAGGGAACGTGAACGTGATCACTAATCCAAGAATCTGGTCCTCGTTACCGTACACATAAGCTGAAAATTTGAAATCCAGTGGATAAGGCTTTCTCGAGCTATGAGCAAAATGAAATCTAAAAGTTGGAGGAAGTAAAAAAAATTGAAATAGCCTCTTAAAGGTCTCCTTACAGGAATAACTAATGAAGAAACTGGATCCAGTACTTGTTCATAACTCGACTGGTACCGTGTGGAATTCAGATTCACCTGATTTTGATTCCTGGAATACTCCATAGTTTTCAAAATGTGTTTGAGTTTCATATCTAACACTGTGTTATATGAAGACAAAGGCACAATACCGTGACTGAAACACTACATAAATAATCAGCACACTGGAGAAAGAAGAATACTAGTCACACTAGTGTGGCTAGCCACACTAGTCACTAGTCATTGGTTATTTGTATACTGTGTTATATACTCACCTTCCAGGTAAAAGTGTTAAGGAAATAAACACTATCTTTCGAAATCGTTTTATTTATAAAAACAAACGTCTGTGGTCTCGCTATTGTCTCGATGACAGCAGCGAGAGTAAACAAACATCACATTCACAAACAGTAACACACACCAGTAGCTTGGAGAGTTTTTTTTTTTTTTTTTTTTGCACAGTCTTTTTTTTTTAAAGTCTCTGTTTCTCGAAGTCTCTATTTTTCAACAGTCAGATTTTTGGCCTGTTTTTTGACAGCTTTTTTTTACTGTTTTTAACTGTTTTTTTTTTTAAGAAACGAAAACGAAAAAATCTTTGGTATCAGTCACCATTTGAAGCACTCTAAATAATGGGTAATAACAATACTCATGAAAATAATGGGAATTGTCAGGAAATACGTATTCGTAAAACTGATTTCTTTAGCTCGTAGAAATTATGTATACATGGTACAAAAAGAATAAATATGTACAACACGGTTTTGCTGGGAAAAGTGACACCGATTGCGTCACTGGCTTCTGTACGTCAAGTAACGTGCAGCTACCTGGGGATGTACATTTCCGTGCTTTAAAGAATATTCGTGTGTTGTACAGGAACCTTCCGTGCATTGCACGTTTGTTTAAATGGTGTCGAGAGGTGTAATGTTCAATAGTTTAGTTATGTACAATGATCTGTTCGATGTAGTAGCAGCGCAGAAGGAATTATACAATAGGTTGCTGATATACAGTTGTATTGTACAATGATTTACAAGACTGGTCTGTTTTCTGTACGAAATGTTTCAGTTTTTTTTTTCGAACACGTTGTTGATGAAGGCTTCTGAAGAAATTTCAGTGTGTTCACACCCATCATCACTGGTGTTTTAAGCTTTGCAGCGTTTTTACAACCATCAACACTGGTGTTTTAAGTTCTGCAGCGTGTTTACAACCATCAACACTGGTGTTTTAAGTTCTGCAGCGTGTTTACAACCATCAACACTCGTGATTTAAGTTCTGCAGCGTGTTTACAACCATCAACACTGGTGTTTTAAGTTCTGCAGCGTGTTTACAACCATCAACACTGGTGTTTTAAGTTCTGCAGCGTGTTTACAACCATCAACACTGGTGTTTTAAGTTCTGCAGCGTGTTTACAACCATCAACACTGGTGTTTTAAGTTCTGCAGCGTGTTTACAATACTGATGTTTTGTATTCCCTTCAGAATCAAGGACACTATTGTTTTGCAGCGCTTGAATTGAAAATACTGGTGATCTGCCTTAAGTTCACAACCACGAAAATTCATCTTAAATCTGCTGAGGATGAAGGAGGAGCAGGACGAGGTGCTTGGTAATGTAGTCAGGACCTTCTTTCCAGGCTGGCAGTGTGGTGTGTCTGGGGCGTAGGAACACAGTCAACTGGAATAAGAAAAAAAAAGTTTTTTTATAATTCATACTGAGGCATTGAGTCGCGTGCTCATATACAAACCTTCTTATGCACACACACACACACACACACACACACACACACACACACACACACACACACACACACACACACACACACACACACACACACACACACACTACCCTCTATACTCACCAGGCCAAGGGTCTAGTGACAAGTACCTTTGGCAACGGCTAAATAACCCATACATAAAAAAGTGTCTATCGACAGGTGTCTTTGACAACTTGTAACTAACACACAAAAAAAGTGTCTATTGACAAGCGTCTTTTACAAATGGTAACTAACATCATGAGGGAAGTTCAAAAGACGACAATAAGACAGACTAGACTTAGGAGTAATTATTCTGTTCCCATAGTTGCAAATATTTAATGACACATTCAGCCGGATAATTTCACACAGTGATAGTTGCTTCCCTGGCTAGTGTCTGAGATAAAACACTTGAGCGGTGAGGACGGAGTAAGATAACCAAACCTCACAACACCGGAAAAATGAAAACTCGGGGACGGGCGGGGGAACCTCCATGATCACAATATACAAGATACTCGGAAGCATCGACAACGTGGTAACTTGAATTGGCGTTGCCAGGCAGCATGTCCTTAAGCATTTATCTGTTTATCATAAAATGCACTGTCGAGATATTACAGTCTAGGTAAGTTATGTAAATATAAGTTATTATACATTAAGCTAAATAAATCTAAACTAACCTAAGCCTAACTGAGAATAAGAAATCTTATAATTTCCAAAAAAAAAAAAAAAAAAAAAAAAAAAACAGAGCTAACAAAAGCGAATGAAGGGCATTTCGTCTTTTATTGCACGATCTAATTAGAGAACAGGTTGAAGGACGATGGAACACGAATGGAAACTAGACAACAATATTTTGTACATATAAAGTTCTCCGGTGACCGTAGTGGAGGCAGACTACATAATCTGAATTCCATTCCATTGAACCACAGATGAGCACCCGAGTCTTCAACCCAGGTGACTGACTACCCGTGTCTTCAACCCAGGTGACTGACTACCCGTGTCTTCAACCCAGGTGACTGACTACCCGAGTCTTCAACCCAGGTGACTGACTACCCGTGTCTTCAACCCAGGTGACTGACTACCCGAGTCTTCAACCCAGGTGACTGACTACCCGAGTCTTCAACCCAGGTGACTGACTACCCGAGTCTTCAACCCAGGTGACTGACTACCCGTGTCTTCAACCCAGGTGACTGACTACCCGAGTCTTCAACCCAGGTGACTGACTACCCGTGTCTTCAACCCAGGTGACTGACTACCCGTGTCTTCAACCCAGGTGACTGACTACCCGAGTCTTCAACCCAGGTGACTGACTACCCGTGTCTTCAACCCAGGTGACTGACTACCCGAGTCTTCAACCCAGGTGACTGACTACCCGAGTCTTCAACCCAGGTGACTGACTACCCGTGTCTTCAACCCAGGTGACTGACTACCCGTGTCTTCAACCCAGGTGACTGACTACCCGTGTCTTCAACCCAGGTGACTGACTACCCGTGTCTTCAACCCAGGTGACTGACTACCCGTGTCTTCAACCCAGGTGACTGACTACCCGAGTCTTCAACCCAGGTGACTGACTACCCGTGTCTTCAACCCAGGTGACTGACTACCCGTGTCTTCAACCCAGGTGACTGACTACCCGTGTCTTCAACCCAGGTGACTGACTACCCGTGTCTTCAACCCAGGTGACTGACTACCCGTGTCTTCAACCCAGGTGACTGACTACCCGAGTCTTCAACCCAGGTGACTGACTACCAGAGTCTTCAACCCAGGTGACTGACTATATGTGTCTTCAACCCAGGTGACTGACTACCCGTGTCTTCAACCCAGGTGACTGACTACCCGTGTCTTCAACCCAGGTGACTGACTACCCGTGTCTTCAACCCAGGTGACTGACTACCCGAGTCTTCAACCCAGGTGACTGACTACCCGTGTCTTCAACCCAGGTGACTGACTACCCGTGTCTTCAACCCAGGTGACTGACTACCCGTGTCTTCAACCCAGGTGACTGACTACCCGTGTCTTCAACCCAGGTGACTGACTATATGTGTCTTCAACCCAGGTGACTGACTACCCGTGTCTTCAACCCAGGTGACTGACTACCCGTGTCTTCAACCCAGGTGACTGACTACCCGTGTCTTCAACCCAGGTGACTGACTACATGTGTCTTCAACCCAGGTGACTGACTACCCGTGTCTTCAACCCAGGTGACTGACTACCCGTGTCTTCAACCCAGGTGACTGACTACCCGTGTCTTCAACCCAGGTGACTGACTACATCTGTCTTCAACCCAGGTGACTGACTACCCGTGTCTTCAACACAGGTGGCTGACTACCCGTGTCTTCAACACATGTGACTGAGTCCTCACACTTTCTAGTAAGGGATTCACCCTCTATCACGAAGGGTTCACCCTAGGAACGTCCTTACCCTCCTTAGCAAGAAGGTTCACCCTCCCTATTAAGGTTTACCTTCCCAGGGAGGTTCACCCTCCTAGGCAATTTTCACCATCCTTAGATAGGTTCACCCACTTGAACAAGGTCCTCACCCTCTCTGTACTTCGTCTTATCAACACATTTCTCAGCCTCATAAGTATTTGCTCTCCTTCTATACGTCTTCACTATTTCATCTCCCTTCCCAGGCGCTTTGTTCAGTGTTTACCATTCATAATCTTCTTTACGTTGCCTGACGCTTAACGATACGTCTCTCTGGGTGCTTATCTAATAGCCTTCTCCTCGCTAGTCCTGTAAATCTGGATTATCTTGTGTGTATATGTGTGACAAAGGGATTCTGGCCCTATGTTGCCATGTTATACTGGCTCTCATGATGCCACAAGATGCTAGCCTCTCATGGTTCCATGATATGGGAAAAATAACACGCAAATTAAGTATAATGTGATTCTTCACTGATCTAGCATTATACTTCAGTCGATTTTATCGTATTGCTATACGTTATTTAACATCATTTCACTCTACAGTGTAAGATGCTGAAGCCACTGGTACCAAGAGATGCCGGAATCATATTAGTAAGTGAAGTTCTCTCCCAAGGTGCCAGGAGATGCTAGTTCTCACAGTGCCTGGGGATGATGGCACTCGTGATGCTGAGGGATGACGATGCCTCTTTCTCCTTGTCAATAACTATTTGCGTCCCTCTTCCAAATCTCGCGTAATTAATTAATTTTCCCATGGCTCGTGTTATCTAAGAGGATTAATCATTGTGATCACAGCTGTCCATATTATTCACAGCGGCGCGTGCTGCTGGTATCGTCTTCCGTCCTCACCGGTCATTTGTTTTCCCCTTCATAAATTCCCAAAATACCAGGTTTTCTATGAGTTTTGAAAGAAATTATATTCTCAGTTTCGCATTTATCTCCGTTTCCTTTTTTAAATCTCATTTTTTCTTTCCATTCCCGACCACTTATTTTTTCTTTCAATGTTTTTGTTGTAATTTTACTTTCTTACGAGAAAAATTAATTTTGCGATCTCGTCTGAAGGTCTTCTCTCCATTTTCCCACTGTCCGCGACGACGCAGGTGCAGAATGAGAATTAATTGTGATAACGTTTGGCTCTGTGTAGAGCTTTATCGAGTCAGTGGAGTTGACTAAGCTATACACAGAGCGAAACGTTCTTGCAATAGAAGCCTGTTCGGCAGCTGTGTTTTTCTTCCATTGCCACTAAGATGTGAAGAAAGGCTCATTTGAGTTAGGAGAGAGAGAGAGAGAGAGAGAGAGAGAGAGAGAGAGAGAGAGAGAGAGAGAGAACTAGAGGATCAATAGGCAAGGCAGCGAAGTGGAAGGAAAAATGAGAAACAATTGGAGAAAAAACTGCGGAAGAATTTAACGCCAGAAAACAAAGAAACCAGCAAGAGGACAAGATGCAAATACACGAGCAACGGGTAGGTGGTAGGAAGACTATTTGGAAAAGCCACACAAGACAAATAATCAAAATATTGCTGTTTCAGTCTTTATTATCAGCAGTACCTGTCTGCACCAGTGCGCCCGCATACACACCCATACATACACACCAGATGTGTATATAACAACACTGCGACTAGCCAAGGACTCGAACCCATGCTGCGTTGGCCAAAGCAGCATGGGTTCGAGTCCATGGCTAGCCGCAGTGTTGTCTGTGATCAATACCACTCGTTCGTGGGCACAATAACATATATATATATATATATATATATATATATATATATATATATATATATATATATATATATATATATATATGTATATATGTATATATATATATATATATATATATATATATATATATATATATATATATATATATATATATATATATATATATATGTAAAACTGGTCAATTAGCAAGAACTCATTTAAAATTAAGTCCTTTCTAAAATTTTCTCTTATACGTTTAACGCCAGAGGGGCATTCATCTATCATTTTTAATTTCAACTCAAATCCCTCGTCAGTGCTGCTTTCTTCAGCACATCATTATTTCGGCGTTAAGGTTCGTCCCTTGACCTTCTGTCTTCAGGGAGGGGGGCTTGAAAGGGGCCTTGGGGCTGATGAAGGTCTCTTGATCCAAGAAAATGAAGCTACGCATTCCTTGGATAAGACCTGAGCGCTCTATTTCCTAAGCCCTAGGGATTTAGCGCTTGCCTTTAAAATTATGATATTAATATAAACACTACTACTACTACCACTAATAATAATAATAATATTGATGCGAAATTCCCAAAACCCAAATTAAATTCAACCATTACTCTAAAATTTCTAAGTGAAATTCGGGTAGATAGGGCATTGCTAATCGTGCCCGAGTGTTGTGCGATACTACGAAGATCTTTACGCGGTCCAGCATAGATTTAGTGTGGTTCTATGTGTAAGCCTGGCTGGGAGGGAAGATTTTCCCGTCTCGTGATTCAGAGGTTCAAGCCGGCAGTACTCTTTGCTCTGGATATGCTCGTGTGGATCAGTCAGTAGTTTGAGATTCGATCCTCAGTGCACTCCTCTAGAGTACCAGTCTCTTTTTTCTGGGACTTTACGTGTTATAGAAGGTAACTTAATCTGGAGGAAGAGACTGGTGGTTCCCCTTCTCTTGCATACGATTAATACAAGGAAAAAGTAAGAAGCTTATGAGCTTGTGTTGTTTCAGTGTTTGTGGATGCAGTGTGGAAGTTATGAAAGTACTGATTTTTAATGTTGATCCAGCGCTAAATGAAACGAAGTTTGAAGCGTTGGGAAAGTTTTACATGGAAAGGTGTTAAATTGATTAGGCCAGAGAATGGGAAGCAAAGAATGATGAATAATAATACTGAATAAGCAAATGTGGAAAGAGCATAATTTTTTTTTATTCGAAAAATGTAAGGATTAGAATATAAATGTGACGTGTGAACTGGGTAATTGTCAGCGTTCATGTACCTGGAGGCGAGAGGAGAGTAAAAAAGAAAATATTCTGGGAGGTATTAAATTCAATTTTAGTTAATTTTTGGCCAAATGATTGAATAATTCTTTAGCGGGACCTTAATATTACAGTGGGAGACACTGTTGAAGAGGTTATAATATTAAAGTTTGGAATGGCAGAGGAAATTATAAACGGTAGGCCGTTATTTGAATTGTCCTTAGAAAGAAGCTTGCCAATATGCAATACGTTTAAATAAGGCATTGATCAATACTTGGAGTATACCTGGATAGGGCTTCGGGGGTTAACGCCCCCGCTGCCAGGTCTGTGACCAGGCTTCATGATGGATCAGGGCCTGATCAACCAGGCTGTTATTCTAGGCTGCACGTAAACCGACGTACGAACCACAACCCGGGTGATCAGATACTGACTTCAGGTGCTTGTCCAAAGCCTTCTTGAAGACAGCCAGGGGTCTGTTGGTAATTCCCCTTATTCCCCTTATATATGCTGGGAGGCAGTTGAGCAGTCTTGGGCTCTTGGCACTTATTGTGTTGTGCGA
This sequence comes from Cherax quadricarinatus, assembly GCF_038502225.1. Taxonomy (NCBI): domain Eukaryota; kingdom Metazoa; phylum Arthropoda; class Malacostraca; order Decapoda; family Parastacidae; genus Cherax; species Cherax quadricarinatus. Next base: position 33,739,460 of record NC_091310.1, on the reverse strand, counting down.
TACCACGAAGATCTTTACGCGATCCAGCATAGATTTAGTGTGGTTCTATGTGGTTCAATGTGGCGCCCCTGCTTTTCATTGGGGAGATGTTGCATCGCCTGCCGAGTCTTTTGCTTTCATAGGGAGTGATTTTTTTGTGCAAATTTGGTACTAATTCCTCTAGGATTTTTCAAGTGTATGTAATCATGTACAAATGTAAGATATATGTGAGATGTAAGATGAAATACTTAAAATAAGACGTTTGTAATATTATATATAAGGGAATGAAAGCTTGATGAATAAACTTGCTGACCTAATTTATTTTTGGGGGGGAACTACGATTTTTTTCACAATGAATCATTCTGATATATGAAATTTCATTAATGTTAAAAAAAATCAGCATTCCATTTAACTTCATTTCGCTTTATATGGGGAATTTAGCCTTGTGGGTTGTTCACTGAAAAGGTGTGACAGGGGCTCGATTCTCCGTCTACTGAACTTGTCTGGAGAGTTAATCAGTGCACGTGTGCACATGACTCACCTGCACAGCAGAAGCCAAGCACCTTGTTCTATGACTATTGAAGTTTCATTAAACTACGTTTCGAATCGTCCTCCATCATTAAGTTTTGGAAGAACTTTAACGCCGTGTTCAGCTTCTTGTCAGAATTCCAAATTTGTTGCACATAGTTTCAGCCAGAGTACTGTGGTTTAATTTTTTTAATAGGAAAATAACTAATAACTATTTCACCTTCATTATAAATGTTAGAATTAGCTTTCTAATATGTTGTGTTATTTTTTCTCCCCTCGATAGCTGTGCTTCCATATATATTGCACTAGTAAATTATTGATATAAATTTATACCATATACTATACATTCATATACATCCATTATTATTATTATTATTATTATTATTATTATTATTATTATTATTATTATTATTATTATTATTTATTGTTTTGTTTATAAACATCACATGACATTCTGATTCAACCTTTCTCTCATTCTTCGAAATTCTTCCCCAGCCCACACACTCCACTCTTATTTCTCACCCTCATCCTCCTCTACTCATCTCCCCTCTCCCTCTTCACTTCTCTCCTCCCGCCTTTACACTTCCTCTCTTCCCTATATTCTCCTGCAACCTTCCAGCAGAGCTTAACACGATGTTAGAACACCTTCACCAGCCAACCCAATCCTATCCCTCACCACGACCAGTATGTCCCACCATCTCCCGGTATTACCCATCCCTATCCCTCACCACGACCATCTCCCGGGATACCGATCCCTCGCCACGACCAGTATGTCCCACCATCTCCCGGGATACCGATCCCTCACCACGACCAGTATGTCCCACCATCTCCCGGGATACCGATCCCTCACCACGACCAGTATGTCCCACCATCTCCCGGGATACTGATCCCTCACCACGACCAGTATGTCCCACCATCTCCCGGGATACCGATCCCTCACCACGACCAGTATGTCCCACCATCTCCCGGGATACCGATCCCTCACCACGACCAGTATGTCCCACCATCTCCCGGGATACCGATCCCTCACCACGACCAGTATGTCCCACCATCTCCCAGGATACCGATCCCTCACCACGACCAGTATGTCCCACCATCTCCCGGGATACCTATCCCTCACCACGACCAGTATGTCCCACCGTCTCCCGGGATACCTATCCCTCACCACACCTAAATCATCCCATCCCCACATTACCCGGGATAGCCTCCGATATTTCTTCTGTTAAATCTCGAAGCCCAACATACAATACTGTCTCTTGACAGTTTCCTAAAACGTTCCATTAATATTTTTTGAAGCTTTGAAACCAGTCTGATATTCACCACGTTAGTGCTGTTATTTTGTTTATTATTAGTATAGTTATTATTTATTATTATACTTATTGTTATAGTTATTTACCGTTATAGTTATTAATAGTTATACTTATTTATTATTTTTATAGTTATTTTAGTTACATTATTATTATCACGATCAATATTATCATCATCATGGTGAAGGTTAAAAATGTAATAAATTACATGAATCCTTTGCAGAGGAAGTTTCGCTCACACAGTGAGTGAAACGTGAATCAATAATGCTCAGCGCGATTGCGAAACGTCTATAAAGATCACGTTATGGGTTAAACGTCAAGAAAATACCGACAAACTGATGAATAAGACACATGTGTAACACCCTGGTATCTTTACTGCCGAAACGTTTCGCCTAGGTAGCAGGCTTCTTCAGTGGAATACCCAAGTACTGCACATGTCTTATCTTTAAGTTCCTTTCCTCTGGACATGGGGTTGAGTCTATGGTTTACGGGACTAATGTTATCTCTGGAGTGACCGCTGACCGGGTGTTCCTGTCTGTTTTACTGTCAACTTCAGCTGGTATGAAGAGATGTATTGAATGCTCTGTCTCTTCTCTGTCTCTTTCTCATTCACTCTGGCTATTATTCTCTCTCTCACTGGTAAATTAAACATGTGTGCACCACCTGGGATTTTTATTTCGTAGACGTTTGTCTTCATCAGCACCTCATAGGGGAGATAAATGGAAGACTGTCGAAGACTAAGCTATCAGTTCCTCAGCCTCGCAGAACTGTATACAGAAGATACCTTTAATCTGTATCCCATCTACCTCTCATTCGTTTTCTCCCGCTACTGAGTTACACCACGACCACCTCACCACCACCACACCATTTCACCGCCACACTATCACACCACACCACCACACTACCACACCACACCACCTCACCACCACACATCACTACCACCACACTACACCACAACCTCACCATCATCACACTACCACACCACCACCACCACACAACATAAACTCACCACCACAACAACACCACCACACATTACTACCACCACAATACACCACCAATCACTACCACCACACTACACCACCACCACACCACCATCACTACCACCACAACCACCACACTACCACACCACCACCAAACATCACTACCACCACTACACCATGAAACACAGGGTAAACAAACCGATGGAGTATCTCCCAGTGAATATACACCAGAGTTGACTTTATTCCCCCAATTTAGGGATTAAGGCGTAATTGTTGGTTAATTATGATCGGGATTGCTACCTTAATGACACTATTGCATTCGATAATTCTTAAACCTGACTAATGACCGGTTGGAACATCAAGCTATCATACTGTACCCCATGATCAATAAGGGTGTAATACCTGGATGATAATCATGAAAAATGGTTTCCATTAGTGAAAATCGCTAATGCGATTCCATTGGAATCATGACAGCTTGGATTTATTAGAATGGTGATTTTTTTTCAGGCGAATGATAATCCGCGAGTGTGAGTAATAATCGTGGTTGTTTATAGAATGATAATTCGCTAGACTTTCTTAGAATGATAATAGTAGATTCTCCTAAAATGATACTCGCTAGTAGATTCTCCTATAATGATACTCGCTAGTAGATTCTCCTAAAATGATAATCGCTAGTAGATTCTCCTAAAATGATAATCGCTAGTAGATTCTCCTAAAATGATAATCGCTAGTAGATTCTCCTAAAATGATAATCGCTAGTAGATTCTCCTAAAATGATAATCGCTAGTAGATTTTCCTAAAATGATCGCGAGTATATTCTCTTAGTATGATAATAACGAGTGAAAGTTTATAGAATGATAATTCGTTAGTAGATTCTCCTAGAATGATAATCGTTAGATTCTCCTAGAATGATCGCGAGTATATCTTAGTAAGATAATAGCGAGTAGTAGTTTATAGAATGATAATTCGTTAGTAGATTCTCCTAGAATGATCGCGAGAATATTCTCTTAGTATAATAGCAAGTAGTAGTTTATAGAATGATAATTCGTTAGTAGATTCTCCTAGAATGATAATCGCAGCTAGCAGTTGGAGTGGTGACAGCGTGAACACCAACTTTCCCCAAGACTAGTTTAGTTTATCTCTGACATAGTGTTATTCTCCTTACTCTTAGAGCCGGGAGCTAGAACTAAATATTTTTTTGCTAGGTCACCCAACAATGGAAGTGCTTTGACGCCAGTGACGGACTCTTGATCCTAGGAAATGATGTTCCCCTTCCTTCCATTGGATTGATGATGATTGCCTCCCGTTGCCCAAGCGCTTTATGAACCTTACCGGTTTAAGGCTCTTATAATAATAATAACAATAATAAAAGCAATAATAATTATATTAACTAATAGCAATAATAATAATTTTCTGATATAATTTGTATTGGTAAATCGTTATATGCGATAGAATGGGACTGAATACTTATTATATATTGAGATTAAGACACATGTGCAACATCTGGGTATCTTTATTGTAGACGTTTCGCCATCCAGTGGCTTTATCAATACAAATTCTAGGACATAACTTGAAGACAGTAGAACTATGTACAGAAGGTGAGGTAATCAGTCCCTCAACCTAGGAGTAGGTGCGAAGAGCACCATAGTCGTGGAGATTCTGAAGCAGAAGAAAGGATCCTGGCGCTTATATAGTAACGTCAGGTGTAGCAGACGAGGGCATATTCACTGGTAGGCGGGATTCCCCAGTGGAAGTAGGTCCTTCCCAAAGAGATGGGTTAGTTGTAGTAGTAGTTGTCGTAGCCGTGAAGGTTATGTACATGTCCTCAGAATTAAGATTCCATGATGTTGCAGTATCTGACAAGTTGTGTACGATATATTATATATTATTAAATAGCAATAATAATTTGTAATATTAATAGTAATTTTATTTTATGGATGAAATATCTGGAAATTTATTTTACGTTTGTCAAAGAGTTGTCAATTAAACTTTTTCGGGGGGGGGGGGGGGTAGGTTAAATGCATTTTTTTGGGGGGGCCCACATCCATACACATGACGGTAGTGGTGAGAATACTCCGTCTGACTGATTGATGTGGTTCTCCGGTATCGTCCCGGTCCCGGTCTTGTCTAGTTGGTGACCCCGGCATCTCCGTCTGACGGTGTTTACACGTGGTCAGGTCTTCAGTACATCAGGCGGATGAGCAAATTTCCATAGAAATTGTAACGAAACCGAATTCGAGCGGAACTGACATGTTATCAGAGGCTGTTGGCTCTTGTTTGTCGAGATGTAAACGAGTGCCTCTTCTCGTGCGATAGTGTCGCAACAAATTTTATGAGGGCATCAATATCATGACTGGCATCAATATTATGAATGGCATCTGTATTATGTCTGGCTTCAATATCATGAATGGCTTCAATTTCACGAGTGTCATCAGTATCATAACAGGCTTCAATATCAAGAGTGGCATCAATATCATGATTGGCTTCAATTCATGAGTGGTATCAGTACTATGACTGGCTAAAATTTCATAAGTGCTATCAGTATTATAAATGGTTTCGGTTGCATAACTGGCATCACTTCTATGACCTGAATCAATCATCTGTCTCGAGTTAATGAAAATCTATTGGATTTTTAGTATGCATTATTATCCTCAGCTTGTATATAGACATCCTCAAGCTATCTGTATCGATTACTTTTTGAGAGAGAATGAGTGTATACTCGAAGATCAATATGTCAAGAGGAGTTTACCATACTATATTAATACGACAGAGTCACGTCAAGGTCGTATGTACACGAAGAGGAATTATATATATATATATATATATATATATATATATATATATATATATATATATATATATATATATATATATATATATATATACATGAGAGAGAGAGAGACTTTACTTTAATCCCTACTCAAGGGATTAAAATACATTCTAAATTGGGGGTTTAGGGCGAAATCCAGCCTTAATGACCGTCGTGTGGTCTACAGGATTTAAACATAATACATACACCACTAGTCTCCTCGGTATTGTTCGCTCTAGTGATCTGTTGCAATGTCAACATTAATTTCCCTGCAGAGATCACTCTGTTGCAGCTCGTTAAAAATTAAATGAAACTAAATTTCTACGAAGAATATTAGTTAGATTTACAAAACTGGCAAAAAATGTCGTGTTATGGCTCTTTTTGCTTCTGAAAGTTGAATCATGTAGAAACAAGCATTGAAATAATTAAATGACCCCTGGAGCAAAATATGCGTAACAACGCAGTGGAGTGGGTTTAGGTCAATGGTACGGAGTGCGACCTGAGGTCTGGGTTTTGATTTGTGGTCATGTTTGCCCCTGGGGTATGAATTTTCACCTTTGGGATGCGTTTTGACTCGTGGTGTAGAATTTAACCCTTGGTGCTGGTTTTAAACCCATTGCACGAATTCTGACCCGTATCACAGGTACAGTCCACACTTTGGCCTAGGGTCAGGATTATGTCCAGCAATCCAACTTTTGACTCGTAACGGCTTGTATTAATGGAGTACACAATACCTATTTTTAAGTAATGAGATTTTCACATTTTCTTTAAATTCATGGCGCAATCGCAATCAACACATTTGCAATGTCCGAAGATTTCATGGCTGGATTGTGTGAAAGTTTTAGGATTAAGACAGTGTCTTAAGCCGCGAAATATTTAAGTTTCTTTGCACATTAATGAAAGTTGCCAACTTCGTGATGTTCAGCACAATGTGGCAGGTCCCCTTTAACCAAAAGTCAATACTCTGGATCAACACTGGAATATCTGCAATTGGGAATACTATTAAACCCTTAATGGACGCTCTCAGTGCACTGACCAAATGGTAGTTGCAATAACATTCTTTTTTTTATGTAGCATGATTTAATCCAACTACCATGAATATATATGTGTGTGGAAAATGTTCGTGTATAAATTAAACGAGTAGTAACGTTCAAACAGCTGAGTCTGCAAGCACAATGGGTAGGAAAGTGATTTTTTTTTTCATAATGCCGGATATCCATTTAAAATTATTACTAGGCAAAGTCGATTATCAAATCTAATTAAAAAACAGTGTTAATATTGCGTAAATATATCAATTACTAGGCATGAAGACATATTTTTATATAATATATTGAGGGAAAGATTTCGTCTGATTTCCAGAAATTTTAATTAAAAAAAAATTACATTTTCTTACCAGTGTCTCTTTGGTTCAGGACTCATAACAGCTCTGTTGTGATGGCGCTAGGCTGGTGGTGGTGGGGTTTGAGTCACTTGTGCTCGAGTCAGTAGTTGTGTGTGGCTCCGCTGACGGATACTGGTCTGCTGTCGGGCATGGGCTCGCAGGCGGATAGGACTCAGCAGCTGAATATGCGTCAGGTGGTGGACGGGAATCAGAGGCCGTGAACGAAGGTGCTGACCCGTCGCAACAAGAAGTGCTTCGTCTCCACTGATCACAGCGACGCCGAGCGCTGCCGTCGCTGCTTTTCTTCAAGATGGATTTCAGTGGTTCTTTTGGGGCCCTTGACGTCTTGCCACTTGGGCTTCCTCTAGCAGGGCTCTGCTGCAGTGGAGACTCCGTTTCTGGTGGACAATTTGGATCATCTGTGTAACCACTTACTTGTATTTGTGGTACGGGACTGTCCGTGTACCTGACAGCAGGAGACATAGGGGCCTCAACATATACTAGTGAGGGACCCTGGGTGGTGAGGACATTCTCTACACATCCATCGCTCGATGTCTGTGGCCTGGCATGATCAGCAAGTCCGCCGGTTGACAGGGCAGGAACGGTCTCTTCCATATACCCTCCAGCGGAGGTCTCCGTCAGGGATGTCTCTGCGAAGTTTCCAAGAAGTGATTGCATGGCGGAGCGCTGCGTGCAAGGTGCTTGAAGGTTGCAAGAGCAACACGGAACGCCCTCAGGAAATGCTGCCGAAGACACCATAGAACTTCCGGCTACTGGTGGGCAGCAATCCAACCTGCCAAATAATAAAAACATTTATGCAATGTAACCTACTGAAAACTCTGGAGTGATATAAATCCAGTCTTTATAATCAAATAAAGAGCCAAAGAGCGACTTTGATACGTTCATGAGATAAAAATGGGATATTATTGAAAACATTTTACTGCACATTCCTGGAAGCACGTGTCCATGAGTACCTGAGAACTGGACTCTCTGGATACACATACCTGGGGACAGACCCAGCTCTCTTATGAGCTTCGTAGGACTTCTTCATGTGGATCAATTGCTCCTGAAGGCAGCGGTACTCCTTAAGGAACTTCTCGAGTTGTGCTGCGTGGTACTCGAAGTGGCAAGGGTCGGCAGAATGGTGCTGGCTACACCCGTTGTTCCCTGCTGCTCCCTCATTCCTGCGCCACAGAAAAACATATCTTAGAGTCTAATTTACCCTAAGGTAAATTATGTCTGTTTAACTTTCCATGTCTGAAATCCATTATCAAATTCCCCTTGCTTTTATCCCTTTAGCCTTTTTTTTAAATATCCATCCACGGACTGGTACTTTTACAGAACAAATATAATGATGTCCTGGGAAAAAAATAGCCATAAAACACGTCACTAAATATGAAAAAAATACCTCACTGATAAAAATGACGAACAGGGAATCCTCGGATATGTGTGTGGGTGTACACATGAAAGCGGTCTGGTTTTCGTGTTCATTAATTTTTCGCTGTTTTATTTTTCACCTGATGTCATATTTGAACATGTTCACAAACAGAAACGGTAAACCAGCTGAGAGAGGTTTTCAGCAAGCTTACCGGTTCACTTGACCGCCCGGGCCGGCAAATGTACCGGCGAATATAGAAGATGACCGCCATTTCCATCCAGTGACCAAAGGCTCCACGAAGCGGGTCAGACCCCTTTTTCTCACTTCTCAGGGCGTACAAAATATTCCCCACCGATAATTTTTACACTGTTAGTGCTCGGTTACTGTTGGTGATTTTTAAATTATTAGCCTGACGCTATCGGTAACACAAATATTCAGCCATAACGACGTTTTCCCTTGGAGACCAGCCAGCAGGCGAGCAGACTTGGCTACCAAATGGAGGCTAATAGAGCGCGGGGAGCTCGGGAGAAGTCTTTGAGGCAGCGTGAAGCCAGCACGATTTTTAGCGTTGGGTAAATTGGCTGGGGACCAAGTCGTGCTCGCTCGCCTCACCCGTCAACACAACATGACCCGCAAGTCCCCCAGTGTACCGTATTTTTCCTTTACTCTGACAAGAAATTAGAATAAACGTAAATATTAGGTTCATGTTAACAGGAATAATAAAATAATTGCAATAATAATAATAACTAATAATAATAAAACTGCAAAACTGGCGATATATCCAAACACAGGTCGCATCTATCGACCATAACATTAACAGAAGAATGGGACACGAAACTACCTTGGCTTTGCTGGTAACTCAAAATCCTGAAATGAAAAAAAAAAAAATCAGCAAACATCCAGGAGGAAGCCAAACAGTAACATAAGATTTCAGATATGTACAAGACACAGAGAGATACCAGTGACAACAGCGATACAACAATACCCGACTCGGATCACCGACACCAGCCAGGAGGGAAACAACTACTGCCTAGGTCTCGACATGGAGCAAATCGGCTACTCCACCTTTACCCTTCCTGGTAAAAGCCTCTTGATCGAAGAACTTGAAACTACCCTCCCAGTTCCTCGTATTAAGCTTCATTGCTTCCTATTTCCCCAAGCGCTGTTGAAAATAATGTCAATAACACTCCTTGTGTATTTGAAGACCACCGTTTTCTTATTGAAAAACTTATGTGCCTCAGAATATACATGTCATTATATACACCTCACAGTACATGCCTCACAGCATACACCTCACTATATACACCTCACGGTATACACCTCACTATACACCTCATTATATACACCTCACTATATACACCTCACGGTGTACACCTCACGGTACACACCTCACAGTACACACCTCACTATATACACCTCACAGCATGTACCCCCACAGCATACACCCCACAGTGTCTGGTAATTATTTCCTGACGAATAAACCAACAAGAGCAACATTTGCAATATCTCTAAAGGTTTCACCTTTAATATGCCCATCCCGGACTCCAGACGAAGAAATAAACACATTTGTATTTGAAATGCTTAACCAAACCAATCAAATTAATTGCGGACGCATCTATATTTAATTATACATTATCTTTATATCATTCATGATTGTTAGCGTGGTAAAAGCGTGTTATATGGAAGATGTATTTGCAAAAAATTGACTGGTAGTGTTTTAAAATCGAGATCTTGTGGTGTTATATGTGTGTGTGTAATTTATATTCATTTGAGAGAATTAGAGAAGCAGACAACAGACTCTATAGTCTACCTGTTGAGACAGACTAATTACAATGAAAAAAAACATATATACTGGAGAGTTACACTGCGTGACCAGACTGGTGAAAACCTCTTGCGATCAACGGAATGCAATCGAATCATCGGTAATTACCTAACAAGAGGAAACACACTGCGTTGAAAGCTTAAAGTGCTGGGAATCGATGCAGTCTCTCGCCTGGACTTATTAGAGAACACGGCATCCCGGAAATGTAATTCTTGATGGGATGAAAGCACGTAGGAATAAATACCTGGTGAAGAGTTTGAGATTTCCAACAAGGGGTTAAAAATTTCCAACAAATGATTAAAGATTTTCCAACAAGGGATAAGAGGTTTCCAGCAAGGGATTGGAGGTTTCCAACAAGGAATTGAAAGTTTCCAGCAAGGGATTGGAGGTTTCCAACAAGGGATTGAAGGTTTTCAACAAGGGATCAGAGGTTTCCAACAAGGAATTAGAGGTTTCCAGCAAGGGATTAGAGGTTACCAACTAGGGGTTAGAGGTTTCTAACAAGGAGTTAGGAATTCACAACGAGAGAGGGGATCGAAGATTACCAGAAAAAGTTAAATTTTCGCAGAAAAGGCTCCCAGCAAGTGCAGATTAGCACTTGTGGTTAACACTGCTCATTTTTGACCAGAATGCTGGAATTTAAAACACACACACACACACACACACACACACACACACACACACACACACACACACACACACACACACACACACACACACAAACACACACACAAAATGATAAAGCTCTTGGAACAGGGAGAGAGTGGCTCTAGTAGCAACAAGCAAAGAGACGGAACCAGAAGCTGTGATTCGACTCCTGCACACACACACATACACACTATCGACAAGTGCCTTTAAGAGGTGTGTGAGTTTCCCTGTCTCATAATATCATGTTTATTTTTTCCCTGTAATCTGCCTTGTCCATAATTACTGTCACATTTGCTTTGTCTGTTGTCGTAAGGTGAAGTCCAGGATCTTTCCTTAATTCATGGAATAAGATAACAAATCTTTGAAGACAATTGTGTTGCAGAGGTCTGAGCGAAGTTCAGACCTCTGCAACATAATATTTAACCTCCCAGTGTGCAATAAAAATTCCCTTATATATTGAATATAGTAATATAATTTCGAAAATAATAAATATACGGAAAAGTATCGGTATCGGCCGAAAACTGGATGTCAATATTAATATTTCATAAACACGCGGGATAACAGGTATATCTTGCTACTTCTACTTAAACTTTGGTCACACTACACATGCATGTACAAACATACACACACACACATCCCACTGGGTTTTCTTGTATTTTCTTACTAGTTCTTGTTTTGGTTTATTTCCTTTTATCTCCATGGGGAAGTGGAACAGAATTCTTCCTCTGTAAGCCATGCGTGTCACAAAAAGCGATTAAAATGCAGGGAGCAAGGGGATAGTAACCTCTTCTTCTGTATACATTACTAAATTTAAAAAAAACAGAAAGTTTCGTTTTTTAAGTCTGTCCAGATATGCCTGTCCAGTTATGCCTGTTCAGTTATGCCTGTCCAGTTATGCCTGTCCAGTTACGTCTCTCCTGCTATGCCTGTCGTGTTGAACGTGAGCCCCTGAACTCCAGTAGACAGTTGCGTGTGCTAGGTGGTCAGGGCCCTCGGGTAATCCACGTATCTACAAACCTGGAAAAAGTTTGTCTTCTCGGATGTGTATAGACAAATATTTGTGTTTATCTGTATGAATGTATGTGTATGTACGTATGTACATAAAATGTGTGTGTGTGTGTGTGTGTGTGTGTGTGTGTGTGTGTGTGTGTGTGTGTGTGTGTGTGTACTTATATATACGTATATGAATAATGATAATTCCTTCTGTTTAATAATTCTGAATACATTGTTTCCCTTTCGTGGTTTCAGTAGCTGTATGGCCAGAAGTAGTGGTTTAATATTATGTCATTATATTACTGTACCCGAGTATCTAGCCAGGGAAACAAGTACGTTATACAAGCTATTACCTAAACGACGTTTCGCTTTGTTTAAAATGCTTTGCTTTAGATCGAAACGTTGCCACTATTTATGCTTGTTTTACATACTAGAATTTTTAAAGACTTCATTGTTTTAAAATATGACGAATATAAGACAATCTCGTGACATGAGACAATTTTATTTCTCTATGAAGTTAGAAATAAATTAGAAATAAATTATCTGTAATATCAGCGTTAGATTTAGAATCATGATTATTGTCGTTTAAATTAAATCTATATATTTTCAAATTCACAATCAAATCAGGATTACACATACTATCAAAGCTGTGCAATTCCACTTATGTAACGTTATGTGCTCTCTCTCTCTCATTTTCTCTCGAACACACACACACACAGGGGTCAGTCCTAGGACCAGTGCTGTTTCTGGTATTTGTGAACGACATGACGGAAGGAATAGACTCCGAGGTGTCCCTGTTTGCAGATGACGTGAAGTTGATGAGAAGAATTCATTCGATCGAAGACCAGGCAGAACTTCAAAGGGATCCGGACAGGCTGCAGACCTGGTCCAGCAATGAGGTGTTTCCTACCCGTATGTAGCTGTGACTTCTTATTGGACTTGAAGGCCATGTGTTCTTCCCTATGAGCTGAGTTTTTCTCTCATCTGCTTACCTGTGTTTGGAGATTACCTGTCACCTGCTTACCTGTGTTTGGAGATTACCTGTCACCTGCTTACCTGTGTTTGGAGATTACCTGTCACCTGCTTACCTGTGTTTGGAGATTACCTGTCACCTGCTTACCTGTGTTTGGAGATTACCTGCCACCTGCTTACTTGCATGTGGATGTGGTGAACTGCAGGTATTGGAAGTCGCGAGTTCTTACCTGTTTGCACCTGTTACCTGTTGCTTGTCTTGTCGATAGTGACTCATCTCCTCTATGTGGAGGTTACCTGTCACCTGCTGACTTATGATTCAACATCAAATGTCATCTGATCACGTGGGTGTGATTGTCATACTGCAGTTACCTGGGGTATTAAGTGTTGGTAATTAAATTACTGAACGGGTGGGGGTTGAATCCAAGGCAAGAGAGTTCTATAATTCACAAGCTAGCACGTTAATCACTCGTGTTAACTGTCAAGGAGATGTGATCTTACCTGTGTGAGGCGCTGAGCTGACACAGCGCCTGTGGGTGGTGAGCGTCCAGCATGGGCGGGGTGGCCAAGCACTGGTGCGCACTCACAGGCAAGTGGGCATTGGCGTAGGCATTGGAAGCAGCTTGACTGAGGGCAAGGTTGAGAGCGCTGGACGACCTGCTGTCAAGGAAACGAGAGGAGTTGTTAGACCTTCAGTGTGGCAACACTCCCACCTGGCAACACCACCAGTTACCAGTGAATCACAAACTGTGAGATGAGTAAGTCGCTCCAAGAGTCTGTCTACAATGACTCATAATGACTTTATTCCTGGCCGCTTAGCTACTGTTCATCACTAGTAAAATACACCAAGAAGCATGCAAAATAAGACATACTCATACTGTTTCCAGGAAGAATAATTCATAACTATTACTATTATTATTTAAATTATTATTATTATTATTATTATTATTATTATTATTATTATTATTATTATTATTATTATTATCATTATTATTATTATTATTCGTAGTAGTAGTAGTAGTAGTAGCAGTAGTAGTAGTAACAGTAGTAGTATTAGGAGTAACAGTAATAGTAGTAGCAGTAGCAGCAGTAGTAGTAGTAATATCAGTAGCAGCAGTAGTAGTAGCAGCAGTAGACTATTAGTGGCAAGCAATATTGCTAGTACCAGCATCAATTACTTTGAGAGATGGTGTGCTGGTGTGCAGCAATAATGAATTACTCTGGGGGGATGTTACTCTAGAGTGTAATTTGAATTACTTTGCTGAAATGTCTATGTGATGAGTAACTGTGAAAGTAATGTTAAATATACTTCATATTAAATTCTGTAATACATTTGTTAGTATAATTTTGCTTCATTTATATTTGCAAATAATAATTATTTAACATTAACAAGGCTGCATAATCCTACGGGTTTAGCGCTTCCCCTTGATTATAATAATAATAATATTAATAATAACATTAACACGAGTATTTGTTTGTGTTAATTTATGTTTTGCAGTTTGATTTAAAATATTTTTATTTAATAAATCTAATATATCTAATGATATTTGTAGGTGATAATGTATTAATGTATAATGAACAGTGCTTATTGGATCACTGTATAATGGTTCACTGCATAATGGATCGCTGTATAATGCAACACATTAGTGTATCTCTGTACAGTGTCACTGTGCAATAACGCATCATTGCATAATGCACATAGAAGGTCGATGCAATAATTTGCCCACTTCACGCTAAACAAACCTTGGCAGATGTCCGAGTTCTCACAAGAACACAGAGAAGTACTCACAGCACAGGTGAACTCCTGGGAATACCTAGCAGCGCTCTCAAGAGCAGGGAAAGGCACTCACACACACACACACACACACACACACACACACACACACACACACACACACACACACACACACACACACACACACACACACACACGCACACACACACACACACACGCACACACACACACACACACACACACACACACACACACACACACACACACACACACACACACACACACACACACACACACACACACACACACACACACACACACACACACACACACACACACACACACACACACACACACACACACACACACACACACACACACACACACACACACACACACACACACACACACACACGTATGTTTGCGCATATGCATGTATGTACTTAGGAACATATGTGTAAATTGATAAATTAGACACATGTGCAACACTTGGGTATCTTTACTGAGGAAACGTTTCGCCACACAGTGGCTTCACCAGTCCTATACAAAGAAGAATGGTGAAGATCAGAAGGAATTTGAGGTAATTTCCACTGCGTGGCGAAACGTTTCCTCAATAAAGATACCCAAGTGTTGCACATGTGTATAATTTATCAACTACCTAGAGTCTACCTGGAGGGTATTCAGGGGAACAACGCCCCCGCGACCCGGTCCACGACCAGGCCTCCCGGTGGATCAGGGTCTGATCAACCAGGCTGTTACTGCTGGCCGCACGTGGTTCAACGTACGAACCACAGCCCGGCTGATCAGGCACCGACTGAACCGACCGACTAAACCATTTTTGTGTGTAAATTGCACGCCATAACTCAAGCAAGTCAGGCGGAGCGTCTTCCTTCACTGGACAGCTTAAGACAGGAGACACTCGGGTAATTAGAACCTTTTAGGAATATCTAGAAATACAGGTGAATGAATGCAACTGTAAATACCTTTGATATATAACCAAGACTTTAGATATAGATTTAGAATAGAGAGCAGGGTAGATAAGTATATCTACCCTGCTCTCTATTCTGGGATATTCAGGATATTCTGGGATGTTCTGGGATATTCTGGGATAAGGAATATTCTGGGATATTCTGGGATAAGGATGAATAATATTCAGGATATTGTGTGATGAAGAATATTCAGGATATTGTGTGATATCAAGAATATCGAGGATTATTCATGATTTGTAGTAACAGGAAATATTTCTGATTTGTGTTGACAGTATTCAGAAGATTTTGTGATATGGAATTTCCAGGAGAATTTCTACGAGGAATATTCTACATATTTTCTGTGTATTTCGAGAACACTCTCAGATTTACAACAGTATAAGGTGACAGCAAAGGCACATATGGGTTCATATGTTATTACAAAGTTCTCCACAGAACCTATGTGCTGGTGGATAAGCCACCCAGTGCACGTGATTTCATAACTGCACCAGACTAGTGATGTTGATCTGATGCTACTTAAGGCTGACTACCACTTGTCAATATTATTGTGTAATTTGCTTTCTGTAAGACTTGATGGGTTCCCATATCCCTTACTTGGGGGTGACGCGGCAGGGTGTGTATGTCTGGCTCCTAGCCCTCTCTCTGTCTCTGTCTCTCTTTCTCTCTCTCTCTATCTCTATCTATCTGTCTATCTATCTATCTATCTATCTATCTATCTATCTATCTATCTGTCTATCTATCTATCTATCTATCTATCTATCTATCTATCTATCTATCTATTTATCTATCTATCTATCTATCTGTCTATCTATCTATCTATCTATCTCTGGCAAGAAAAACCCGTGAGAGAGTTTTCATGAAAACTTTCTTGAAATATCTTATTACTTAAGAATTTTAAAATCAAAGTTGTATTTAAAAATTTTGATACAGTGAAAAATCTTTTGATTAAAAATTCCCACCAAAAATACTGACGGCTGTGTCTACAAGATATCTTGTAAAAAATGTGATAAACTTCATTACGGTTAAACTGGGAAAAGCTTTGAACTAAGATTAAAAGAACATAAATATTATATTAGAACTGGACAGTAGTGTAATGCTCTGTTTAACTTGGAGAAAATATAAGCTTTGTTTGAGAGGCCCTTGACCATCTCACCCGCATCATCATAAAGTGATGAGATATAATCTCGCCCTTATATGTCTTCTGCTGTTCTTTTATTTTTACGGTTCTTTGATGTGAGAAATCACGAAAGTGATTGGAAGTTCACTACTTTTTCATAGCGGCTGTTCTGCATATTTGTAATATCATCTGTTTACTGCGATCTTATTCCATATCTATCTATCTATCTATCTATCTATATAATAGAGATATATATATTTATATATTTATATATATATATATATATATACATATATATATATATATATATATATATACATCTTTCTTTCTTTCAACACACCGGCCGTATCCCACCGAGGCGGGGTGGCCCAAAAGGAAAAACGAAAGTTTCTCCTTTTACATTTAGTAATATATACAGGAGAAGGGGTTACTAGCCCCTTGCTCCCGGCATTTTAGTCGCCTCTTACAACACGCATGACTTATGGAGGAAGAATTCTGTTTCACTTCCCCATGGAGGTAAGAGGAAATAAACAAGAACAAGAACTAGAAAGAAAATAGAAGAAAACCCAAAGGGGTGTGTATATATATGCTTGTACATGTATGTGTAGTGTGACCTAAGTGTAAGTAGAAGTAGCAAGACGTACCTGAAATCTTGCATGTGTATGAGACAGAAAAAAAAGACACCAGTAATCCTACCATCGTGTAAAACAATTACAGGCTTCAGTTTTACACTCACTTGGCAGGACGGTAGTACCTCCCTGGGCGGTTGTTGTCTACCAACCTACTACCTATATACATATATACATATATACATATATACATATATACATATATATATATTATAATAGGTTTTGTTATTATGTTGATTTATGCAATTATGCCCACTGTCAATTATTCAATGATGTTTATGGTTTCTGTAAAATGTTTATGTCATGTGTAGACTACACTAATAACTGAATTAAAATATATTAAAAAATTTGAACCAAGTATTTACAAATAAAATCAGTATATTATTATTAGTTTTATTATTATTATAATTATTTTTATTATTATAGTTATTATTATTATAATTATTATCATTAGTGTTGTGGTTATGTTGATGAAGATGCTATTATTGCTGTTGTTCTTATTGTTATATTTTATTGTAACTGATGTTGCTTTTGTTGTTGTTTGTTTTTATTTGTCTTTGGTTTGTTTTTGGTGTCGTCGTCAAAAAGAAATATTTTTTTGTAAATTTGCAAAAAAAAAAAAAAAAGTAATTAACATAACAGATAAAATTTCAGATATAAAAGTTTAATGACAACATATTGAAAACAGAGAAAAAAAAAACGTGTGAGATGTAACTCAATGAAAAATAAATTGATTTCAAACGAGGTAGATCACATTAGAGTAACGAAAAAAGGGCAGTATAGAACCTATTTTTGGATGTTGATAAAAATAAAAGCAACTCAAAGAGGCATCACTATTTTAGAGTTTTGAAAGAATGTTGTTTGGCTTATTCTCAAGTTTTTAATCACACTAGCTAATATTGTCTAAGCATTTACAACAAGAACTTTTTTTTTTTCAGATGAAATAATTACACTAAAGCTTACAATTGGTGGTAAAGTCATGTAGACAGGATAATATGCTAAAAGTCCCTTGGCATCTCACTCCGGCGGTGGCCGCCATCTTTAAAGATCTTACGAAAGGTACCCTTGCTCACCAGCAGCAAGTATATACCAGTGTTAGTAATAATGATATAATTACCGACAAAATGTTTGGTAAATGAACACTGAGAGCGAAACATTGCCACAATAAAATGTCTCATTAGTTGCATCTTCTGTCAATTTACCTATAACCTTGTTATAGGTATATGTTAATTGTTAGTTGAATGTTGTGGGTGGCATCATGGCGCACTGGTGGCAGTACACCTAAATCATGACTAGGTAATGAAATGTGCTATGGCAAGATAACAGCTCTAATCCTTTTAAGGTCTCATAAAAGAAAGTTGCAGAAATTTTAGTCATTGAATGAACTGGAAGACTGCATTTACTTCTGAAAAAAGAAACTTTCGTAAAAGTTCTTTAAGAAGGATGGGTAACTGCCCGAAATTTAAAGTGGTTTTCAGTGTCAATGAATATATTCAGGGCTAGCCTTTCGTTTTTTTTTTCGACGGATCATTAAAAAATAAAGAATTATCACTTACCTCTACTTGTGTCTAACTATCCACTTTGTGTCTAACCGCGCGCAGTGTCTAATTACTGTGAACTGCATATCTGGCTATACACTGTCAGTGTATCTGCCTGCACGCTGTTTACCTGGAGTCGCTTCCAGAGGTCACCATTCCCATGGTCCGGTCTCAGACCAGGCTTCCTGGTTGCTGGCCTGATCGATCAAACTATTACCGCCCACCACCCGTAGTCCAACGTATGCACCACAACCCGGCTCATCAGGAACTCTCTTATGAGGAATCTGTTTAGTTGCCTCCTTAAGACGACCAGGGGTTTGTTTGTAATCCTTCTTATGTATGAAGGTGGGTGGGAGATGATGAGTCGTGGACCCTTAACACTTACTGAGTTCTCTCTGCGTACTCATCGCTTACCGTCTACCAAGGTTATTGAGTTCGTAAATAATAAGTTAAGTAAGGAGGTTTAGGACCAATCCCTCTAGTGTCTTCTGTGTGTAGATTATGATGTATGTTTCTCGCCTACGTTCTAAGGAGGACAGTTCTAGGGACTTCAAGCACTCCCAGTAATTTAAGCGTTCGACTGAGTTTATACGAGATGTGAAGACTTTCTGTATATTTTCCAGCTGAGCAATTTCGCCTTCCATGAGAGGGGTAAGAGGGGTCGTTCGTACAGAGCAATATTCCAGCCTAGAGAGAACGAGTAACGTAAAGAGTATCATCATTGGCTTGGCTTCTCTTCTTTTGAAGGTTCAAGTTATCCAACCTATCATTTTTGTTCCAGTTGCAATATAACATTGTTGTTCTACCTGAACATGAGATCTGACCTTTTAACTCTTAGGTTTCGCATGTGAAGTATGACGCACATTCTTTTGAGCGGTTTGAGTTTGTCATGTGCTCCTATCTTTTATTTATTTCCTCTTTTCCTCCGTGACGTAGTAGCTGAAATTTGTGCTCAATAAACATGACAATGTTCTCAGTAAGCCACTTGAAGACTATGTGTATTTCAGCTTGGAGACTCGCTGTGACTTCTATGGTTGCCACTTTCATACAAATTCTAGTATCATCTGCAAGACATGTTTCGCTGCTATGATTTACGTCCCTGTCTATGTCAGAAATGAGAACGAGGAAGAGAATCGGGATGATGATGTGTTATACGTACACAGTACATTGTGTGTACAACTGTGTGTGAGTCTAATTGTATGTGTTTCTCTGTACACTGTGAGTGTGTTTAGCAATACACTATTTATTTAACACTTTACTGTGAATGTATCTAACAGCACTCTCGAGTGTGTCAGTTTCTCTCCACAGCGAGGTTTCCTGGCTACCTGCCGTCATATAATCCAATTGTACGTGTTGTGTTAATCTCCCCGTCTCCCTCCTTTCCCCAGATGTCTTGTTGTAAACCTAGCGATACGTTGTAGGATATCCGTACGTCTGGTTAGAAGATGTAGTGCGTGAGCAACAATCCACGGATTATAGGCTCTCTGTGAGATAGAATACGTGTGGTTGTGCCTGTCGGCTGACAGCAGGTCTTACACGCATAATCCTCCAGCGTCATCCAGAGAAGAGCTTTTCTTCGTCTCCCTCCCATTCCTACCCTCTACCCTAACTTGTTTTCCCCACTTTGTAACTATCATATAGAATAGGACGGCACCACAC
Organism: Cherax quadricarinatus; assembly: GCF_038502225.1. Taxonomy (NCBI): domain Eukaryota; kingdom Metazoa; phylum Arthropoda; class Malacostraca; order Decapoda; family Parastacidae; genus Cherax; species Cherax quadricarinatus. The sequence goes on along the minus strand of NC_091310.1, from coordinate 33,718,999 downwards.
TGCTAATATACCCAGTATGGGTAAATAAATATTAACTTACTCCAGTAATCGCATTTTACGTTTCCAGATAGTCCTTTAATTCTACCCCGTCTTCTTGCTTTTCTGCTGTCTCTTTCTCTTACCAAACCTCTCTGTGAAGTCTTCTTTCTCGTGTAGCTATGAAATGGTTATAATCATAACCATAATTTTTAAAGGGGTGGACCGGTAAACCAGCGAAGGCCTCGGTCAGATGACCAAAAGCTCCAGCTGCTCGTCATCATAAAAAATTAGACCAGAGTAAGGAAACACTTGCCCAGTTTCCTGACAAATCTTATCTAATTAAACCTAATCTTGCGTAACCTTCTCGGTTTTTTCCTGTTGACTATTTTCATAGGTTTCTGGTTTGAGGCATCTGCTAGAATTGTCAGTGCATTGTGAATTGTGTCTACCGGGCGAAAGTTCTTCTCATTCCACTTGAAGGCTCAACTAACTAATGTAAGAGGAGTGCGCTAAAGGTTGAGAATTAAATTACTTAACATATAGAGTGGTAATTCAGTTTCTAGGTTATACAGGAACTGTGTATTCTCTCGCAGCTATCAGCATCGTTTCTAGGCAATTATCACCACCAGTGCCGGAATTAGGTAAAGGCTTAGGGGTTTAACGAGGAGTTGCCGACACCTCGTTAAGTCCACACACACACACAAACACACACACACACATACACACACACAAACACACACACACACACATACACATACACACACACACACATACACACACACACACAAACACACACACACACACACACACACACACACACACACACACACACACACACACACACATACACATACACACACACACACATACACACACACACACACACACACACACACACACACACACACACACACACACACACACACACACACACACACACACACACACACACACACACACACACACGTCACGTACCAGACGTCTACAGAACACTCCGACCAAACTTAATTCTATCAAACTTTCACTTCCTCGCCTTCTCTGTCTTCGTGATTATTACTTTACTTATATTTATTATATATTATGGCGCGGTAAGTGTAGGTTGAGTTAAGCTACGTTAGGTTACGTTAGCTTTAGGTTACGTTACGTTAGTTTACGTTAGGTTAGGATAGGTTAGGCTATGTTAACGCAAACTAGCCTTTATTTATAAGCAACCGCTAATAAAGAAATATCATAAACGGGCTACTAACGTTTAGCAGAGTGGGACACATCATAGTCCCTTAGAGCGTTGGTATCCCCACGCTCACTGTATCAGTTTGAGGATGAGGTGGGAAAGAGAGCGTTGGTATCCCCACGCTCACTGTATCAGTTTGAGGATGAGGTGGGAAAGAGAGCGTTGGTATCCCCATGTTCACTGTATCTCTTTGACGATGGGGTGGGAGAGCGTTTAGTATCCTTAGGATGACAATGTATATTTGATGGTGTGATGGATGAGAGAGATTTGTCCTTCCATTAATAGTATACAGTACCGACGAGTTGATGATGAATAAGGCGATTATGGGTGTTACGAAGACTATTCTCCAGCCAGTGGCTTTTTTCAGTTCACTCCACAGAATACATGCTGGAGACAGTGGAAGATGAGGTAATCAGTCCCCCAGCCTTCAGGAAAAGTGTTCAGTCCCACAGCCTTGAAAAGTCTGAAGCAGACGAAGGAGAAGGGACAGTTAAATCACTGGTGGGTGAAATGTCTCCATAATAAAGATACCCATTAGTTGCACAAGTGTCTTATTCAGTCTCTCGTCCGCTAGCAACATTTCCTCCGTCATGCAACATCTGTCGGAACCAGCAGTTTGAGAGAGACTATGAAATGCCTTCAGTCATTGATAATCTTTTCCTCCTGGCATCCCTCATCTCTCTCTCTCTCTCTCTCCTATTTTTCTTTCCTTCCTTCCCTTTTCCTCCATTCCCTCCTTCCTTCATCCTCCTCCTCCTCCTCCTCTTCTCTCTCCCTTCCGTTCAAATTGTCGTAAGCCAAACTCTACCTGACAGCACCGAAGGAGTTATTGGTGCGAACTTAATGTTCATGACGCAGAAGGGTTTGATCAGCGGTCAGCAAAGGACACCCGGTTACCTCAGCATCAGTAGAAACAACAGCAGCTGTAGCAAGAATACTAACATGAGTAGAACCAACTGCAGCAGCAGCAGCAAGAATACTAACAGCAGTAGAACCAACAGCAGTAGTAGCAAGAATACTTACAGCAGAAGAACCAACAGAAGTAGTAACAAGAATACTAACAGCAGTAGAAACAACAGCAGCATTAACAACAATACTAACAGCAGTAGAAGTAACAGCAGTATCAAGAACAGTAGCTGTGGTATCATACAAAAGAGCAGGAAAAACAGCAGTATAGCAAGGACAACAACAGCAGCAGTAGCCACAGTATCAGCTATAAATGAAGCAGCAAAAGCAGCATTAACAACAGTATAGGCGGCAGTAGGAGCAGCAGCAACAACAGTAGAAACAGCAACGGATTAGCACATTCTGTGTAACCCGAACGGCAGATGACCACCACTGTTGACGTCAACAGTGGTAAGATGAGAAGACTGTTATCTAAGGAAGACGAGCTTAACGGTATAACCAACAGTGAAAGCCGAGCTGAAAGGTAAACAGTGGCAGACGTGCGTAACGGTAAAATCAACTGTGGCAGAGGAACCAAACGATAAAAATCAACAGTGAAAAGTATTGACAGTGACTCAAAAACAGTGAAATCTGTAGACACCTCTACCAACATCACCACCAGCTGACACACCACCAACTGACACTACCAGCTCTCACACTAAATGCTGACTCACCACCAGCTGACACACCACCAGCTGACACACCACCAGCTGAGGCCTCACTACCAATATTAGGCTTAAGGCAAAGAGATTTGAATGTACTTTCAAAGTGACTTTCTAAATCTTCTAAATCCACGGACAGAAGTCACAATACAAATTCAAATCTCTGACTTCATGTTTCCTGTTTCTGACTAGAGATTAGCGAACGGAGTGTCGATCCTCCACCTGTTCTTGTACTGTATGACCCACACGCTTGGTTAATAGGGGATTTAAAACCTATCAACTACAAGAGATTCATTAAGCCTGCTTGCATCCTCTTCACAACTCGCCAAAAGGATTTTAATCCCTAAAATAGGGATTAAAGTAAATTCTCAGCAAACACACACACACACACACACACACACACACACACACACACACACACACACACACACACACACACACACACACACACAGCGACCAGTGAAGAGACCAGTCCAGTAGCTGTGAATCGACTCCTGCAATCACACACATACACACACACGCAAACACACACACACACACACACACACACACACACACACACACACACACACACACACACACACACACACACACACACACACACATACACACACACACACACACACATTCTCTCCGCAGATGGGTTTAACGCTTCATATAAAACCAAAAATCTGGAAGGGCTTACACATTTTTCTCCTTACCTTTTTGTTCTATTCCATTCCCTTGTCTTTTCCTTTCTTTCTCTTCCCTTCCTCCCTTTATCATTCTGCTTCTCCCTCTCTCCCATTCATTTAGCGCTCTGCAACTACATCTCTCGAGTAAGTAGATAATGTTCTTTAGCTTTGTCAGCTTATTAAACACACCGAGGTTTTCTAGGGGCTGAAAATCACATTTCACTTCAAACAGGATATCAGAGTCACTGATACTGTGTAAGACCTCGTTTTCTATTCAAATTTATCTCTCCATCTTATGCCCGTCTCTCTCTCTCTCTCTCTCTCTCTCTCTCTCTCTCTCTCTCTCTCTCTCTCTCTCTCTCTCTCTCTCTCTCTCTCTCTCTCTCTCTCTCTCTCTCTCTCTCCTGTATTACGAAGTCTAATTCAAACCTTTAAGATAAGGGAGAAATTGGATGAATCCAAATAAGAAAAGTTCAGGTACGCAGAGGAAGATACAATAATAGTAAGTAACAGTAGGTATGTTACGGGACGTGTGTGAAACCTCTTCTCCCACATACTCTCGCCATGGGCGGATCCGATCCCTTGGTTTAGAAAGACATGTGAGCAAACACTAGGACATACTAGAAAACTTTTCGGTCCAGGGACCTTGATCAAGCTCCCAGGACCGAAACGTTTTCTAATAAATATGTCCCGGTGTTTACTCACGGGTCTTTCGAAACGAATTTGTCGGTATCTATTACCGAGGTTTATACCATCCGATCCCGTGGCAAACCAGTCCTAAAACTCCCAGGCCAGTGCTGTAACTACCGTACCTCTGATACACTGGTTAGAGCAGTGAACAACAGTGTTACACAACACTGGAACAAATTGCCTTTTGTTCTAATGAAGCTCAATGCAATACACATCTGAGGCGAAACGTCTTCATGGAAAAACACTCTGGTGTTGCACATGTGTTTAATTCCTCATCTTGAGGGTATTATATACCAGTATTGCAACAATGCAATAAATATACGTTTATAATTTTTAGAGGGGTGGACCGGTAAGCCAGCGGAAGGCCTCGGTCATATGACTAAAAGCTCCAGCTGCGGGTCATCATGTGACTAACACCTTCGTGAGGAAACACTTGTCCTATTTCCTGAATTCTATTGTTTTTTGAGAAGCGATAAATCCCGTGGTGGAGGCTTTATCCTCCATCCACTAAAAATGCCCAACTCTGACACTCAGGTTTTGTTCCATCAGGCTGTTGGTGACGGCTAAATATTTAGAGAAAAACGACTATAATTATATGAAGAATTAAAAGCAATCCTACAATTTTTTTTGTATACATTGTTCCTCTCTATAGTTATTTATATATTATGTGTAAAGCGCTGATACGTGTGGGTTACTCAGTGTAATCCACATGGAATGAAGAGTGAGTGGGAAGAGAACCTTCTGCTTTTCTATCTTAGCAGATTTCCTGGGTATGACTAGAGATATGATGGTATCAGTGTTCCACCTGTGCTGAAGTATAAATAGGCACAATACCGTGGCTGTAACAATACACAAATAACCCGAATATAGGAGAACGAAACTTTATGACGATGTTTCGGTTTGACCTGGACCATTAACCACATAATGATCTAAGTCAGACCGATACTCCGTCATAAGTTTCATTCTCCTATGTGCGGGTTACTGGTGTATTCCACAAGTGCTCTTTTCCCACTCTCTCTCTCTAACTTTAACCTCCTCCTTCGCTCCCTCTTTCAATCCCTTCGTACCATCTTTCCTTCCCTCTTCTCCTTTGCTGTCCTTCTCTTCCTACCCCCACCTCTCCCTCCTCTACCTCCACTTGGAAATATATTTCAGTCGAGGCAGTCGAGCCCGGAGGAACAATACTCACCAAGGGCCCATTCAGCAATTCAATTTTTTGCTATCTTTGGCAAAGAACTTTTTTGCATGAAGAACTCAGTTATTTACGTAATTGCTAGTTATTCTTGAATATTTGTTTTATTAATTTTATTTTGATTACATTTTACAGAAAATAAAGAACAGTTATCATGCAGGTGCAGAGATAAATACTGGACGAAAACGCAAATATGGGCCTTAGTTAATACCAGAAGGTAAATCAAACTTTTAAGATCGGAAGAACTTACACTTAATCGGTGTGTCGTCGAGTATTGACAACAAAAGCTTCTGCCATGAAGCGAGAAGTGAATTACGATCTTAGTTAAAAAAAAAAAATGATTATGTGGCCTATATACCTTTTTGTGAGAGATATAGAAGGGGACTTACTTGCACTCTGCGTGTCCGTGGGAGTTGAGGATTGCCTGAGCCAGTGGATGAATGCTCTCCTGTACGACAGAGTCGTGAGCTACGGCCCCGCCGCCCCGACGCCCTGCGTCGCTGTACGTCCTCCTGCAGGGATGAAGACTTCGTGTTCTGTGATAATATATCTTTTTTTCCTGTAGAGGTAAGCACAGTGAGAAGTTTGGCTCTGAATCTACGTCTTGTGGCGGTACAAACGGAGAACGCAGGATGTTTATACAGGCAGGTGGGTACTTCTCAGATCATTTACACGAAAGATGTGTATCTCTCTGTCTGTTTCTCTCTCTGTCTCTCTCTTTCCATCTGTCTCTCTCACTCTGTAGTTCTATATATATATATATATATATATATATATATATATATATATATATATATATATATATATATATAACTACAGAGAGAGAGAGAGAGAGAGAGAGAGAGAGAGAATTGAGAAAATATTATGTCTTTTTCCCACATCATGTTGGTATGACCATACCGTTCACTTTCACAAAGTTAACATTCATAACTGTTTCAATGCTGCAAATATTTTTCAATGTTTGTTTAAGGGATAAATTACAACCTTAATGACTCACGAACATTCAGATGAGAGGTGCAATAAAAAATTGTTCAAGCTACGTTAATTGATTAGTTTATTTTATTTATAGCTAATTGACTGCACGAGTGTCAGTATACTGTGTTTCACCTCTGCACCATCATTCAAGAATATTTTATTTCCTAAAATAGGGATTAAAGCAAACTCTCACTGTATTTACTTTGCGAGATATACACCTCTTTGTGCACATTTATTGAGAGATGCAGACTTCGTCGTGTATAAATCCTGCTGCGTGACAACATACTATAAAAAGTTTTCAAAATATAGTGTTTTAAATTAAACTGTACACGTTATTCATGTCTAAAACAAAAAGCAAAATGAAGTATATACATTTCTCTTGGAGCACGCCATTTGTTGCGGCTAGGTAGACAGCTAACGCAAAAGACATTTATATAATGCCAGCAGCATCGAACTCTGAGGCGAGATACAAATCGCTGGAGATAAAACTGGGCTGTACACACGAGGTAAAATGTCGTAATCTTAACATATTGTGGACGTATTTTCTGGCAGCAAACAGGGACGCTCTGCACACTGCTAGGCGCTGAAATATGTATTGACCTTCTCTCCCCTCTTGAGCCTCCTGGCTGATGCACGTCTCTAGATGCCTACCCTCTATACCTTTCCCTCCACTTCCCCTCCCGTCTTTCTTAGTACCTTTCCTCGGCACCTCTCTTCAGTTCATCCCATTAGCATATCTCTTCAGCACATCTTTTCAAAGCCTACCCTCGGCACTGCCCTCAACAACACCTACCTTCGCCAACTCCTCAACTTTCCTTTCACAGCTGGGATACGGACTACAGTCACTGGCGCAGACAGGACAGAGCAGTGCTTATGTGAAACTTTCCTATTAAAAGCCCGGTAGCTCAGTGCTAAAGTGCCATGGTTCGATCCCTCTGTCAACCTAATTGTTTATATATATATATACATATATATATATATATATATACATATATATATACATATATATATATATATATTTATATATACATATATATATATATATATATTTATATATACATATATATATATATTTATATATACATATATATATATATATATATATATATATATATATAAATATATATGTATATATATATATATATATATATATATATATATATATGTATATATGTATATATATATATATATAAGTCGTGCCGAATATGTAAAACTGGTCAATTAGCAAGAACTCATTTAAAATTAAGTCCTTTCTGAAATTTTCTCTTATACGTTTAAAGATATATATTTTTCATTAATGTTAAAGTAAAAAATTTTAATTTTGCACCAAAAGAATCTTAGAAAACTTACCTAACCTTATCATAAAAAGAGCAATTTATTTTAGCCTAACCCAACTAAATATATTTTAAATACGTTTACAATAATTTAGTACTTAAAAAACACAATCAAATATATTTTTTTCGTTAGGTTCAGAATGATTTTGGCGAAATTATTGTATACACAAATTTTCACTTTTCCTATTTGGCAAGATGAGTGTTGCTATTTAAGCCAAGTTCGCAAGTTCTGCCTATTCGGCACGACATATTTATATATATATATATATATATATATATATATATATATATATATATATATATATATATATATACATATATATATATATACATATATATACATATATATACATATATATATATACATATATATATATATATATATATATATATACATATATATATATATATACATATTATATATATACATATATATATATATAATATATGTATGTATGTATATATATATATATATATGTATATATATATATATATATATATATATATATATATATATATATATATATATATATATATATATATATATATATATATATATATATATATATATATATGTCGTGCTGAATATGTAAAACTGGTCAATTAGCAAGAACTCATTTAAAATTAAGTCCTTTCTAAAATTTTCTCTTATACGTGTAAAGATATGTTTTTTTCATTAATGTTAATGTAAAAATTTTTAATTTTGCACCAAAAGAATCTTAGAAAACTTACCTAACCTTATTATAGCAAGAACAATTTATTTTAACTTAACCCAACTAAATATTTTTTAGATTTGTTTACAATAATTTAATATTAAACAAACACAGTGAAATATACTTTTTTCGTTAGGTTCATTATGATTTTGGCGACGTTATTGCATACACAAATTTTCACTTGTATTACTATCATAGTTCCTTGACAATGTGAGTAGTCACGACAGCGCTTGGAATTTCACTACTCTTTCACAGTGGTTGTTTTGCATATTTTAAAATCACCTGTTTACTGTGATCTTATTGCATATACCTATGTATATATATATATATATATATATATATATATATATATATATATATATATATATATATGTATATATATATATATATATATATATATATATATAGATCTATATATATATATATATATATATATATAGATATATATATATATATATATAAATATAAATATATACATAAATATATATATATATATATATATATATATATATATATATATATATACATATATATATATAAATATAAATATATATATATATATATATATATATATATATATATATATATATATATATGTCGTGCCGAATAGGCAGAACTTGCCATCTTTGCTTAAATAGCAACGCTCATCTTGCCATATAGGACAAGCGAAAATTTGTGTATGCAATAATTTTGCCAAAATAATTCTGAACCTAACGAAAAAAAATATATTTCGTTGTGTTTGTTTAGTATTAAATTATTGTAAACAAATCTAAAATATATTTAGTTGGGTTAGGCTAAAATAAATTGCTCTTGTTAAAATAAGGTTAGGTAAGTTTTCTAAGTTCCTTTTGGTGCAAAATTAAAAAAAATTACATTAACATTAATGAAAAAAATATATCTTTAAACGTGTAAGAGAAAATTTTGGAAAGGACTTAATTTTAAATGAGTTCTTGCTAATTGACCAGTTTTACATATATATATATATATATATATATATATATATATATATATATATATATATATATATATATATATATATATATATATATATATATATATATATATATATATATATGTCGTGCCGAATATGGAGAACTTGCGATCTTGGCTTAAATAGCAACGCTCATCTTGTCATATATGTCAAGCGAAAATTTGTGTATGCAACAATTTCGCCAAAATCATTCTGAGCCTAACGAAAAAAAATATATTTCACTGTGTTTCTTTAGTATTAAATTATTGTAAACAAATCTAAAATATATTTAGTTGGGTTAGGCTAAAATAAATTGTTCTTTTTATAATAAGGTTAGGTAAGTTTTCTAAGATTCGTTTGAAGCAAAATTAAAATTTTTTACAATAACATTAATGAAAAAAATATATCTTTAAACGTATAAGAGAAAATTTTAGAAAAGACTTAATTTTAAATGAGTTCTTGCTAATTGACCAGTTTTACATATTCGACACGACATATATATATGTGGAAAATTTCATTTAACTGGATGTAACTCATAAGGTACATACCAGTAAATGGTAACAAAGATAATTATAATTAATCAAAGTTACATAGACAAGTAGGAATTTTGGGACACCTAGGTCTCAAAAAATGTCCCCCTTCGATTCCTACAACTGTTATATCCACAAGTTGCTCTAGACCTATATTAATTGCAAATGAAATATACATCACCAGGAATTCTGGTAAAATTTAATATAAACATATGGGCTGTATATTAAAATTAATAAATGATTCCATATACACATTTATGTAACACAAGGAGAATTTATAATCATAACACTCACCAATTAGTCTGGAGATTACGGTGTGTCATGTACAGAAACCCCCTCTGCCTATTTATGAAGAAAAACTGGCCAGAATTCTAACATAAATTAGACACTTAGCTGAGGTTCCTGGAGCTGTCCTGTCCATCTGCTTAATGCTTATGTTATGCAGGACTGCAAATCCAACAATTTCGGCTCCTATTTGAGAGGTTTTAAGCCCAATATAACCTCTAGAGTGACGAAAATTATGCACATTACATTAGCATGCCTGTACCACATTCAAAAACAATGGCGTCCCCCTGCTCCTCAGTGCAGGTGCAGAGCTTTCCTCTCGATTCTCTTCTTTTAAAAATACACTTTAGAGCAAAGCAATGTATTAATCAGGTATATTTACATTATAAAATTATACAGCATAATTTTTGGGAAATTATTTTCCACAACATATATATATATATATATATATATATATATATATATATATATATATATATATATATATATATATATATATATATATATATATATATATATATATATATATATATATATATATTTCTGATATGTTTGAAAATTTAGATGCAAAATGCATATATATAAAGAGACTGATGTTACATTATACAGCATAATTTTTGGGAAATTATTTTCCACAATATATATATATATATATATATATATATATATATATATATATATATATATATATATATATATATATATATATATATATATATATATATATATATGTGTGTGTGTGTGTGTGTATGTATATAATAATAATAATAAAACCTTAACTACGACATAGCTGCACAGTGTAACATCAGTCTCTTTATATATATGCATTTTGCATCTAAATTTTCAAACATATCAGAAAACGCCTCTCTACTACTCAAGTGTTGAAATATGCAAAACGTCGTAAAAACAGTTCTGCTTGTTGACTTAGACCAATGATTATTCACTGGTTAGAAAACATATGTGAGTAGAGGAACTTGAGGACCATGACTGGAACCCATTCACTGAATAAGCCACAATTTTGAGAGGAATCATTACACGACGTTTCAGTCCATTTTCGTCTATTATCATGTCAAGTCAGCAGTTATCAAGCTTCTCTCTAATGGTCCAGGAGTGACCGAAACAGTGTATTTTGTTTTCTCTCACGAAGTGGGTACAAATGGACAACTCTTCTGTGTGCAATTTACCTTTCAGAGAATCTATCTTGTATCTCTCCATGCACTGGGTGACCCACACGGGTTTAGCTTTCCTTCAAGATATATATAATGCTCTTACTAATACCAATATTTACTACTATTACTACTACTGCTACTACTACTACTACTACTACTACTACTACTACTACTACTACTACTACTACTACTACTACTAGTATTACTGCTACTACTACTACTACTACTACTACTACTACTACTACTACTACTACTACTACTGCCATCACAACTACTACTACTACTAATATTATGTATAATAATAATAATAATAAAATAATAATTATATTATTATTATTATTATTATTATTACTACCACTACTACTATTAATATTATTACTATCATTGCTATTATCATCAATATTATATTATTATTAATATGAAAGATGAGGTGAATCATAGAATTGATGAGGGGAAAAGGGTGAGTGGTGCACTTAGGAGTCTGTGGAGACAAAGAACTTTGTCCTTGGAGGCAATGAGAGGAATGTATGAGAGTATAGTTTTACCAACGCTCTTATATGGGTGTGAAGCATGGGTGATGAATGTTGCAGCGAGGAGAAGGCTGGAGGCAGTGGAGATGTCATGTCTGAGAGCAATGTGTGGTGTGAATATAATGCAGAGAATTCGTAGTTTGGAAGTTAAGAGGAGGTGCGGGATTACCAAAACTGTTGTCCAGAGGGCTGAGGAAGGGTTGTTGAGGTGGTTCGGACATGTAGAGAGAATGGAGCGAAACAGAATGACTTCAAGAGTGTATTAGTCTGTAGTGGAAGGAAGGCGGGGTAGGGGTCGGCCTAGGAAAGGTTGGAGGGAGGGGGTAAAGGAGGTTTTGTGTGCGAGGGGCTTGGACTTCCAGCAGGCGTGCGTGAGCGTGTTTGATAGGAGTGAATGGAGACGAATGGTTTTTAATACTTGACGTGCTGTTGGAGTGTGAGCAAAGTAACATTTATGAAGGGGTTCAGGGAAACCGGCAGGCCGGACTTGAGTCCTGGAGATGGGAAGTACAGTGCCTGCACTCTGAAGGAGGGGTGTTAATGTTGCAGTTTAAAAACTGTAGTGTAAAGCACCCTTCTGGCAAGACAGTGATGGAGTGAATGATGGTGAAAGTTTTTCTTTTTCGGGTCACCCTGCCTTGGTGGGAATCGGCCAGTGTGATAATAAAAAAATAAATATTATTATTATTATTATTATTATTATTATTATTATTATTAATTATTATTATTATTATTATTATTATTATTATTATTATTATTATTATTATTATTATTATTATTATTATTATTATTATTATTATCATTGTTATTATTATTTCCCCCAAAATGTGAGTTCATAGAGAAATTTTAAGATACATCTTTTACATTATTGAGCAAAGACTCATCACACTGCGGACTCTGACGATCTGTATATTCCCCTGAGATGGATTCGGAGTTAAGGACAATTTATTTTCTTGGTTTCTCGGCTGAAAAGTGTTAAAATATAGGTTTCCTACATATGTTTAGGGATTCTGGAAGAGTCGAAATGTTTAATTTTTTATAAATATATCATGACGAGAGCTAATCTTATAATAACTCACGAAATCGTAATGACACGACTGCAACAAACCACGGTACGGGTGGGGTTTGAACTAGCGGCAAGTGCTTTGTTTCTAATCTTATAGTGATTGAGGATGCATAGACGAGAAGGACAATACGGAATGCAAATTAAGCTTTTATGTATGGCAATGTTTCGCTCTGTGTGGAGCTTTATCAAGTTAAGATTCAGTGAAGCTCTACAGAGAGCGAGACATTTAAAGCTTTACTCAGGAAATAACAATAACGCGATTGCCAATAAACGATGAAAAGGGCCGGAAGTTTTAAAACTCACTTGCCATGGGTTCAAGCCCCACCCGTTTCCCGTTTTTTTATTGAAAGCTCATCTTGCAACTTGTGGTTTTATCTTCATACTGATTGGCAATACACTGCTTCACCCAAGTTGCACAGGCATCAAATTATTAAGGCACTGATATGAATGTTAAATAAGGTGGGACTAAGGATACCTTGCTGGGAGATGCCTTATTCAGAGTCTTCTTGTTGGAGGGAAGGGAGGGGGTAGCCTTTGATCCAGCGGAGAAGCCATCCACCTTTATTCATTCTGTCGAGATCCCTTGGGATAACATGACGGTTAGCGGTATCAAAGGAAGCCTTCAGATCAAGGAAGGTGGCGCAGAAGCTGTCAGCGTGCTGGGTTAAGGGAAGCAGTCATGCAACGATGCACACTCCTTCCATGCATAAAGTCGTATAACTGGGGATACGTAAATTTTTCTTAATTCTATGCTTAAATATTATTAGAGTAATAATACAACTCTACATCCAGCTTTAGGTCACACATCGTTGCACTTCCATGTAGAAAAGGTTGGACATCGATCACTCAATACTTTTTTTTATACAAGTAGCCAGTGATACCAGTGGGAATTGAAAAATCTGCTGGTCATAGTCTAGGATGACTACCGTTACATATTTCATGTCGAACGGATTATGTAAGGAATTCGCTGGCACTAGAGTGTATTATCTAGTTCACATTCAGGGAAAAATGTGCCACCTTTATAATCCATAATAAACACACACCCGACACGTTTCTCTCTCTACTACTACCCTGATTAGCAATAAATTTTGTCTTTGCCAAGTGGAATATTATTGAAAGTGGGATACTGAGAGCCAAAACACTGACAAACTCATTCGCATTGTGTAATGGATGAGGGTGTGAGAGTTGTTCAGTCTCGTACCATTCTCTCTGACCCTCCACACCCGGCTAAGCGGGAAATGAGAGTCAAGGACAGTGACAAAGGATTCCTGATATGATTATCTAAGCTTTGTCAAACACTGCCTGGGCAAGGGCCTCCCTTCGCAAGGGCAGTTTTAGGGAGCTTTAGCATTGCCCTTGAGGGTTAAGCTCCTTATTACTAAGAGAGAGAGAGAGGGATAGAGAGAGCATAAATGAGTGGTTGTATTACAAGGATTATATATGCCATTTCGCTTGCGAACTGAACATAAGAAAATGCATTCTAAAAATCGCACCCGACTCCCCAGGAAGGTAAAGAATGACACCCAGCACCCCTGGAAATGACACCCAGTACTCCAGTGAGAGTAGATGAGCTCCCAGCAACCCCAATAAGAGCAAGCACAGCTCTCAACATTTCATGAACTGAATGAAGAGGACCTAACTCCCCAGAAAGGGCACGGGGTTCTTTCTAAGTCCCCGTGGAAGTGCAAGAATGTCTTACAGTACTATGGAGTTACACGAAGAGCCCCAGTGCCTCCTAGAACCACAGAAAGTGTCGGAAAAGGGCTCAGCTCGCCAGGAAATGATGCAAAATTGCACAGCACCTCAGGAAGGACAGAAACACTTAACATCCCAGAAAGAACTGAACCCAGCAGACCAGATAGGACAGGAGTACTCAACACCAGCAGGACGGACAAGAGGACCCAGCGCCCCAGGAAGAGCAGGAGGACCCAGCACCCCAGGAAGAGCAGGAGGACCCAGCACCCCAGGAAGAGAAGGAGGACCCAGCGCCCCAGGAAGAGCAGGAGGACCCAGCACCCCAGGAAGAGCAGGAGGACCCAGCGCCCCAGGAAGAGCAGGAGGACCCAGCGCCCCAGGAAGAGCAGGAGGACCCAGCACCCCAGGAAGAGCAGGAGGACCCAGCGCCCCAGGAAGAGCAGGAGGACCCAGCACTCCAGGAAGAGCAGGAGGACCCAGCACCCCAGGAAGAGCAGGAGGACCCAGCACCCCAGGAAGAGCAGGAGGACCCAGCACCCCAGGAAGAGCAGGAGGACCCATCACCCCAGGAAGAGCAGGAGGACCCATCACCCCAGGAAGAGCAGGAGGACTCAGCACCCCAGGAAGGCCAGGAGGACCCAGCACCCCAGGAAGAGCAGGAGGACTCATAACCCCAGGAAGGGCAGGAAGACCCAGCACCCTAGGAAAGTCAAGAGGACCCAGCACCCCGGGAAGGGCAGCATGAGGATAAAGGGAAGGCATGAAAATATCGTCGGAGATGTTAATCGACTGGCAGCGTCGTCAGTGGAAATGGGAGAGGGAGAGAGAGAGAGAGAGAGAGAGAGAGAGAGAGAGAGAGAGAGAGAGAGAGAGAGAGAGAGAGAGAGATAGAGAGAGAGAGAGAGAGAGAGAGAGAGAGAGAGAGAGAGAGAGAGAGAGAGAGAGAGAGGCTAAAACTTACGAGAGAGGACAGCAAGAGATTGCGAGAAAGACAGAAAGCAATACTCTCCAGATCTATTTCCAGAGTGCAGAGGGAGCGGAGAGGCGATAAGAGGGAGTAGCCGACAGACTGGGGTGAGCAAGGAAGAGCGACAAGGGAGATGTAAGACTACAAATGGAGTGTTTGATAGCGAGGTGGGGAAAGCGTTGAGGTGTAGTCGAGAAGCAGAGCAGGAGGCGTGTGTCGGGATTGGAAGAGGGCAGATTGCCTGCAGGATACGAGGAAGTGGTGCCGAGGAAGTGGTAGCAGCAGCAGCAGGTGGTGGCAGTCATGTGGTACACGGGAAGTGGTGGTAACGTCCCCACGGAAACTTGCAGCACGTTCGAGTGTCAGTAAGTGGGTGCAGTCAACACTCTGAAACTATACACAGAAGGCTAGTGGGTATCAGCTGTGAGGGCAACAGGTAATAGCTGTAGCCACACCACTTCACCAAGTATGGTATAACCTGTCGGTTTCCATATAAACCGCCAATAAAAGGCAGCCGCAACGCCAATAAAGACATAAACGAGATCAAAAGATTTCAGGTATTTTAGGCAGCATGTAATAGTTGTAGTCACACCACTTGGCTCGATACGGGTATAACCTGTTAGTTGCCCTATAAACCGCCAACAAAAGGCAGCAGCAATACCACTAAAGACACAAACGAGACCAAGAGATTCCAGGTGTGTGTGGGCAGCAGGTAATAGTTGCAGCAGCCACCCCACTCAGCATTCAGACAGCAAGGGTTGGCAGGAATTATGGGAAGCGAGGTGACTGCTCAGGAGGTGGGACGGAATCGAGGTTGTATATTCTCGGTGTGGAAAGGTTAATGGTGGAGGGGAGACGATAGAGACAAGGGCCGCAGAGAAGAGCAACACAAGCACGATGGTAGAATCATCTTGACACTCTAAGACAGAACATTATGCAATACAACAAGCCAGAAGCAAGAAGCAAGAAAAGACAATGACCTACAATTTGTAACTTAGAACAATATGTAAGTAGCAAAATAGACTTTCATACAAGCATAGATATTTATTATTATTATTATTATTATTATTATTATTATTATTATTATTATTTTTTTTTTTTTTTTGTTAGTATTTATTATTATTATTATTATTATTATTATTATTATTATTATTATTATTATTATTATTATTATTATTATTAAACACTAAACCAGTAGGGTTCATACAGCTTCTGCATAATGTGAGGTAATCAAGCTTGGTTCAAGAAAGAGAAGTGCAGCTCCATTCCTTGGATCAAGAGTTCTTGAACATTATCGAACCACCGTCCTAGAAAACACATGCAACCACACAGATAGAATGTATCGTTCTCAACTGTATTATTTAAAGATGTAAGTCATTAAGGAAACCCAAAATATTTTGCCAATAACGTTCAACATTATTATCAATTATTGCTAATAATATCAGAGTTTTAACGATTAGTAAAGACAAATAAATGCTAAGAGTTGCATTACTATGTCTAGAACAATTCACATTTAAATCACAGTACCATGGCTGGAACAATTCACAACTAATCCACAATATTATGGCTGGAAGAATTCACAACTAATCCACAATATTATGGCTGGAACAATTCACAACTAATCCACAATATTATGGCTGGAACAATTCACAACTAATCCACAATATTATGGCTGGAACAATTCACAACTAATCCACAATATTATGGCTGGAACAATTCACAACTAATCCACAATACCATGGCTGGAACAGTTCACAACTAACCCACAATACCATGGCTGGAACAATTCACAACTAATCCACAATATTATGGCTGGAACAATTCACAACTAATCCACAATATTATGGCTGGAACAATTCACAACTAATCCACAATATTATGGCTGGAACAATTCACAACTAACCCACAATACCATGGCTGGAACAATTCACAACTAATCCACAATATTATGGCTGGAACAATTCACAACTAATCCACAATATTATGGCTGGAACAATTCACAACTAACCCACAATACCATGACTGGAACAATTCGCAACTAACCCACAGTACCATGGCTGGAACAATTCACAACTAATCCACAATACCATGGCTGGAACAATTCACAACTAACCCACAATACCATGGCTGGAACAATTCACAACTAACCCACAATACCATGGCTGGAACAATTCACAACTAACCCACAATACCATGGCTGGAACAATTCACAACTAACCCACAATACCATGGCTGGAACAGTTCACAACTAACCCACAATACCATGGCTGGAACAGTTCGCAACTAACCCACAATACCATGGCTGGAACAATTCACAACTAACCCACAATACCATGGCTGGAACAATTCACAACTAACCCACAATACCATGGCTGGAACAGTTCACAACTAACCCACAATACCATGGCTGGAACAGTTCGCAACTAACCCACAATACCATGGCTGGAACAATTCACAACTAACCCACAATACCATGGCTGGAACAATTCACAACTAACCCACAATACCATGGCTGGAACAGTTCACAACTAACCCACAATACCATGGCTGGAACAGTTCGCAACTAACCCACAATACCATGGCTGGAACAATTCACAACTAACCCACAATACCATGGCTGAAACAGTTCGCAACTAACCCACAATACCATAGCTGGAACAGTTCACAACTAACCCACAATACCATGGCTGGAACAGTTCGCAACTAACCCACAATACCATGGCTGGAACAGCTCGCAACTAACCCACAATACCATGGCTGGAACAGTTCACAACTAACCCACAATACCATGGCTGGAACAGTTCACAACTAACCCACAATACCATGGCTGGAACAGTTCACAACTAACCCACAATACCATGGCTGGAACAGCTCACAACTAACCCACAATACCATGGCTGGAACAGTTCACAACTAACCCACAATACCATGGCTGGAACAGTTCACAACTAACCCACAATACTATGGCTGGAACAGTTCGCAACTAACCCACAATACCATGGCTGGAACAGTTCGCAACTAACCCACAATACCATGGCTGGAACAGTTCACAACTAACCCACAATACCATGGCTGGAACAGTTCACAACTAACCCACAATACCATGGCTGGAACAGCTCACAACTAACCCACAATACCATGGCTGGAACAATTCACAACTAACCCACAATACCATGGCTGGAACAGTTCACAACTAACCCACAATACCATGGCTGGAACAGTTCACAACTAACCCACAATACCATGGCTGGAACAGTTTACAACTAACCCACAATACCATGGCTGGAACAGTTCACAACTAACCCACAATACCATGGCTAGAACAGTTCACAACTAACCCACAATACCCTGGCTGGAACAGTTCACAACTAACCCACAATACCATGGCTGGAACAGTTCACAACTAACCCACAATACCATGGCTGGAACAGTTCACAACTAACCCACAATACCATGGCTGGAACAGTTCACAACTAACCCACAATACCATGGCTGGAACAGTTCACAACTAACCCACAATACCATGGCTGGAACAGTTCACAACTAACCCACAATACCATGGCTGGAACAGTTCACAACTAACCCACGATACCATGGCTGGAACAGTTCACAACTAACCCACAATACCATGGCTGGAACAGTTCACAACTAACCCACAATACCATGGCTGGAACAGTTCACAACTAACCCACAATACCATGGCTGGAACAGTTCACAACTAACCCACAATACCATGGCTGGAACAGTTCACAACTAACCCACAATACCATGGCTGGAACAGTTTACAACTAACCCACAATACCATGGCTGGAACAGTTCACAACTAACCCACAATACCATGGCTGGAACAGTTCACAACTAACCCACAATCTGAAATGGTCATGGACCGGGCCGCGGGGGCGTTGATCCCCGGAATAACCTCCAGGTAACCTCCAGGTAATCTGGAGATAAAATTTAAACCACATTTCTTTCAGTCCCTAACTACAATTAAGTCACATCAGTTTTTACTTGTTAGTAATCCAGAACGGATCGAAACGTCGTCCAAAGTTTCTTCTCCAAAGAATTGTTTATTTGTGAATCATGTGATTCCTTTGACAGACTGTTCGAACAACTTGTACCGGTCTTCTTTTCCACCTCCGTTTCTATCTATTCTTAGAAATCTAACTTCAAGAAGGGGAGGTAACAATGCTGGCGATGGGCTCTTGATTTGAGGAATTGTAACACTTCTCCTATTCCTCGGATTAGACCTGATTACGCCTCGCACAACCCTCCCATTTTTTAGGCAATTACTGTTTTACGCATTTAGTTTTTAGCAATAATAATAATTATATTAATATCAACAACAACAACAATAGCAACAACAACAACAACAACAACAACAACAACAACAACAACAACAACAACAACAACAACAACAACAACAACAACAACAATAATAGTAATAATAATAATAATAATAATAATAATAATAATAATAATAATAATGATAATAATAATAATAATAATAATAATAATAATAATAATAATAATAATAATAATAATAATAATAATAATCTAACGTGTCGATTCTGATCCTCCAAATTCTTGTCACAATAAAATGTGTTATACTTCACTTCCGACCTTGTGGACTTAGCGCTTAGTTATGATTATAATAATAATAATAACATACGTCACTTCGTGATCTTATTTGAGGTAAACAGACTGGATCAATATCACTGTGTGGGCGAAATTAGTTAGCAAAATTTCCTTGTAACTTTCTTTGTTTTTCTTTACCCTCGGGTGGGTGGGTGGGGGGTATTTGGTACCATTTGTATCACCAAGTCGATTCGCAAATATTTACTGGTACCGAAGATGAGGACTGCGTATGGAAAAGGTATACATGTGTACTAAGGAAAAGTTCGCCGTTGTAAGTCTTCTTTAATTTTTCCTACTTTGGTAGCACGATATGGTTCAGTGTTCTAAAAATTGCACTTTCTAAAGAGAATGTGATTGCATGGCCTCTGAAAAAATCTCATTCTTTGGAAACATGAAACAGTGGTATAATACTTGACTGTTTTTTTCTCGACTTCACAAGCATGGTATGGTTATAGAGCCTCTGTAACTTTCCCGACTTTGTAAACATGATTTTATTTTTAAGTTCCTTAAATCTTTTCCCCACTTGAGAAGCATGATATTGCAGTGTATCCTCTGAAAACTGGAATTATAATCCTTCTGACTAATGCCTTTTACTTCCGTCACTTCGCCATCTCACGAGTGTCTGAATTCGCTCATAATTAAGTGTCGTGGGTGCCTTTTACGCTGCAATGTTTTTTCTAATTGTATATTGTCAGATCCGTTCTTCTGGAGATCTCAACATTACTTCATGCCAAGTCAACAATTAATTTTTCGCCATAGCCATATCATATAATTCTCTTCAAGTTATTGTACGAATATTTGTTATTTAAGTTCCCATCGCCAGATTCTTTTTCATTTTCTCTTCTGTAAATTAATTTCAAGCTCTTGCTGATAGTTATTTGTGTATCAGATAAGAATTTAAGGTGAAAATAATACATAATACCGAGAAGTTGTTGAGTAAGACATGTGCAGCTCTTGGGTATTTTTATTGTTGGCTGAAAGTTTCGCCTACACAGTAGGCTTCTTCAGTCAATTACAGATTAAATAAACTGGAGGCAGCAGGAGTAGTGGCGAGGTAAAAATGATGTAATCAGTCCATCAGTCTTGGAGAAACAGTCTTTGATGTGGTCAGTCCCTTAGCCTACAGAAGAGTTCAGCTCCATAATCTGCAATAATGTGAAGCTTAACCAATAGAGGGGAGTTTTATATACAGCAGGAAATAAGACTCCAAGGAGCCTGGCTGGAGAGAGACCAGTTTGTCATTAATTGACGGAGGATCAAGCCTCTAGCACTTCTAGTGCTGAACGACACTTACATAGTGGATACATCGTGAAGGCTCGTTTCTGTGTTGGCTAATCGCCAGACAAACACACCATCTTAACTGCGCTCACCCATCTGCTAATCCTAGAATAGAACACAAGACTGTCTCCTTTTTTACCTTCCGGAGGCATTGTGTGCAACAAACTAGCCCACTGCGCCTTCCCTGACACCTTTGATCTCCAGTCTTTCAAGAGCCGTCTGCGGTGCTATCTTCCAAACAACAGTTGATGATGTTTCATTTTTTATGCGCTTGAAACTTAACGAGTGGGCAACTTTGCTTTTGATGCGACCTATTTTATAATGCGAAAAAAAAGGTGATGGAGGTGGTGAGGCTATAAGGTCGACCCGACACCCTTACTGAAGCTCCGCCCGTCCTTACTGACAATTTAATATAATTTGCAGTGTTTTGAACCAGCTTCGAGGGCCTCACCACGTCGCTTGTTTCTTCTTCGAGGAAATTTAATGAAAACCTCTTCTAAAAGTTTCGCTTAGCTTAGATTTTCTTCAAGTTGGCTAAATAAAAAACAAGTTCATGGCTTCTCTGCTGCATGATGAAGTATGTTGCAAGCCGAACTCGTGTTACTGCAAGATTGTGAAGCTAAGGCATACAGTTCCCAGGGCCTGACTAATTACAACTGATATTCGCAAGAAGCTGCATCTATTGCACGGGAAAATTAATAGCTGCATCATTAATAATGAAAACAGTTGAACTAAACTCTGCCGTAGCATATTTTTGTGATGCTGTTGAAGGTAGACAGTTTAGTTTAACTCTGATGTAGTTACTGGAGTTCTCTTCTACAGGTAACTAAGTTCTATAGTAAGAGAACTCTACAGGTAACAAAGTTCTCTTCTTTAGGTAAGTTCTCTTTTGTACGCAAATAAGTCCTTTTTGTTCTCTTGTTCTAAATAAAAAGAAGAATGGTTTCGAGAAGGTCAGGTGCTGATGGGAGGTTCTGGGAAGGTTCTAAGATTGGATACTGAGGGTAGGTGCTAGTAAGTGCTGAGAAGTGCTGAGGTAAGGTGTTGAGGTAAAGTGCTAAGACTAGGTGCTGAAGAGGGTACTGAGGGGAGATTCTAAAGTTTTAGGCTCTAGAAAGTGCTTAGGGTAGGTGCTGAAACGAGGTGTTTAAGGGAGATTCTGAGGGTGGAATGATGAGAGGAGGTGCTGAAGAAAGATGTTGAAGTCTGTTGCTGGGGAAGGGAGGACGAGGTGAGGTGTACATGGGATTGTGCTAAGATAAGGTGCTAAGGGATGGGAGTTGAAGAGAAATGCTTAGAGGAGTTGCCGTAAGAAGGTTCTGGAGAAAGATGAGTGCTAAACGACTGAAGACGAGGTGAAAGAACAGATGAAAATGGGGGAGGAGAAGAGATAAGTGTGATGAGAAAAAGGAAAGGTGCGAGGGGGTAAATATGTGAGGTGTGAAGGGAAAGGAGGAAGTGCTAATAGGGCTTAAGGCGAGGGTGAGAGGAAGGAAGATGACAGTAAGAAAAACTTAGAGAGAAATTAAGGGTAGGAGGATGGAGTTAAGTAGGATTTGAGCGGAGGTTCTAATGAATGTTTAACGATTTTCATCGCCAGCGTAATAAGGTGAGAAGGAGGTGGGAAGGGGGTGGGAAGGAGGCGGGAAGGAGGTGAGAAGGAGGCCGGAGGGAGGTGGAAAAACATGAAGGAGAGTGGGAAGATGATGGCCCAGGGGGGAGGAACGTGAAGGAGGTTGGGAATAAACAATATATTCAAAGACGTTTATTTTCTGATAAGGACAAGAGGGAGGAAATGGAGTAGTGACGTAATGACCTTAAAAATGGTACGTCCGAGAAAGATGAAACTGGAGAGAAATGTTCCCAGGAAAGTGTGTTGGGAGGAGGTGATGAGAGAGAGAGAGAGGAAAGTAATAGCGGCGAAATTTCTTGGACATGAAACATGAGTATGAACAACCAATGGTGAAGGCAAGACACAGGTTGAGGCGGGAAGGTAACTTTTATTGGGACAGCCTTCCCTTCTGTGAGGAGCTTCCTTGAGTCGTGACGTGATGAAAGTCGGTACAGGACGAAACGTGGTTTAAAATGACGCGTGAGCAAACACTAGGACATCTTTATTAGAAAATGTTTTGATCATGGAACCTCCATCACTTCAGAATTGATCGAAGTCCCAGAACTGAAACGTTCTTGCGTTAGCTCTCGTCTCAGATTAAACCAATTTGTTTATGTCAGTTACCAAGGTTTATACCAGAACGACAAGTATCTTTTCTTCTCTCAAGTCGGTATTACGACATTTGGATCCACCCCATATGTGCAAAGTTTAGGATCCAACTGGACTCTCAATATACTTAACAAGTAGGCGCCTAGGTGATTTATATGAAGAACAGATGTATCTAGAATACTTGCAGGGGAAATTTATGATCATCGGTATGCAGGGAAGAGAGGAAGACATTACAAGAGGGAGAGAGAGACACAGAGAGAGAGAGAGAGAAAGTGAGAGGATATGTAAAGTGGGGGAAGAGTTATCGACTATCATGGAAGAACGGGAAAGATTTTTTCTCCTACTTGATAATGGTGACTGAGAAGGTAATGGAGCAGGGTACACTTTATGAAACAGTAAAAGTCACACTAGGGAGTGGATGGAGCAGGGTATTGCCTGAGAGTAGTGAGTACAGTCCCTGGGAAAGCGAACTGCGATAGTCTATGCGTGTGTACACAAACTGCTGGTGTGTGTGTACACCCTGGTGTTTCTTGTGTAAACACCATGGTCTTGGTGTGTGTATACACGCCTTAGCTTTGGCGCATGTGCACACAATAGTCTTAGTGTATACACACACTATGGTGGTAGTGTGACATATGACGTGTGTGAGTATATGCATGTGCACATCCCCCGGGTAGGCGTTCATGGTATTAAAGGAGTGTAGGGGAGTAGAGGCTGAAGCATGTCCATCAGAGCTCAGATTTTTGTATAGTATTGCTTTAATAAATTCTGTGAATGTACTGGCCACACCCCTTCATCCCGTGCAGGAAGAGCATCAGAACAAAGGTTACAAGTGCCTAAAAGAGAGTGAGATAACGTTTATGATACGAGGGTTGAGGAATCACTTGTCGAAGCCAGAAGACAAAGGCGTCTCACCCGCCCCTATGGTTGTTTACAGCAGGCTAGTAAATAATCAGTAATTTACTCTCCGGCCAATACTCGGCATAATTGAATCGTAAGGCACTAACATCGCATTTGATGGTATTTGTTGCGCACTGTCCATGCAAATCAGGCAGTGCTGCTGAAATAACTGTCCAGGAATTAACTCGAGAAATATGGTCTTATAATTTCGACTGGCTTTAACGGCAGAAGGTCCCACCATATTGTTGATGAATCCAGTTTTGTTAAATGAAAAAAAAAAAAAAAATACGATACTCACGGCTTGTACATAACCAGTTGTGAACACAGGAAATTACGTATCTAAAAACTGAAGTAAATTCTGATAGTTACATTTAAATGAAATTGTTATTTTTATAATAATAATAATAATAATAATAATAATAATAATAATAATAATAATAATAATAATTATTATTATTATTATTATTATTATTATTATTATTATTATTATTATTATTATTATTATTATTATTATTATTATTCTGTACAGATAATTGTAATGAAAATCAAAATTAATTGAAAGTCTTGTTTGACAGAATGAACAACAAACACAAACAAGTCAGTACTTGAAACTAAGTCTTGAACAACAAGGATATATTTTCACCTTTGCAGACAGAGTATGGACGACTGCGTGTGGCAGTTGTACTACTACTACTACGACTCCTACTGCTACTACCACTGCTACTATTACTTCGCAGGCGACCTTCAATCCGACTCGTTTTTTTTTTTTAGTTTTCTCTGTATTAGGACTAAAGAAGCCACTCGTGGCGAAACGTTTCCTTCAATAAATGTCCTAAACTATACAAAAGTGTATTTTTCCACACCTTGACGGTATCACCATATCATTTCGTACTTAAAACAGAACAAGATTTTACTCAGACAGCGTTTCGCCCGAGATAAAAACGAAACGTTGTCTTACCCTGTGTCTTCCAACCCATTTCGGGAAGAAGTTTGAACACGCATTGATATGAAGACGAGAGAAAAATACGGAGACAACGAGAACAGTGAAATGATGAGTTGTGACCACAATGTAGATTTCGCATCTGAGATCTAGTGTTGAAATCTCGTAATTGTATTTGGATCCCTATTGTAGAATCAAATCTAATTGCGTCAGTTACAAACTTTAATTATCTGAACGTCAGTTTAATTTTAGCACTGTAATTCTCTCCCAAATCGGCGGTAATCTCTGTGAAATGCTTGGCAGTCTAGTTACTTGTGGCAGTGAGGCCACTTAAAGCCAGGTCGTACAGGGTAGTGGTAACTTACTCATGACTCGTTCATAAAAAGCCATGTGACATGAAGCAATGATACCAGTTCTCTCTGTCTGTCTCTGTCTCCGTCTCTCTCTCTCATAAGAACTTGAGAATGGAGGAACACTGCAGCAAGTCCACTGGCCCATACAAAACAAATCCTTATCAAAACTACCTCCCTCCCCTCTCTCTCTCTCTCTCTCTCTCTCACTCTTTCATTGTATACCATATCGACAAGATAAAGAGTTAGACACATATGCAACAAATGGGTTCAAGCTGGACAAATTTTAGATTTAGAAAGCATTTAGGACAGCATTGTTTCGGTAATAGAGTTGTAGATGAGTAGAACAAACTCCCGGGCAGCCTTAGTGAAGCGAAAAATAGGTTTGACAAGTACATCGGTGAGTGTGGGTAGGTGTTAGTTGGACGTGCCTAGCATGGGTCATTAGGTCTCCTCCAGCAATGCTCCTCCTTATGCGGCGCTCTGCATTAATCTTTTCGTGTGCATTGACGTACAGGGAATTGGATTTCTGCAATAAAGGACACGTCCTTTCTGGTATCTCCCGTCCACCGAAATGCATCTAGTATATGTAGGGTCTGTAACCTTTTTTTTTTTTTTGCGTTATCACTGAGGATGAGAGTGGAGTGTACAAAGAACTATCATCCCAGACGGCACAGCTTAAAGCCTTTTGGTCATCTTATTTTGTTAGACCTTTATAAATTACCAAACTTTCTGAAGAGCTTCTTTCCGGTTCTCTGAAATATACTTTCCATACCCACACACAGTATTATACCGTTCCTCGACTCCCTATACTCTATACACAATATTCACAGCATTGATCATGTACATACTCTCTCCACTACGACATTGTGAGATGATGGTGATGATCTTGGTAGAATTACCAACATGTTAGGTAGAAGCGATATTTTACCGTGGCATTAATTACACTTGTGTTCTTTTGCCTAACATTCTGAGATAATGACTGTATAACAACGCCTTCTGCCACAGACTCCTCAACGTCCGGTCTACCATCTTAGCCTCTGTTCTATAACTGAAATCCTAAAAAAAACATAAAAAAATATAATATACTTTTAGGTATAAATATTATAATAATCAGCTAAGCAGCCTGACGAGTTATAACACGTCGATAAGTTGTAAGTATCCAACACCACCTTGAGAGTATTGCACATCCCTGACACGACCATTATCATCACTTGGCATTATCATCCCTTGGCAAGACTCCTGGGTTCTTTACGAGCTTCGTCATACATTTATCAATAAATAAGTTAGTATCCTTGACAAAGTCGAGCTGTGATCTGGTATAATCTCTCGCCTCACTGAAGGATGCTGTCGACAAGCCGTATTTGATGGAGAGCGACACAAACTCTTAAACTCTTCCTCGAAAGTGTTGATCAAGTATTTTAAACCATGAATATCCTCTTGAAAACTCATTACGAAGTTATCACCGAGGACTTCACGAAAGATTCCCGCATCAGCTGAAGGAACTTCATATACATCGTCAAAATCAGTTGAAGAATCTTCATGAACATCATCAGAATCAGCTGAAGGAACTTTGCCTTATCTTCATCAGGAGAGAAAGCTACAAGATTCACTTCAGCATGTTAGTTTTTTCTTTTGCAGGATTTGAGGGACTTATTAAGCCAAGTAATAAATAACACTATGCCACTTATAGTGAGGAGCAAATACTAGTACTGCAGAGATGCCGGTTAACAGTTAACTACGGACACCTCAGGGAGAGAAGCATGACAGTCCTTTCCTAGTTTCAGTCCAGATATAATTTCGCAAAAGTCAGAATCGTGATAGCAAGAGATACTTTGGCCCATACTGAATCTGCACTGTCAGTTTGAGCGTCCACAAAGCTTGATACATTAATATTAAAGCCCCGAGGCAGTTCATGCCAGTGGCGAGACACGATAGCAATATTGAGCTTCCATTTTTCGCTACCGTGAATGCTCGTTCACCAAGAGCAAACTCCACAGAAGAAAACCAGCAGAGGGATGGTGTAGCGAGGCATCTTGTTTACTACACGAGTTGCTAAGACCTGGATATAGTGTAAGTTTGTTGTGATGGTTGCGTTTAGTCCTCTCCCACCAAGTAACGTGCTCTAGCATTCTGGCAGCCGAAAGTAGTAATGGGACTGCAGTGTGGTGAGAGTGGAGTGTGGTGACAGTGGTGGAGTGTGGTGACAGTGGTGGAGTGTGGTGACAGTGGTGGAGTGTGGTGACAGTGGTGGAGTGTGGTGACAGTGGTGGAGTGTGGTGAGAGTGGTGGAGTGTGGTGACAGTGGTGGAGTGTGGTGACAGTGGTGGAGTGTGGTGACAGTGGTGGAGTGTGGTGACAGTGGTGGAGTGTGGTGACAGTGGTGGAGAGTAGTGATAGTGGTGGAGTGTGGTGACAGTAGTGGAGTGTGGTGACAGTGGTGGAGTGTGGTGACAGTGGTGGAGTGTGGTGATAGTGGTGGAATGTGGTGATAGTGGTGGAGTGTGGTGACAGTGGTGGAGTGTGGTGACAGTGGTGGAGTGTGGTGACAGTGGTGGAGTGTGGTGGCAGTGGTGGAGTGTGGTGATAGTGGTGGAGTGTGGTGACAGTGGTGGAGTGTGGCGACAGTGGTAGAGTGTGGTGACAGAGGTAGAGTGTGGTGACAGTGGTGGAGTGTGGTGACAGGTGGAGTGTGGTGGCAGTGGTGGAGTGTGGTGATAGTGGTGGAGTGTAGTGACAGTGGTGGAGTTTGGTGACAGTTTTGGAGTGTGGTGACAGTGGTGAAGTGTGGTGACAGTGGTGAAGTGTGGTGACAGTGGTGGAGTGTGGGGATAGTGGTGCAGTGTTGCAATAGTGGTGGAGCGTTGTGAGAGTGGTGGAGTGTGCTGATAGCGGTGGAGTATGGTGACAGTGGTGGAGTGTGGTGGCAGTGGTGGAGTGTGGTGATAGTGGTGGAGTGTGGTGACAGTGGTGGAGTGTGGTGACAGTGGTAGAGTGTGGTGATAGTGGTGGAGTGTGGTGATAGTAGTGGAGTGTGGTGACAGTGGTGGAGTGTGGTGATAGCGGTGGAGTGTGGTGATAGTAGTGTAGTGTGGTGACAGTGGTGGAGTGTGGTGATAGTGGTGGAGTGTGGTGATAGTGGTGGAGTGTGGTGACAGTGGTGGAGTGTGGTGACAGTGGTGGAGTGTGGTGACAGTGGTGGAGTGTGGTGACAGTGGTAGAGTGTGGTGATAGTAGTGGAGTATGGCGACAGTGGTTGAGTGTGGTAATAGTGATGGAGTGTGTTGATAGTGGTGGAGTGTGGTCACAGTGGTGAAGTGTGGTCACAGTGGTGGAGTGTGGTGAGAGCGGTGGAGTGTGGTGACAGTGGTGGAGTGTGGTGATAGTAGTGGGGTGTGGTGACAGTGGTGGAGCGTGGTGATAGTGGAAGAGTGTGGCGATAACGGTGGAGTGTGTTCACAGTGGAGGAGTGTGGTGATAGTAGTGGAGTGTGGTGATAGTGGTGGAGTGTGGTCACAGTGGTGGAGTGTGGTCACAGTGGTGGAGTGTGGTGATAGCGGTGGAGTGTGGTGATAGTGGAGTGTGGTGACAGAGGTGGAGTGTGGTGATAGTGGTGGAGTGTGGTGATAGTGGTGGAGTGTGGTGATAGTAGTGGAGTGTGGTGATAGTGGTGGAGTGTGGTGATAGTAGTGGAGTGTGGAGATAGTAGTGGAGTGTGGTGACAGTGGTGGAGTGTGGTGATAGTAGTGGAGTGTGGTGATAGTAGTGGAGTGTGGTGACAGTAGTGGAGTGTGGTGACAGTGGTGGAGTGTGGTGATAGTAGTGGAGTGTGGTGACAGTGGTGGAGTGTGGTGGCAGTGGTGGAGTGTGGTGATAGTGGTGGAGAGTGGTGACAGTGGTGGAGTGTGGTGACAGTGGTGGAGTGTGGTGACAGTTGTGGAGTGTTGCAAAAGTGGTGGAGTGTGGTGACAGTGGTGGAGTGTGGTGACAGTGGTGGAGTGTGGTGACAGTGGTGGAGTGTGGTGACAGTGGTGAAGTGTGGTGGTAGTGTTGGAGTGTGGTGACAGTGGTGGAGTGTGGTGACAGTGGTGGAGTGTGGTGATAGTGGTGGAATGTGGTGATAGTGGTGGAGTGTGGTGACAGTGGTGGAGTGTGGTGACAGTGGTGGAGTGTGGTGACAGTGGTGGAGTGTGGTGGCAGTGGTGGAGTGTGGTGATAGTGGTGGAGTGTGGTGACAGTGGTGGAGTGTGGTGACAGTGGTAGAGTGTGGTGACAGAGGTAGAGTGTAGTGACAGTGGTGGAGCGTGGTGACAGGTGGAGTGTGGTGGCACTGGTGGAGTGTGGTGATAGTGGTGGAGTGTAGTGACAGTGGTGGAGTTTGGTGACAGTTTTGGAGTGTGGTGACAGTGGTGAAGTGTGGTGACAGTGGTGAAGTGTGGTGACAGTGGTGGAGTGTGGGGATAGTGGTGCAGTGTTGCAATAGTGGTGGAGCGTTGTGAGAGTGGTGGAGTGTGCTGATAGCGGTGGAGTATGGTGACAGTGGTGGAGTGTGATGGCAGTGGTGGAGTGTGGTGATAGTGGTGGAGTGTGGTGACAGTGGTGGAGTGTGGTGACAGTGGTAGAGTGTGGTGATACTGGTGGAGTGTGGTGATAGTAGTGGAGTGTGGTGACAGTGGTGGAGTGAGGTAATAGCGGTGGAGTGTGGTGATAGTAGTGGAGTGTGGTGACAGTGGTGGAGTGTGGTGATAGTGGTGGAGTGTGGTGATAGTAGTGGAGTGTGGTGACAGTGGTGGAGTGTGGTGATAGTGGTGGAGTGTGGTGACAGTGGTGGAGTGTGGTGACAGTGGTAGAGTGTGGTGATAGTAGTAGAGCATGGCGACAGTGGTGGAGTGTGGTAATAGTGATGGAGTGTGTTGATAGTGGTGGAGTGTGGTCACAGTGGTGGAGTGTGGTGATAGTGGTGGAGTGTGGTGATAGTGGTGGAGTGTGGCGACAGTGGTGGAGTGTGGTGATAGTAGTGGGGTGTGGTGACAGTGGTGGAGCGTGGTGATAGTGGAAGAGTGTGGCGATAACGGTGGAGTGTGTTCACAGTGGAGGAGTGTGGTGATAGTAGTGGAGTGTGGTGATAGTGGTGGAGTGTGGTCACAGTGGTGGAGTGTGGTCACAGTGGTGGAGTGTTGTGATAGTGGTGGAGTGTGGTGATAGTAGTGGAGTGCGGTGATAGTGGTGGAGTTTGGTGATAGTTGTGGAGTGTGGAGATAGTAGTGGAGTGTGGTGACAGTGGTGGAGTGTGGTGATAGTAGTGGAGTGTGGTGATAGTAGTGGAGTGTGGTGATAGTAGTGGAGTGTGGTGACAGTGGTGGAGTGTGGTGATAGTGGTGGAGTGTGGTGACAGTGGTGGAGTGTGGTGGCAGTGGTGGAGTGTGGTGATAGTGGTGGAGAGTGGTGACAGTGGTGGAGTGTGGTGACAGTGGTGGAGTGTGGTGACAGTTGTGGAGTGTTGCAAAAGTGGTGGAGTGTGGTGACAGTGGTGGAGTGTGGTGACAGTGGTGGAGTGTGGTGACAGTGGTGGAGTGTGGTTACAGTGGTGGAGTGTGGTGATAGTGTTGGAGTGTGGTGACAGTGGTGGAGTGTGGTGACAGTGGTGGAGTGTGGTGACAGTGGTGGAGTGGGGTGACAGTGGTGGAGTGTGCTGATAGCGGTGGAGTGTGGTGACAGTGGTGGAGTGTCGTGGCAGTGGTGGAGTGTGGTGATAGTGGTGGAGTGTGGTGACAGTGGTGGAGTGTGGTGATAAAGGTGGAGTGTGGTGATAGTGGTGGAGTGTGGTGATAGTAGTGGAGTGTGGTGACAGTTGTGGAGTGTGGTGATAGCGGTTGAGTGTGGTGATATTAGTGGAGTGTGGTGACAGTGGTGAAGTGTGGTGATAGTGGTGGAGTGTGGTGACAGTGGTGGAGTGTGGTGGCAGTGGTAGAGTGTGGTGATAGTAGTGGAGTGTGGTGACAGTGGTGGAGTGTGGTAATAGTGGTGTAGTGTGGTGATAGCGGTGGAGTGTGGTCACAGTGGTGGAGTGTGGTCACAGTGGTGGAGTGTGGTCACAGTGGTGGAGTGTGGTGATAGCGGTGGAGTGTGGTGACAGAGGTGGAGTGTGGTGATAGTAGTGGAGTGTGGTGACAGTGGTGGACCGTGGTGATAGTGGTGTGGTGATAGTGGTGCAGTGTGGTGACAGTGGTTTAGTGTTGTGATAGAGGTGTAGTGTGGTGATAGTGGTGGAGTGTGGTCACAGTGGTGGAGTGTGGTGATAGCGGTGGAGTGTGGTGATAGTGGTGGAGTGTGGTTAGAGTGGTGGAGTGTGGTCAGAGTGGTGGAGTGTGGTGATAGCGGTGGAGTGTGGTGATAGTAGTGGAGTGTGGTGACAGTGGTGGAGTGTGGTGATAGTGGTGGAGTGTGGTGATAGTGGTGGAGTGTGGTGATAGGAGTGGAGTGTGGTGATAGTGGTGGAGTGTGGTGATAGTAGTGGAGTGTGGTGTTAGTAGTGCAGTGTGGTGACAGTGGTTTAGTGTTGTGATAGTAGTGGAGTGTGGTGATAGTAGTGGAGTGTGGTGACAGTGGTGGAGTGTGGTGATAGTGGTGGAGTGTGGTGACAGTGGTGGAGTGTGGTGGCAGTGGTGGAGTGTGGTGACAGTGGTGGAGTGTGGTGACAGTGGTGGAGTGTGGTGACAGTGGTGGAGTGTGGTGACAGTGGTGGAGTGTGGTGACAGTGGTTGTGTGTGGTGACAGTGGTGGAGTGTGGTGATAGTGGTGGAGTGTGGTGACAGTGGTGTAGTGTGGTTATAATGGTGGAGGGTGGTGACAGTGGTGGAGTGTGGTGATAGTGGTGGAGTGTTGTGACAGTCGTGGAGTGTGGTCACAGTGGTGGAGTGTGGTCATAGTGGTGGAGTGTGGTGACAGTGGTGGAGTGTGGTGATAGTGGTGGAGTGTGGTGACAGTGGTGGAGTGTGGTGATAGTGGTGGAGTGTGGTGACAGTGGTGGAGAGTGGTGACAGTGGTGGAGTGTGGTGATAGTGGTGGAGTGTGGTGACAGTGGAGGAGTGTGGTGATAGTGGTGGAGTGTGGTGACAGTGGTGGAGTGTGGTGACAGTGGTGGAGTGTGGTGATAGTGGTGGAGTGTGGTGACAGTGGTGGAGTGTGGTGATAGTGGTGGAGTGTGGTGACAGTGGTGGAGTGTGGTGATAGTGGTGGAGTGTGGTGACAGTGGTGGAGTGTGGTGACAGTGGTGGAGTGTGGTGATAGTCGTGGAGTGTGGTGACAGTGGTGGAGTGTTGTGACAGTGGTGGAGTGTGGTGATAGTGGTGGAGTGTGGTGACAGTGGTGGAGTGTGGTGACAGTGGTGGAGTGTGGTGATAGTGGTGGAGTGTGGTGACAGTGGTGGAGTGTGGTGGTAGTGGTGGAGTGTGGTGACAGTGGTGGAGTGTGGTGACAGTGGTGGAGTGTGGTGGCAGTGGTGGAGTGTGGTGATAGTGGTGGAGTGTAGTGACAGTGGTGGAGTGTGTTGATAATGTTGGAGTGTGGTGATAGTGGTAGAGTGTGGTGATATTAGTGGAGTGTGGTGACAGTGGTGGAGTGTGGTAATAGTGGTGGAGTGTGGTGATAGCGGTGGAGTGTGGTCACAGTGGTGGAGTGTGGTCAAAGTGGTGGAGTGTGGTCACAGTGGTGGAGTGTGGTGATAGCGGTTGAGTGTGGTGATAGTAGTGGAGTGTGGTGACAGTGGTGGAGTGTGGTGATAGTGGTGGAGTGTGGTGACAGTGGTGGAGTGTGGTGACAGTGGTAGAGTGTGGTGATAGTAGTGGAGTGTGGTGACAGTGATGGAGTGTGGTAATAGTGGTGGAGTGTGGTCACAGTGGTGGAGTGTGGTGATAGCGGTGGAGTGTGGTGACAGTGGTGGAGTGTGGTGATAGTGGTGGAGTGTGGTCACAGTGGTGGAGTGTGGTGATAGTGGTTGAGTGTGGTGATAGTAGTGGAGTGTGGTGACAGTGGTGGAGTGTGGTGATAGTGGTGGAGTGTGGTGACAGTGGTGGAGTGTGGTGACAGTGGTAGAGTGTGGTGATAGTAGTGGAGTGTGGTGATAGTGATGGAGTGTGGTAATAGTGGTGGAGTGTGGTGATAGCGGTGGAGTGTGGTCACAGTGGTGGAGTGTGGTGATAGTGGTGGAGTGTGGTCACAGTGGTGGAGTGTGGTGATAGTGGTTGAGTGTGGTGATAGTAGTGGAGTGTGGTGACAGTGGTGGAGTGTGGTGACAGTGGTAGAGTGTGGTGATAGCGGTTGAGTGTGGTGATAGTAGTGGAGTGTGGTGACAGTGGCGGAGTGTGGTGATAGTGGTGGAGTGTGGTGATAGTGGTGGAGTGTGGTGGAGTGTGGTGGTGATAGTGGTGGAGTGTGGTCACAGTGGTGGAGTGTGGTGATAGTGGTGGAGTGTGGTGATAGTGGTGGAGTGTGGTCACAGTGGTGGAGTGTGCTGATAGTGATGGAGTGTGGTCACAGTGGTGGAGTGTGGTGATAGTGGTTGAGTGTGGTGATAGTAGTGGAGTGTGGTGACAGTGGTGGAGTGTGGTGACAGTGGTGGAGTGTGGTCACAGTTGTGGAGTGTGGTCACAGTGGTGGAGTGTGGTGATAGCGGTGGAGTGTGGTGACAGTGGTGGAGTGTGGTGATAGTAGTGGAGTGTGGTGACAGTGGTGGATCGTGGTGATAGTGGAGTGTGGTGATAGTGGTGGAGTGTGGTCACAGTGGTGGAGTGTGGTGATAGTGGTGCAGTGTGGTGATAGTGGTGGAGTGTGGTCACAGTGGTGGAGTGTGGTGACAGTGGTGGAGTGTGGTGATAGCGGTGGAGTGTGGTGATAGTGGTGGAGTGGGGTGTGGTGATAGTGGTGGAGTGTGGTGATAGTAGTGGAGTGTGGTGACAGTGGTGGAGTGTGGTGATAGTGGTGGAGTGTGGTGACAGTGGTGGAGTGTGGTGATAGTGGTGGAGTGTGGTGACAGTGGTGGAGTGTGGTGACAGTGGTGGAGTGTGGTGATAGTGGTGGAGTGTGGTGACAGTGGTGGAGTGTGGTGATAGTGGTGGAGTGTGGTGACAGTGGTGGAGTGTGGTGACAGTTGTGGAGTGTGGTGACAGTGGTAGTCAGTGGTGGAGTGTGGTGACAGTGGTGGAGTGTGTGGTGACAGTGGTGGAGTGTGGTGATAGTGGTGGAGTGTGGTGACAGTGGTGGAGTGTGGTGACAGTAGTGGAGTGTGGTGATAGTGGTGGAGTGCGGTGACAGTGGTGGAGTGTGGTGGTAGTGGTGAAGTGTGGTGACAGTGGTGGAGTGTGGTGGAGTGTGGTGACAGTGGTAGCGGGAGTGTGGTGTAGTGGTGACAGTGGTGAAGTGTGGTGATAGTGGTGGAGTGTGGTGACAGTGGTGGAGTGTGGTGGCAGTGGTAGAGTGTGGTGATAGTAGTGGAGTGTGGTGACAGTGGTGGAGTGTGGTAATAGTGGTGTAGTGTGGTGATAGCGGTGGAGTGTGGTCACAGTGGTGGAGTGTGGTCACAGTGGTGGAGTGTGGTCACAGTGGTGGAGTGTGGTGATAGCGGATGGAGTGTGGTGACAGAGGTGGAGTGTGGTGATAGTAGTGGAGTGTGGTGACAGTGGTGGACCGTGGTGATAGTGGAGGAGTGTGGTGATAGTGGTGGAGTGTGGTCACAGTGGTGGAGTGTAGTGATAGCGGTGGAGTGTGGTGATAGTGGTGGAGTGTGGTCACAGTGGTGGAGTGTGGTCACAGTGGTGGAGTGTGGTGATAGCGGTGGAGTGTGGTGATAGTAGTGGAGTGTGGTGACAGTGGTGGAGTGTGGTGATAGTGGTGGAGTGTGGTGATAGTGGTGGAGTGTGGTGATAGGAGTGGAGTGTGGTGATAGTGGTGGAGTGTGGTGATAGTAGTGGAGTGTGTTGGCAATGGAGGAGTGTGGTGATAGTGGTGGAGTGTGGTGTTAGTAGTGCAGTGTGGTGACAGTGGTTTAGTGTTGTGATAGTAGTGGAGTGTGGTGATAGTAGTGGAGTGTGGTGACAGTGGTGGAGTGTGGTGATAGTGGTGGAGTGTGGTGACAGTGGTGGAGTGTGGTGGCAGTGGTGGAGTGTGGTGACAGTGGTGGAGAGTGGTGACAGTGGTGGAGTGTGGTGACAGTGGTGGAGTGTGGTGACAGTGGTGGAGTGTGGTGACAGTGGTTGTGTGTGGTGACAGTGGTGGAGTGTGGTGATAGTGGTGGAGTGTGGTGACAGTGGTGGAGTGTGGTGATAGTGGTGGAGTGTGGTGACAGTGGTGGAGTGTGGTGACAGTGGTGGAGTGTGGTGACAGTGGTGGAGTGTGGTGATAGTGGTTGAGTGTGGTGATAGTAGTGGAGTGTGGTGATAGTGGTGGAGTGTGGTGATAGTGGTGGAGTGTGGTGATAGTGGTGGAGTGTGGTGACAGTGGTGGAGTGTGGTGATAGTGGTGGAGTGTGGTGACAGTGGTGGAGTGTGGTGATAGTGGTGGAGTGTGGTGACAGTGGTGGAGTGTGGTGATAGTGGTGGAGTGTGGTGACAGTGGTGGAGTGTGGTGACAGTGGTGGAGTGTGGTGATAGTGGTGGAGTGTGGTGACAGTGGTGGAATGTGGTGATAGTGGTGGAGTGTGGTGACAGTGGTGGAGTGTGGTGACAGTTGTGGAGTGTGGTGATAGTCGTGGAGTGTGGTGACAGTGGTGGAGTGTTGTGACAGTGGTGGAGTGTGGTGATAGTGGTGGAGTGTGGTGACAGTGGTGGAGTTTGGTGACAGTGGTGGAGTGTGGTGATAGTGGTGGAGTGTGGTGACAGTGGTGGAGTGTGGTGGTAGTGGTGGAGTGTGGTGACAGTGGTGGAGTGTGGTGACAGTGGTGGAGTGTGGTGGCAGTGGTGGAGTGTGGTGATAGTGGTGGAGTGTAGTGACAGTGGTGGAGTGTGTTGATAATGTTGGAGTGTGGTGATAGTG
Organism: Cherax quadricarinatus; assembly: GCF_038502225.1. Taxonomy (NCBI): domain Eukaryota; kingdom Metazoa; phylum Arthropoda; class Malacostraca; order Decapoda; family Parastacidae; genus Cherax; species Cherax quadricarinatus. The sequence goes on along the minus strand of NC_091310.1, from coordinate 33,682,040 downwards.
GTAGAGTGTGGTGATATTAGTGGAGTGTGGTGACAGTGGTGGAGTGTGGTAATAGTGGTGGAGTGTGGTGATAGCGGTGGAGTGTGGTCACAGTGGTGGAGTGTGGTCACAGTGGTGGAGTGTGGTGATAGCGGTTGAGTGTGGTGATAGTAGTGGAGTGTGGTGACAGTGGTGGAGTGTGGTGGTAGTGGTGGAGTGTGGTGACAGTGGTGGAGTGTGGTAACAGTGGTGGAGTGTGGTGACAGTGGTGGAGTGTGGTGATAGTGGTGGAGTGTGGTCACAGTGGTGGAGTGTGGTGATAGTGGTTGAGTGTGGTGATAGTAGTGGAGTGTGGTGACAGTGGTGGAGTGTGGTGATAGTGGTGGAGTGTGGTGACAGTGGTGGAGTGTGGTGACAGTGGTAGAGTGTGGTGATAGCGGTTGAGTGTGGTGATAGTAGTGGAGTGTGGTGACAGTGGCGGAGTGTGGTGATAGTGGTGGAGTGTGGTCACAGTGGTGGAGTGTGGTGATAGTGGTGGAGTGTGGTGATAGTGGTGGAGTGTGGTCACAGTGGTGGAGTGTGGTCACTGTGGTGGAGTGTGGTGATAGCGGTTGAGTGTGGTGATAGTAGTGGAGTGTGGTGACAGTGGCGGAGTGTGGTGATAGTGGTGGAGTGTGGTGATAGTCGTGGAGTGTGGTGACAGTGGTAGAGTGTGGTGATAGTAGTGGAATGTGGTGACAGTGGTGGAGTGTGGTGATAGTGGTGGAGTGTGGTGACAGTGGAGGAGTGTGGTGATAGTGGTGGAGTGTGGTGACAGTGGTGGAGTGTGGTGACAGTGGTGGAGTGTGGTGATAGTGGTGGAGTGTGGTGACAGTGGTGGAGTGTAGTGATAGTGGTGGAGTGTGGTGACAGTGGTGGAGTGTGGTGACAGTTGTGGAGTGTGGTGATAGTCGTGGAGTGTTGTGACAGTGGTGGAGTGTTGTGACAGTGGTGGAGTGTGGTGATAGTGGTGGAGTGTGGTGACAGTGGTGGAGTGTGGTGACAGTAGTGGAGTGTGGTGATAGTGGTGGAGTGTGGTGACAGTGGTGGAGTGTGGTGGTAGTGGTGAAGTGTGGTGACAGTGGTGGAGTGTGGTGACAGTGGTGGAGTGTGGTGGCAGTGGTGGAGTGTGGTGACAGTGGTGGAGTGTGGTGACAGTGGTGGAGTGTGTTGATAATGTTGGAGTGTGGTGATAGTGGTAGAGTGTGGTGATAGTAGTGGAGTGTGGTGACAGTGGTGGAGTGTGGTAATAGTGGTGGAGTGTGGTGATAGCGGTGGAGTGTGGTCACAGTGGTGGAGTGTGGTCACAGTGGTGGAGTGTGGTGATAGCGGTTGAGTGTGGTGATAGTAGTGGAGTGTGGTGACAGTGGTGGAGTGTGGTGATAGTGGTGGAGTGTGGTGACAGTGGTGGAGTGTGGTAATAGTGGTGGAGTGTGGTCACAGTGGTGGAGTGTGGTGATAGCGGTGGAGTGTGGTGACAGTGGTGGAGTGTGGTGATAGTGGTGGAGTGTGGTCACAGTGGTGGAGTGTGGTGATAGTGGTTGAGTGTGGTGATAGTAGTGGAGTGTGGTGACAGTGGTGGAGTGTGGTGATAGTGGTGGAGTGTGGTGATAGTGGTGGAGTGTGGTCACAGTGGTGGAGTGTGGTGATAGTGGTGGAGTGTGGTGATAGTGGTGGAGTGTGGTCACAGTGGTGGAGTGTGGTCACTGTGGTGGAGTGTGGTGATAGCGGTTGAGTGTGGTGATAGTAGTGGAGTGTGGTGACAGTGGCGGAGTGTGGTGATAGTGGTGGAGTGTGGTGATAGTGGTGGAGTGTGGTGACAGTGGTAGAGTGTGGTGATAGTAGTGGAATGTGGTGACAGTGGTGGAGTGTGGTAATAGTGGTGGAGTGTGGTGAAAGCGGTGGAGTGTGTTCACAGTGGTGGAGTGTGGTCACAGTTGTGGAGTGTGGTCACAGTGGTGGAGTGTGGTGATAGCGGTGGAGTGTGGTGACAGTGGTGGAGTGTGGTGACATTGGTGGAGTGTGGTGATAGTGGTGGAGTGTGGTGGTAGTGGTGGAGTGTGGTGGTAGTGGTGGAGTGTGGTGACAGTGGTGGAGTGTGGTGACAGTGGTTTAGTGTGGTGACAGTGGTGGAGTGTGGCGATATGAACACGCTGCTACTCAGAGGGGTAATGCCTGCTGTATTTTGGGCACTCGCCCCAGTGATAAACACGTAACAATATGTACTAGACATGTATCTCTCACATCTCATGTACTGTATATGCCATCTTTATACCAACAATTTATCTCTTAAACCTTTTGCACTATATTATGTAATAAAATATACCTATTGGTAAAAAAGAATGAAAAGATGGGGTGGTAGGGAAAGTGGAATATTTAAACGGCTTCAGGAAGAAATCCAAATATTCTTCCTTGAAGCCTTTTTATCCACTTCTCTGAGGCTGTGGGTCCCTCAATTTACATCAGAGGTGGACCCTATCACACACACACACACACAAATCTATATATATATATTTATTTATATATATATATATATATATATATATATATATATATATATATATATATATATATATATATATATATATATATATATATATATATATATATATATATATATATATATATATATATATATATATATATATATATATATATATATATATATATATATATATATATATATATATATATATATATATATATATATATATATATATATATATATATATATATATATATATATATATATATCTGTAAAGGAAGTGTAGCGCCAATTCCTTGGATCAAATGCCATTCATCGGTATCAAGACATCCTTTGTGAAGGGCAGCAACTTGAAAATTCGATTATTCGTCATAAATCAGTCCAACACGAGGAAAATTTATGGTCATTGCAGGAAAGTCAATTTTGTTTGCTTATTTCGTAAAAAAATGCATGAAAGGTAGCGACTGTCATTAGTTAATGAACAGGTAGCACCTTCAGGGCAAATTCTTTCCTTTGCTTTTTTTGCTACTCATTTTTACTTTTTACTCCTTTTCAGCCTTCACACACACACACACACACACACACACACACACACACACACACACACACACACACACACACACACACACACACACACACACACACACACACACACACACACACACACACACACACACACACACACACATACGTGAATGTGTATTTGTGTATATTTGAACGACATGATGGAAGGGATAGACTCAGAAGTGTCCCTGTTCGCAGATGATGTGAAATTTACGAGGAGAATTAAATTAGATGAAGATCAGGCAGGACTTCAAAGACACTGGACAGACTAGACACCTGGCCCAGCAACTGGTTTCTTGAATTTATCCCCGCCAAATACAAAGTCATGATGATCGAAGAAGGGCAAAGAAGACCGCAGACGGAATATAGGCAAGGTGGCCAACGACTGCAAACCTCATTCAAGGAGAAAGATCTTGGGGTGAGTATAACACCGAGCACGTCCCCGGAAGCACACATCAACCAAATAACTGCTGCAGCATATGGGCGCCTTGCAAATCTCAGATTAGCATTCCGATATTTAAGTAAGGAATCTTTCAAGACACTGTACACCGTGTACGTCAGGCCCATACTGGAGTATGCAGCACCAGTTTGAAACCCGCACAGGGTCAAGCACGTTACGAAATTAGAGAAAGCGCAAAGGTTTGCTGAAAGGTTAGTTCCAGAGCTAAAGGGAATGTCCTCTAAAGAAAGGTTGAGGGAAATCGGGCTGACAACACTGGAGGACAGGAAGGATAAGGGAGACATGATAACGACATACAAAATACTACGTGGAATTGACAAGGTGGACAGAGACAAGATGTTCCAGAGAGGGGACACAGAAACAAAGGGTCATTCTTGGAAGTTGAAGACTCAGATGAGCCACAGGGACGTTAGAAAGCATTTCTTCAGTCATAGAGTGGTCAGGAAGTGGAACAGTCTGGCGAACGATGTAGTGGGGGCAGGAACCACACATAGCTTTAAGACGAGGTATGATAAAGCTCATGGAGCAGGGAGAAAGAGGACCGAGGCGTTCAGTGAAGAGGCGGGGCCAGGAGCTGAGTCTCGACCCCTGAAACTACAATTAGGTGAGTACGCACACACACGGACACACACACACACACACACACACACACACACACACACACACACACACACACACACACACACACACACACACACACACACACACACACACACACACACACACACACACACACACACACACACACACACACACACACACACACACACACACACTCACACACACACACACATGACGGAAGGAATAGACTCCGAGGTGTCCCTGTTTGCAGATGACGTGAAGTTGATGAGAAGAATTCACTCGATCGACGACCAGGCAGAACTACAAAGGGATCTGGGCAGGCTGCAGACCTGGTCCAGCAATTGGCTCCTGTAGTTCAATCCCACCAAGTGCAAAGTCATGAAGATTGGGGAAGGGCAAAGAAGACCGCAGACGGAGTACAGTCTAGGGGGCCAGAGACTACAAACTTCACTCAAGGAAAAAGATTTTGGGGTGAGTATAACACCAGGCACATCTCCTGAAGCGCACATCAACCAAATAACGGCTGCAGCATATGGGCGCCTAGCAAATCTCAGAACAGCATTCCGACATCTTAATAAGGAATCGTTCAGGACCCTGCACACCGTGTACGTTAGGCCCATATTGGAGTATGCGGCACCAGTTCGGAGCCCACACCTAGCCAAGCACGTAAAGAAACTAGAGAAAGTGCAAAGGTTTGCAACAAGACTAGTCCCAGAGCTAAGAGGTATGTTCTACGAGGAGAGGTTAAGGGAAATCAACCTGACGACACTGGAGGACAGGAGAGATTGGGAAGACATGATAACGACATACAAAATACTGAGAGGAATTGACAAGGTTGACAAAGACAGGATGTTCCAGAGATTGGACACAGCAACAAGAGGACACAGTTGGAAGTTGAAGACACAGATGAATCACAGGGACTTTAGGAAGTATTTCTTCAGCCACAGAGTAGTCAGGAAGTGGAATAGTTTGGGAAGCGATGTAGTGGAGGCAGGATCCATACATAGGTTTAAGCAGAGGTATGATAAAGCTCAAGGGTTCAGGGAGAGTGACCTAGTAGCGACCAGTGAAGAGGGGGGGGGGAAGGAGCTCGGACTCGACCCCTGCAGCCTCAAATAGGTGAGTACAACTAGGTGAGTACACACACACACACACCCTGTACACTGTACACTGTGTACGTTAGACCCATATTGGAGTATGTAGCGCCATTTTGGAACCCTTACCTAGAAGAGCATGTAAGGAAACTAGAGAAAGTGTAAAGGTTTGCAACAAGACTAGTCTCTGAACTGAGGGGTATGTCCTACGAGGAGAGGTTAAGGGAAATCGGCCTGACGGCACTGGAAGACAGGAGAGATAAGAGGGTATGAAAACGACATATAAAATACTGTGAGGTATCGACAAGTTGGAAGGAGACAGAATGTTTCAGAGATGGGACACAGCATCAAGGGGTCACAGTTGGAAGTTGAAGACTCAGATGAACCACAGGGATGTTTGAAAGTATTTCTTCTGTCACAGAGTTGTCAGGAAGTGGAATTGTCTGGGAATCGATGTAGTTGAGGCAGGATCCATACATAGCTTTAAGAAGAGGTATGATAAAGCTCATGGAGCGGGAAGAGTAATCGAGTAGCGGCCAGTGAAGAGGCGGGGCCAGGAGCTGTGACTCGGCCCCTGCAACCACAACTAGGTGAGTACTAACACAAACACACACACACACACACACACACACACACACACACACACACACACACACACACACACACACACACACACACACACACACACACACAGTCACACACACACACACACACACACACACACACACACACACACACACACACACACACACACACACACACACACACACACAGTCACACACACACACACACACACACACATATATACACACACACACACGCGCGCGCACACACACACACACACACACACACACATACACACACACACACTCACACACACTCACACACACTCACACACACACACACACACACACAAATTTATATATATATATATATATATATATATATATATATATATATATATAAATATATATATATATATATATATATATATATATATATATATATATATATTGTGCATGTGCGTAGAATAAAAAAAAACAGTGAAAAACAGTGAAATTCCACGAGTGTGGCACTGGTCCCAGCGTGACACCTTAAACCACTCAGCTGCTGCTGCCTTATAACGTTAGGCAGCTTTCTTGAGTTCAAGCCATGTTTCTTCCTATCCCCGTGCACACCAGTAATCTCTTGTTATGAGGCATCTATATCTGAGGGGTTTAAGGTGGGAGCTAAACCATACTCGTAGACAGCACACTACAACAGTGCCGCATGTTTAGAATCTTCCAGCGTTTTATAAACTTTAGCAAATTTTTAATTCGGACACTCCGAATCATTTTCATAACAAGTCAATGATAGTCATTGACACCACTGTCTTTCCATTGAAAAAGAAATATATGCTGATTAATCTTTTTAAAAGGTTTTCGATATCCAGTGTATTTGTATTGCATGCTTCATCATTGGCATTATGGAGCGTGCAATGTAAATTTCACCTGTAAATTTGTTTCAATGCAAATAGATGTAGTGAAGACTAAGGGCAGGTTCTCTCAGGTGATATAAATACGTGACTTGAATGTTTCAATACCTTCTATGAACTTTAAACAGAATAGGTGTATATCGGTGGCAAATACTTTAACCAAAGATAATAAAGTAAACAGGGATGTTTAGATCCTTACGGTCTTGTACAGGAGGCTGCGTTGAGTGCTTGCATCTCCTGCCCTCCGTCTTGCAGCTGCATATGTTGCTGCAGTTGCATACCGAGCTGCGGATGAGGCAGGTCGAGCAGGTCAGGATACTGTTTACCGCTCCCTAGAGACACCTGAGATACTGAGCGACTACACACTCTATGAAGAAAGATATCCTTGTGACACACCGCGTCTTTCCACTGGCCTCTGTCGAGGGTGGTGTGTCGCATACCACAAACATCGAGTTTAGGACTCTCAACGAAGGCGACAGTCGCTGCCAGTGCTTGTGCGCCGGAGCATTCTGGCGGTTCTTGTCTGGCGGGTTCGGCAGCGCTCATATCAATGACACTGCCAGGAGGAAAGTCTCCCGAAGCGCGTCTATGTCTGACGTTCCAGGAGGATTCAGGAACTTGTCTGCAGGGTGAAGACTCCTCGAGGTCACTGGATGGTACCATGTGGTATCCGGCCAGCTTGTGAGGAGCCTCACATTCAGAGCTCCTCGATGACTGAGCTGTCTCGACACTGTCTTCGTCCTGCCGCTGAACACGACTCACTCGAACCTTGCAGTACACTATGCTACATACGAGAAGTAACACCAAAATAAGTATGGAGATTCCCCCTAACAGACCCTCCTTTATGTAACTAACGTCGATGTTCGCGACTCTAACTTCGGCTACTTCGTGCGACACCTGAAGAGTGAAGTTGGTCTCCCCTAACCCAGCTCTGTTCTCCGCTACACAGCGATACGTGCCCTGATCTTCAGACACGACATCAGTAATAGTCAAGTTTGACACATAAGACATGTTACTTGAGGTCACTAGATCCACTACAAAGTACCGTTGCAGCTCACTATCATTGTACAGAGGAACGTCACCCATGTACCACGTGACTGTCGTCTCCACCTCAGTTTCTACCCGACAGAGCAAAGACACATTTTCTCCGTGGGCTGCCAGGACCCTAGGAGCAAGAGCTGTGACCTGCGGTGCGCATAGGAATTCATCCTGGCCCAGCAGCTGCCAGTCGTGCCCCATCAGCCACTTAGGATGTGAACAGGAAGGCGGCACTGATGCAGCCATATTACGATCATGAAACCAGTGACGGAGTGATCGTAAATGGCAGTCACAGTGCCAGGGGTTGCCATCGACTCTGATCACTCGTAAGAGCACCAGCGGCTCAAGTTCACTGGCATTCAGATAAATTAGTTTGTTATAAGCCAGGTTCAATATTTCCATTTCCGTCAGGTTTCGTATGGCTCCTGTCTCGATTGTGTGTATTTGGTTGTGGCTGACATCAAGCTGGACGATGTGTGGGGTGCGAATAAAAGCAGAAGAGGAGATCGATGTGAGGGCATTGTGAGCTATGCGAAGTTCCCTCAAGCCCAACATGTCCATCAGGGCCGCAGACGGTATCGACCGTAGCTGGTTGTTACTTAGATCGAGCTCCATAATGTTTTCGACTCCGTTGAACGCCCCTTTATCCAGGAGTTTCAGATTGCAGTGGTTGAGCATCACTTTCTGGAGGCTGCGGAGGCCCGTGTAGACGAAGGAGTCTCGGGGGAGGATCCTCAAGTTATTGTGACTGAGATCCAACACTTGAGTTGAGGGTTCGATCCCGCGAGGAATGTCGATGAAATGTGCGTCCCGACACGCCACCATCTGTTTACCGTCGCGCCAGAAGCACTCGCACACTTTGGGACACCCGCCCCACACACCGAGACCCAGCCACGCCCACACCCACACACACGCCCACACTGAAGCCGTGCGCGTCCTGGGCTGACACAGAGTTGCGTGTTGACCTTGTGATGTGCACATGATCTGTAGGGTGCGGGGGCGTCCGTGGGGGCGTGGGCGTGGACAGCGTCATGCCGCCCGCATCGCTCCTCACCTCACCACCATCCCCGCCCATCCACCTCACAACACACAGCTGGAGGATGTGATGCTGGCACACAGTCCTCCGTAAATTCACTGGTTCTTCATGCCTCGTGTGTGCAGCGGTGCCACACCCACAGGAGCACCACAATCCTCCACCACACAGTGTTGCCATGCGGCAACCATTCTTCTTTGGGTTTTGACGTTACCAGCTTCACATCAGTCTGCGCCGTGTCCACCATTAATCTTCAGGCCAGTCTGGAAAGAGAGGGAGAATCATAATCGCGAAATGCACATATGTTTACTTTAAGAAAATGGCTTCACCGAAACCTTTCATTAGATGTAATATTTGACAATTTAAAACGTTTGATACCGGGCAGTCGCCATCCTAGTCTACCAGACTGAACAAAAACGACTGTTATGATCTTAAAAATATTTCTGGTAATATACCATTATAATTCCTGCATGAGTATTTATTTATACCGAGAAATGAATATTTATCGGTGTATATGCATTTAGAGAAATAAACAGTGAGTTTTTAATCTATATTTAGGGATTAAAGTATTTATGATTGTGCGCAGGAGAAATGCATTCTTAATGACCATAGCGCAGCCGCTATAGGCTTAAACTCATTAAAACCATACCACGGATGGGGTTAGAACCCGTGATCAGAGAGTCTTAAAATTCCAGACCGTCGCGTTAGCCACAGGACCAGCTAGCCACAATAAGATTCACCCAACTAGGCTAGCTGGCCCAGTGGCTAACGCGTCGGCCTGGGGTTTTAAGATTCTCTGATCGCGGGTTCTAACCCCACCCGTGGTATTGGTTGTTTGCAATCGTGTCATTACGATTTTGTGAGTCACGTTAAACTCATTAAAAAAAAAAAGCAAAAGACTAATTATATAAACATCACAGCACACTCCCTAAATTCTATAAAAATAAAGGATTTGGGTAAACTTTCAGAATTTATATACATAGATACATAAACCTCTCGGTGTATATAGTATACCCCGTTTTCATCTGAAGTCTCATTGTCGCTCTATACAAGGATTCAGAGATGATACGTCGAGTGTGAGTGATGTTACGGTCAGAATTATCACACCACCGAAGGGAAGAGGGTGGTTAGTTAAGTGACACATGTCTCTTATTGCAGAGTGAGAAGGGAAAGGCAAAAAGGGAAAGATTTACTCACATGTTACCAGACGCTGTACATAAAATTTCGCGAAGTTCTATTCACACTTAATAAACAAACCGGACTTCGGGCCACAAGGCATTATTGGATCCACTTTCTTCTAAAAACACTAAAATTATGATGATTAGCGAATACTGAGTGTCAGTCTGCTGAAAGAAATATTTCACTATGCGTTACTGTTCTTCGCGACAATGAAAACTCAGAATTCCTAAGATAGTTTAAATTGTTTAATAAACCTTTGGGACTGTTTAAGTAAATGGAGATGATACAAATATATTGTTCGAAACCTTACTCAGCACACATAGGCACATAAAAACAAAAGAATGGAGGAACACTGAAGAAGGCACACTGGCCCGTATAAAGCAGGTCTTTATCAAAACTACCTCGTCCCAAAGCTATCCAACGACACCAGTGAAACCCAGACCCTCCCACTCATATTTGTCCAATCTCTTTTTAAAGCTACCCAGACTTCTAGCCTCGATTAACCTACTCAGAAGACTGTTCCACGCATCGACAGCTCTGAAAACCAGTACTTAGCTGTGTCCTTACGAAATATAAGTTTATCTAACTTATATCCGTTATTTCTGGTTCTTACATGATTCGATATTCTCAGCATTTTATTAATATCACCTCTGCTTATGTCTATTATTTACTTATACACTTCGATGATATCTCTCATTCTACGTTTCTCAAGAGAGTGAAGATTCAAGGATTAGTGATGTATTGTTTGTAATGGCTACACAGGGTTTGACAAGGTTAAGGATCCCTAACTTTATTGACAAGCTATTTACAGGTTAAGGATTCCTAACTTTATTGGCAAGCTAAGAGCTGTTACCTACATCAGCTCATTTGAAAGCATTTTTATTGTTATGAGACATACAAGTAGGGAACAGGATGAAGTTGGAGCCATCTGTGGGCCAGCATTTTCATTTGATCAACTGACTTTATCTCGTTGACATTATTATGCTGTACAAATGTGTTCCATACTCGAGTTATCCTGGGTATGTATGATCTCAGATGGAGTGATGCTCCTGGAGAGCGAAACGTTGCCACAATAAATGTCACATTAGTTGCACTTGTGTCCTTTTACTTTACATGAATAGAGCTGTAAAATAACTTTTGGACTCCCGTTACTTATACTTCTTGAAACAAATCGAAGTAATCTGTTAGACTTATTGCGCACACTTAGGCACTGTTGTCTTGGTTTCAGATTTCTGTTCATCATGACTCTCAAATCCTTTTCACACTCCGTGTGACCCAGCTCTACATCACCTAGTTTATAACTTCGAAGGTTGTTTTCATTCCCAAGGACTAGGACTTTACACTTTTCCATACTGTACTTCATCTGCCACTTTCCAGACTTAGATATCAAACAGCCCATAACCTGAATGTGTATCATATGATATTGCTAAACATTTTGGACGAAAACTAAAATAATTTAAACTTAGACTAGTAAAAGTTAGTTGACTCTATACAGTAATTGTAAATGTATTTACTATTCGTTATCAAGGTATCTAGAAATGCCAGCGTTGAATTTTCTTTAATTTCACAGGTAAATATATATATTTTTTGTGTTTGGAGAATAGAAATATCGCAAATATACCCACAAGCTATGTTTTTTTAAAAAGTAGAGAATCATCAATGTGCCAACAACGATACAAGCTTTTGAAGGCAAGTGTATAACTAACCATTTTGCTTCTGCACTGGACAAGCACCTAAAGTCAGTACCTTACCAACCTGGCTGTGGTTCATACGTCAGTTTGAGTGCAGCCAGCAGTAACGACCTGGCTGATCAGACCCTGATCCACCATGAGGCCTGATCTCAGATCGAGCAGCGGGGGCGTTGACCCCCGAAACCCTCTCGAGGTAAACTCCAGGTATTAACAAAGAAAGACATTCGCCGGAGATGGACCGAGAAGTGAACTCGCAAAAACTACGTCAGTTTACGATATTGGTTAATATTAAACGTAAAGACTAAATTTGACGTATGCCATTTCCAAGAAAAAAAATCAGCAAAAAAATTTATTTTATTTAAAGCAAAGTTGCATTATTCAGTGTTAATTTTTCCAAAAAATGGAACATTAATAAATAATGATGCTTCATCTATACTAGCCAAATAAACTGAGATTCCTTATTTTTAAAGGACGTGTAGCGTTTACAATTTTAATGGCTGTACGTTGGCTTATTTCATTGGAAGTGATACCAGAAATAATGCAAGAAATTTTCTGGGATTGAGAATTTCAAGTCAGTTAAATGAGACAGTCACATATTATTGCATGAAAACCCGTTTTCAAAATTTCCCAATTTCCATCAAAATTGCAAATTAGTATCTACATCAGATAGAATCTGTCCAATGTGATGTCGACAAAGCTAACGAAAGGGGTTCCAGGAGAGAGAAGTGGAAGCGTTATACTGGAAATAATAAAACACTGTAGGAGCGTCAGGAAATGCTCACAACACTATTAGGGCTCAAAAACGAAAATGCGGTGTAATCAAGGAGGGGAAGAAAAGTTGAAATTGGAAGATCTGGGTAAGGCACAGAGGATAAGGGAGGGATGACTCCGTACACGTACTGGTAAGCATTTTTGCCGTTCTCTTTCTTTTGTCTCATTGTTTATCGTTTCTCTCTCTCTCTCTCTCTCTCTCTCTCTCTCTCTCTCTCTCTCTCTCTCTCTCCCTTTCTCTCTCTCTTTACACAGGGTTTTACAAGGTTAGATTAAGAATTCTTAACTTTATTTACAAGCTAAGAGCTGTTTCTCTCTCTCTCTCTCTCTCTCTCACTCTCTCCCCTTTCTCTCTCTCTCTCTCTCTCTCTCTCTCTCTCTCTCTCTCTCTCTCTCTCTCTCTCTCTCTCCCCTTTCTCTCTCTCTCTCTCTCTCACTCTCTCCTCTCATTTTCAGTCGCTGCTCAGTGTAATGTCATAATATTTTATCTGCTGCGTTAATCAAGACAATATCAGCTCAGGAACCAGTTTTACGATTACATATATCGGAGCACTGTGTAACAGCAGTGTCGGTCCTCGGGAGGTAAGCAAATATATTGTTCACTTTCTCATTGCCATTGATGATTGCTGTGTCCGATGTGAGTCTCTGTCCGACGGGTGTCTATCGTGTCTGTGTTTATTATGTCTATGTCTGTTAACTGTCTAGAGTGCCAGTGTCTGTTATTTTTCCATTGTGCCTACCTACACACAAACATACATGCACACACACACACACAAGGGGCCTGGAACTGTGGCTCGACTTCTGCAACCACAAATACGTAAGTACACACAAAGCCATCCAATATCACTGTAGAGTGGCTTTAGGCATTATTCAGATCGCCTGCTGCACTTATATATATATATATATATATATATATATATATATATATATATATATATATATATATATATATATATATATATATATATATAAATATATATATATATATATATATATATATATATATATATATATATATATATATATATATATTAATATATATATATACATATATATATATATATATATATATATATATATATATATATATATATATACCATATATATATATATATATATATATATATATATATATATATATATATATATATATATATATATATATATATATATATATATATATATATATATATATATATATATATATATATATATACAGTAGGTCCCTCGTTTTCGTAGTTCTCGGCAATCGTAAATTTCGCCAACCATAGGGGTATTTTCGTATAAACATGGACTCTCTTTTATCATTGACTCGCGAATAGTAGTTCGTCCAGGATGCTTACGCACGGTGTGAGCCGGGGAGGCCTCCCTACCCAGCCAGTCTGGCATTGTTTACCAGTGAGTGAAGGTCCCCTCAAGTTCTCCTACGAAATATTTCATAATAATCCACTCATTTTAGTGCTTGCAAGTACTAAATAAGCTACCATGGCTCCAAAGAAAGCTCCTAGTGCCAAGCCTGTGGTAAAGAGGTGAGAAATATGTACAGTGACAAAGTCTTGTACCATTTTAGGGAAGTGTTAAAGAGACGCCAGAAACAGAGCTCTCTCCACAGTTACTTTGCGAGACAGGACTAGAGTGACTCTCAAGGTGGTCCTAGTGGCATTAAGAAACAGAGAAGAGAAGCAACCCCAGAGAAGCAATTGGTACCTGAGGTGTTGCTGGAAGGGGATTCCCCTTCCAAACTGTAAACAATCCAATCTCTCTCCTCCTCCAGTCTCCCATACACTAAGAAGAATCTCCAATGAAGGTAAGTGTTATGCTGTTAATGTTTCATTCATCATTTCCCATTGTATTGTTTATGTACTACATGTATATTTCATGTAAAAAATTGTTTTGTTTTAATATTCTTGAGTGTCAGAAACGGATTAATTGTATTTACATTATTTCTTATGGGGAAATTGATTCGCAAATCATAAATTTCGTTTATAGTAGCTCCTCCAGGAACGGATTAATTAATTACGAAAAACGAGGGACCACTGTATATATATATATATAAATATATATATATATATATATATATATATATATATATATATATATATATATATATATATATATATTTATATATATATATATAAATATATATATATATATATATATATATATATATATATATATATATATATATATATATATATATATATATATATATATATATATATATATATATATATATATATATATATATATATATATATATATATATATATATATATATATATATATATATATATACATATACTATGAAAGTATAGAGAAATTATAGTAAACAATACTTTCGTGACTACTCACATTATCAAGGATAATAGTTCCTTGATAATGTGAGTAAGTCACGCGCTTGGAATTTCTCTATTACTTTCATAGTGGTTGTTTTGTCATATTCTGAAATCACCTGTTTACTGTGATCTTATTGCATATATATATATATATATATATATATATATATATATATATATATATATATATATATATATATATTCTTTCTTTCTTTCAACATATATATATATATATATATATATATATATATATATATATATATATATATATATATATATATATATATATATATATATAATATATATATATATATATGCATATATAATATGAGATGCACAATAAACTAGCCAGTTCGGTGGCAAAATTTAAATCTAACGTAACACTTGCACACTATTTCACGCAGTTGTGCTTCTGCAAACATGAGAATTCGGAGAAATTCATGGGAAATACGAGTGATGGGAGTGACGGGGAAAACAACAAACAGAGGAAACAACGAGTGAAGAAAGAACAACAAAACAGTCAACTCGAACTGAATAAATTGCGAGAAAAGAATGTGAAGAAAATGCCAGGCAGTGATGGTGTGCATGAGGGGAAGACAAGAGGCAGGTGTCCTTGTGGTGAAGACCAGAAGCAGGTGTCCATGTGGGAAAGACTAGAGGCAGGTGTCCATGTGGTGAAGACTAGAGGCAGGTGTCCATATGGGGAAGGTCAGAGGCAGGTGTCCATGTGGTGAAGACTAGAGGCAGGTGTCCATGTGGGGAGGAGCAGTGACAACATAATGAGGAGTCAATACGGAAAATCTCACAAAGAGCGCCCATGAAGGAGGGTGCACCTTCATGGTGCTGAAGGGCTCTTGATATGAGGGACTGGAGCTGATATAAACCTTGTCATTCCGTAGATCTAAGATGAATACCCTCCAGTCTTTCCTGGAGATTCTGTAGTGAGTTGTGGTGATTTTATCATGATTCTCTAGTGAATTGTGATGATCTCAAAAAGATTCTGCAGTGAACTGTGATGATTTTCAAAATAATTCTGCAGTGAACTGTGATGATTTCACCGTGATTCTGCAGTGAACTGTGAAAATATCGCCTTGAATCTTTAGTGAACTGTGATGATTTCACCAATATAACTCATAACCTATAACATATATCGATTTGTGGATATTGCTTGTCGACTGTAACCAATGCATTTTGAATGAGTTTGAACTGCAATAAATTCTTGCAGTGATAACCAATTAATAATGATAGTAGAAAAACTATTCAAAATAGAAGTCAACTGGTAACAACGGCAGCAAATTGTTATTGAAATAATTTTTAAGTTCAGCCCATTTAATAACCGAACATTATGTAGTGATTTTTTTGAGAAGATGGAAATTAAATCACTGGAGACTTAGGATTTAAAGACAATTTTAATATTCATCTATTCACTAGCAAAAAGTTGGTGAATAGCTGAAGATTAAATCGGCCATTTTTCGCTCATGTTTCCACTAACTGAGTCAGCCTTGTAACACACAGTAATTGAACCACAGTCCACTTTTCCTTCGTTTGGTTGGAAGAAGACAATGAAAATGGCTTTATAATTGTTTAAGGTGGATTTAGACGGTACTACGAGGAGATTAGATACACCAGACTAGGAGACCAGATATACCATACTAGGTGACCAGATATACCATACTAGGAGACCAGATATACCATACTAGGTGACCAGATATACCATACTAGGAGACCAGATATACCATACTAGGTGACCAGATATACCATACTAGGAGACCAGATATGACCATACCTAAGGAGACCAGATATACTCCATACCTACAGGTGACCAGATATACCATACTAGGAGACCAGATATACCATACTAGGTGATCAGATATACCATACTAGGAGACCAGATATACCATAGTAGGAGACCAGATATACCATACTAGGAGACCAGATATACCATACTAGGTGACCAGATATACCATACTAGGAGACCAGATATACCATACTAGGTGACCAGATATACCATACTAGGAGACCAGATATA
>NC_091310.1:33617786-33655286 GCF_038502225.1 Cherax quadricarinatus | reverse complement strand
TGAGAGCACAATTAACTTCCTGTTCACAAACATAGTATCACGATTTTTTTTTGTATATACATATTATTAGCACACTGGCAGTTTCCCACAGAGGCAGGGTGACATGAAAAAGAAGAAACACTCTCGTTGTCACTCACTCCATCACTGTTTTGCCAGAGGCGTGTTGACACTGCAGTTCAATAACTACAACATAACTCCCCACCCCTCCTTCAGAGGGCAGACACTGTACTTTTTTAATACTAGAAAGAAAGATAACTTACACATGTGGGTTTATGACAGTACAGACGTTCAGGTGTCCTCTCGTCTCTTCTCCTCCACATAAACCAAGTCTGTCTTTGTGAATAAATGGTTTACAAATCCGACAGGTTAATAAATGAGACACTTGTGCAACATTTGATTATCTTTATTCATGGTAATGTTTCACCACACACTGGCTTCTTCAGTCCAATGCAGGAAAAGGTGGACGATGAGGAGTTTAAGGTAATCCGTCAAGATTGATAGAATGAACACATGGGCTCCAGGCTGAGGGACTAATTACCTCAAGCTCCTCCTCATTTTCCACCATTTTCTGCATTGGACTGAAGAGGCCACAGTGTGGCGAAACGTTTCCAAATGCTGCACAAGTATATCATTTACCAAGTCTGTCCTTTATCGCTGTCAGACCCGTCAATACCAGAACACTACGTGTCAGTTTCAGTTCAACCGCGTCCTGCTCTGACAAATATTTAATATGGCGCCACTATAATGGCGCATGCATTTTATTATAACATGGCGAATAATATATGATTATTGTATGAAACTAATTTACATTTGTAATGTATGTGTTTATAGCTAAACTAGTCATTTATATACTCGTTCAAGCATAGAAATAATTTTAGCTGTGTGTGTGTGTGTGTGTGTGTGTGTGTGTGTGTGTGTGTGTGTGTGTGTGTGTGTGTGTGTGTGTGTGTGTGTGTGTGTGTGTGTGTGTGTGTGTGTGTGTGTGTGTACTCACCTAGTTGTACTCACCTAGTTGAGGTTGCGGGGGTCGAGTCCAAGCTCCTGGCCCCGCCTCTTCACTGATCGCTACTAGGTCACTCTCTCTGAACCGTGAGCTTTATCATACCTCTGCTTAAAGCTATGTATGGATCCTGCCTCCACTACATCGCTTCCCAAACTATTCCACTTACTGACTACTCTGTGGCTGAAGAAATACTTCCTAACATCCCTGTGATTCATCTGTGTCTTCAACTTCCAACTGTGTCCCCTTGTTACTGTGTCCAATCTCTGGAACATCCTGTCTTTGTCCACCTTGTCAATTCCTCTCAGTATTTTGTATGTCGTTATCATGTCCCCCCTATCTCTCCTGTCCTCCAGTGTCGTCAGGTTGATTTCCCTTAACCTCTCCTCGTAGGACATACCTCTTAGCTCTGGGACTAGTCTTGTTGCAAACCTTTGCACTTTCTCTAGTTTCTTTACGTGCTTGGCTAGGTGTGGGTTCCAAACTGGTGCCGCATACTCCAATATGGGCCTAACGTACACGGTGTACAGGGTCCTGAACGATTCCTTATTAAGATGTCGGAATGCTGTTCTGAGGTTTGCTAGGCGCCCATATGCTGCAGCAGTTATTTGATTGATGTGCGCTTCAGGAGATGTGCCTGGTGTTATACTCACCCCAAGATCTTTTTCCTTGAGTGAGGTTTGTAGTCTCTGACCCCCTAGACTGTACTCCATCTGCGGTCTTCTTTGCCCTTCCCCAATCCTCATGACTTTGCACTTGGTGGGATTGAACTCCAGGAGCCAATTGCTGGACCAGGTCTGCAGCCTGTCCAGATCCCTTTGTAGTTCTGCCTGGTCTTCGATCGAATGAACTCTTCTCATCAACTTCACGTCATCTGCAAACAGTGACACCTCAGAGTTTATTCCTTCCGTCATATCGCTCACAAATACCAGAAACAGCACTGGTCCTAGGACTGACCCCTGTGGAACCCCACTCGTCACAGGTGCCCACTCTGACACCTCGCCTTGTACCATGACTCGCTGCTGTCTTCCTGACAAGTATTCCCTGATCCATTGTAGTGCCTTCCCTGTTATTCCTGCTTGGTCCTCCAGTTTTTGCACTAATCTCTTGTGTGGTACTGTGTCAAACGCCTTCTTGCAGTCTAAGAATATGCAATCCACCCACCCCTCTCTCTCTTGTCTTACTGCTGTCACCATGTCATAGAACTCCAGTAGGTTTGTGACACAGGATTTCCCGTCTCTGAAACCATGTTGTCTGCTGGTGATGAGATCATTCCTTTCTAGATGTTCCACCACTCTTCTCCTGATAATCTTTTCCATGATTTTGCATACTATACATGTCAGTGACACTGGTCTGTAGTTTAATGCTTCATGTCTGTCTCCTTTTTTAAAGATTGGGACTACATTTGCTGTCTTCCATGCCTCAGGCAATCTCCCTGTTTCGATAGATGTATTGAATATTGTTGTTAGGGGTACACATAGTGCCTCTGCTCCCTCTCTCAATACCCATGGGGAGATGTTATCTGGCCCCATTGCCTTTGAGGTATCTAGCTCACTCAGAAGCCTCTTCACTTCTTCCTCGGTTGTGTGCACTGTGTCCAGCACATGGTGGTGTGCCCCACCTCTCCGTCTTTCTGGAGCCCCCTCTGTCTCCTCTGTGAACACTTCTTTGAATCTCTTGTTGAGTTCCTCACATACTTCACGGTCATTTCTTGTTGTCTCTCCTCCTTCCTTCCTTAGCCTGATTACCTGGTCCTTGACTGTTGTTTTCCTCCTGATGTGGCTGTACAACAGTTTCGGGTCAGATTTGGCTTTCGCTGCTATGTCATTTTCATATTGTCTTTGGGCCTCCCTTCTTATCTGTGCATATTCGTTTCTGGCTCTACGACTGCTCTCCTTATTCTCCTGGGTCCTTTGCCTTCTATATTTCTTCCATTCCCTAGCACACTTGCTTTTTGCCTCCCTGCACCTTTGGGTAAACCATGGGCTCATCCTGGCTTTTTCATTATTCCTGTTACCCTTGGGTACAAACCTCTCCTCAGCCTCCTTGCATTTTGTTGCTACATATTCCATCATCTCATTAACTGGCTTCCCTGCCAGTTCTCTGTCCCACTGAACCCCGTTCAGGAAGTTCCTCATTCCTGTGTAGTCCCCTTTCTTGTAGTTTGGCTTCATTCATCCTGGCCTTCCTGCTTCTCCCTCCACTTGTAGCTCTACTGTGTATTCGAAGCTTAAAACCACATGGTCACTGGCCCAAGGGGTCTTTCATATGTGATGTCCTCGATATCTGCACTACTCAAGGTGAATACTAAGTCTAGCCTTGCTGGTTCATCCTCTCCTCTCTCTCTTGTAGTGTCCCTTACGTGTTGGTACATGAAGTTTTCCAGTACCACCTCCATCATCTTAGCCCTCCATGTATCTTGGCCCCCATGCGGGTCCAAGTTCTCCCAATTGATCTCCTTGTGGTTAAAGTCACCCATGATCAGGAGCTTTGCCCTGCATGCATGAGCTCTTCTGGCCACTCTAGCCAGTGTGTCAACCATCGCTCTATTGCTCTCGTCGTACTCTTGCCTTGGCCTCCTGCTGTTCTGTGGTGGGTTATACATCACTGCTATTACCACCTTGGGACCTCCAGAGTGAAGCGTTCCCGCTATGTAATCACTTTCTTCTCCGCTGTCTCCTCTCCCCAGCTCATCAAAATTCCAGCGATTTTTGATCAGCAATGCCACTCCTCCACCCCCCCTGTTCCCTCTGCCTTTCCTCAG
Organism: Cherax quadricarinatus; assembly: GCF_038502225.1. Lineage (NCBI taxonomy): Eukaryota > Metazoa > Arthropoda > Malacostraca > Decapoda > Parastacidae > Cherax > Cherax quadricarinatus. The sequence continues at coordinate 33,651,522 of NC_091310.1, read as the reverse complement.
GATTTGGTATCCCATTGGAAAGATGGCATCTGTTATTATACCTGTAAGCTTGGGTTCTGTGAGAGCTATGATGTCCGGTGATGCCTCTTTGACTCTTTCATGCCACTCCCACTTATTTGTTATACCATCAGCGTTTGTGTACCATACCTTCAGTTTCCTTTCCAACACTGTGGTTTGTGGGGCCTGTGAGGGTGGGAGACCTGGTAGCATACTGTGGGATTCTATAGCTCGGTGTTGGGTGGAGGCTGTGGGTATGGATTGTAGTGTGTGTTGGGATGGTGTGATAGGTTGTATGGTTCTGAGAATAGTTGTGTGTGTGCTTGCCCTTGCTGTTCTGTTCTGCTCTGACTGACCTCTGCTGGTTCCATCCTTGTCTCTTTTCCTAGCTCCTTTCGCTTTTTTGTCCTCTCCATCAGCTGCTGTCGTTCTGTTTTGTTCTGTCTCTGTCTAGGAACACCCTCTTGTACTCTTCCGAGTATTTCAATCGTGGTTTCTCTTGGAGGATCCTGTTCCGCACTGTTTCCGTCCTGAGAATCAGCTTGATTGGTCGGTTTCTCCCCTTCGAGTACCCCCCTATTCTCTGAAAATTTACAATCTCATCCATCTCTTCACCTATTTCCGTGATGATTTTCTCAATCTCCTTACTTTCTTCCTGCTGCCTTTCAGTGTGTGTCCTTTCCTCTCTCTCCTGAAGCCCATGGATAAACACTGATTTTGCCCTTTCCTCCTCCCATTGCCTCACCCTCTGTGACTCTGGATCCTGCCTGTATGTGGTCAGTTTCTCCCTTGATTTTTCCAGTGGCTCTTGATAGCATGGTTGTGCCTCAGCATTCGACCTATCACCCTCTCCATCTGCAACCAGCTGTTCTTCCCTTCCACTCCTTGGCTCTTTTTGGCAGGTTGATATGACCTTAGCATAATTCATAATTCCTTCCTTCCTGTTCGGCCTCGCAGCTTCATATGTTGTGTCTTCTCTGGTCACTGCCCATGTAACTCGCTTCAGCCTATTTATCTCAACTTCTAGGACCCTTATCTTGGCTACTGCAGTTTCGACTTGTGCCTCCCAATTCTTTATCTCCTTCTCCAATCTCTTTTCCAATTTCACAGAGAGCTCTTTCTCCATTTTTTCAGAAAGCTCTCCTAATTTTCTCTCCCACTCTTGTTCCATCCTTTTCCACTGCTCCTCCATCCACTCCTCCCTACCAGAACCATTCTCATCTGATTTTTTTTGTGAGAGAAGAGAGAAGGGAAAGGTAGAAGGAGAGAGAGAGGGGAAGAGTGAGAAGGGAAAGGGGGTGAGTGTGAGAGGGGGAAAGAGAGAGAAGGGAAGGGAAGGAGAAGGGGGGGAAGAGATGAGAAGGGAAAAATGGGGAAGAGATGGAGAGAGAGAGAAAGAGAGAGAGAGAGAGAGAGAGAAGGGAAGGTAGATAGAGAGAGGGGGATAGTGAGAAGGAAAAAGGGGAAGAGAGAGTGAGAGTGAGAGAGAGAGAGTGGGGGAGAGAGAGTGAAGGGAAGGGTAGGAGAGGGGGAGGTTGAGAAGGGAACATGGGGAAGAGAGAGAGCAAGAGAGAGAAAGAGAGAAGAGAGAGAGGAGAGAGAGAGAGGAGAGAGAGAGAAGAGAGAGAGAGAGAGAGAGGAGAGAGAGAGAGAAGGCAAGAGAGAGAGAGGAGAGAGAGAGAGAGAGAGAGAGAGAGAGAGAGAGAGAGGGAGAGAGGGAGAGAGAGAGCAAAGGAGAGGGGGGAGAGAGAGGGGGAGAGAGGGGGAGAAAGGGGGGAAAGAGGGGGGAGATGAGAGAAGAGCGAGAGGGGAGAGAGAGGCTAGGGGGAGAGAGAGGCTAGGGGAGAGAGAGCGATGGGAAAAGGGAGAGGGGAGAGATAATGGGAGGGGAGAGATGTTAGAGGGGGAGAGATGTTAGAGGGGGGGAGGTGTTAGAGGGAAGAGATGTTAGAGGGGAGAGATGGGAGAGGGAAGAGAGAGAGATAGGTAGAGAGAGAGATATAGGTAGAGAGTGAGATAGGTAGAGAGAGAGAGATTAGGATAGGAAGAGAGGGAGAGAGAGAGGAGCGAGGTTCAGATGGTCAGTTCACAGGACGGTGTGAAATCCTGTGTATGTGTGTGTTTGCGTGTTTACTACAGCTTACAAGTGCTTGTTCCTGTGTGTGTGTGTGTGTGTGTGTGTGTGTGTGTGTGTGTGTGTGTGCCCCCACTTCTAAGTATTCATACTGCTAATAAATACCGGTAGATACCAGTAATTCTAAGCTTACCAATACTTGTAACACTTATCGATTCTACTTCTAAAATTCAGAAAGTAGCTAGGCTGTAAAATTTAGCTTGTCTGAGCTTAAGTGTCTGACGTTATCCCTCACTACCGCTTTACTCCTTGCACTCTCCTCTATGCTATTTCTACTCTAATTCTGGTAATGGCTTGCAGGAGTGAGTGACCAGTATCTAACAGTGATGCAGGACCAGATTCAACCTTGCAAAATGCAACCTCAACAGGTGAAATACTTGCGCTGGCAGCGGTGTGATGACAAGTTGCCAGATACTGATGACGTAGTCGTCGTACATAGGCCTTCTATCACTATTTTGTAACTCCTTCACCCGTGATGTTTATAACCATATATGCTCATGCATCCCGCGTTCCTCAAGTGATTTCACTTTTCACTTATTACAGAATACACTTCACATTCGGTGTTACACTTTATATGTATAATGGCATACAAACTGTTGTGACGTCACTGCCAGCCTATGTGTGTGTGTGTGTGTGTGTGTGTGTGTGTGTGTGTGTGTGTGTGTGTGTGTGTCCGTGTACTCACCTATGTGTATTCACCTTTTTGTGGTTGCAGGCGTTGAGTCTCATCTCCTGGCCTCGCTTGTCCACTGGTCGCTGCTGGGTTAATTCTCTACTGGCTGCATGAGCACTATTAAACTTGTTCTTGAAGCTATGTATGGATTCTGCCAGCCTGTGTGTGTGTGTGTGTGTGTGTGTGTGTGTGTGTGTGTGTGTGTGTGTGTGTGTGTGTGTTTACTCACCTAAACGCATGCTAGAAATGTGCAAGAAAAGCGTTGATAGAGTGTGTTTAAAGTGGATCACTGAAAAGTAGCGACCGCATATGAATCATCACATAAAACACACTTTGAGTAATAGTACCAATCACTGCCATCAATATTCTGAATCCATGATATTTGTTCGTAGTGCCTCTTGAGAAGTCATACGCAATGTAAACTATTTTCTATATCATCTGGACACAACGAACAATAACTCTTGATATTAAGAGTAAATTCTAACATTATGAGAGGTAGTGTAAAATTTGTTACTAGAATCACCAGTAAGCCGGCTGAAGGTCTTGATCCTAAGACCAAAAAAATAAACTTTACCTAACTTGTCATCATTTGACTTAGACTTCAGTGAGGTAGAAATAAACCATACCACGGGTGGGGTTAGAACCCGCGATCAGAGAGTCTTAAAACTCCAGACCACGGGTTCTAACCCCACCCGTGGTATGGTTTGTTTGCAATCGTCTCATTACAATTTCGTGAGTCAGGTAGAAATAAAATTCAAGTTTCGTCTGACACAAAATACGACCACCAAGTAAATATTTACTTATTTATTTATTTGTCTTCCAGGACTCTGTCGTGCTGATGGTATATTTCCAAACCAGTAAAATAACATAATTTTCATATTCAATATAATTTTCTGCAGCCCACTCGAGGAGGGGGGGGGAGGGCATTTTATTTCCTACCAAAACAAACTGAAATTTGGCGCTATCGTGAAGGTAACAATATGAGCAGGGAGTGAGGGAGGGTCGGTTCAAGTACCGCTTGTACCTCCACTTACCTTCGTCCACGTTCCTTCCTCCACATTCTATCCTTCATGTTTCCTCTACCTTTGTTTTTTTTTTATTCATTATATCTACCTCATTCGTTCCTCCTCATTCCTCCTTCATGACCTGACCATCAATACCATCGTCGTGTTTCAACTACAGTACAGATGACTGGAAATCTACAGATCACAGTATATATATATATATATATATATATTATATATTATATATATATATATATATATATATATATATATATATATATATATATATATATATATATATATATATATATATATATATATATATATATATATATATATATATGCTTGAAAAGCTTTAGATGATAAAACAATAGATGACTAAAAAAATAGATGGCTGTAAAACTGGCATAGTATAAACGATCGTAAAAATATAGACGACTGGCAAAAAACTATAGATGACTGTAGAACTATAGATACCTAAAACTATAAAAGACTGTGAAACAATAATAACTGTAAAACATTCTCGCTCTGGCAACCAGTTACATTGAAACTCGTAACAAAACAATTCTCCATATTGCCAGGTGAGTGTATCCCCGGTGTTCATTCCTCTGCTTGGATTCAAAACCATTTTCACTTTTTTCCAATTCTGTATTTTTATTTTAAATTATCTTGAGCCTTTTCCATTATCGTCGGATTGCCTTTAATATACGTTGTTGCTAGGCGACAACTTATCACTAGGAGTAATTGGGTTAAAACAATGAAATTTCAGTTGAAGGATTTCACTTGTTTTTCTTTATTGTTTTGTCCTATAAACTTGAATGAATAATGGTGATTGAAAAAGAGAGGGATTTATAAAAAAGGAGAAGGAAAATGGGTGAAGAAAATAGGTTAATGGACATAGGGAGAACCAGAAGGTGAGCAGAGGAAAATGGAAGACAGTGGAGGAAGCGAAAAGGAATTAAAAGTACATTGAGAAAGGGCAAGTGGTTTGAAAAGAGGTGGAATATATAAAGGAGGTAGAGGTAGAACAAGAAGAGTAAGATGAATAGAATGAGATAATGTAAAGAGAAGGAGAACTAAGAGAAAGATTAGGAGACAGACCGGAAGACGAAGTAAATGGGATGGAAGAAGTTGACGAAACTAAATATCAAGAGAGGAAGATGAATAAGAAGAAAAGGTAGAGGAGGAAGGGAAAGCAGAAAAGGAAGTGGAAGAAGAGAGAGAGAGGGGGAGGGAGAGAGAGAGAGAAAGAGAGAGAGAGAGAGAGACAGAGAGAGAGAGAGAGAGATAGAGAGAGAGAGAGAGAGAGAGAGAGAGAGAGAGAGAGAGAGAGAGAGAGAGAGAGAGAGAGAGAGAGAGAGAGAGAGAGAGAGAGAGAGAGAGAGAGAGATAGAGAGAGAGAGAGGGGGGATTCTAACACAATTCTTCTGACCACCACAGAGGGAACAAATCCTCTTCCCAGCGACGAGGGAAGCCTTGGATCTGTTAATTCTCCTACACCTGACATCTCTGCTTCAGCCACTGCCAGTCCACTTGACAGTGCACATACCATCTCTGATCCTACACCTGTCAGCACACCAGGAGTTTCTCCACCAGAGATTGGTGCAGTTAATGATCAGGGAACTATCACTGCACCTGATCACCTACTGCACCAAAGTACGAACAGCAGGGACACATCTGTCAGAACTGGTAGAGGACGGGGCAGAGGACGCGGAAGAGGACGTGGAGGAGGAAGACATCTGCATCCGTCCCACCCTCCACTAACACAGTTCCAGCGGCAGAATCTGAGGACAAATCTGCAAAACACAGGAGGTGCAACAAATCCTAGTCCACCCTCCCAGGCACCTAGGCTGTGCTCTCGCTGTCACCGGAAGGGGCACACTGCCAACAACTGCCTGCGAGATACCAGGTGTAATTACTGCTACAAGAAACGACATCAGGAGGACCAGTGTCGGAAGAAAAAGGAACTTGACAGACAGGGCCACCTGTTTAGAGACCTGTTCTTAGAACAAACCAGCAGGATCTCTGAATTGGTGAACACTCTCACACGTCACCCACTTAGCTACTCCTATCCCAGCCCAGCAGGTGGTATTGTGCCTTATACAAGACCACAAACCTACATCCCTGCAGCTGCCTCAGTACCCTACCTCTCTCAAGGGCAGGCACCTTACATTCCCTAAACACCCACCACCTCAAGCTGACCACTGCATCATGAGGAGCCAGTCTATCAGCATCCTGTCGGCCAACATTAGAGGTTTCATTACTAATGTTGGAGAGCTCACACATAGTTTTGTGAACACTCGACGTCCCGACATGATAGCTGTTGTTGAAACATTTTTGGATGACAGGACTCCAGAAAATTTTGCAAGAATTGCTGGCTACACCTCATGGATGAGAAGAGACAGGCAAGGGCAAGGAGGAGGTGTTGCTGTGTGCTTCTCTAAAAGTGTTCATGCCCAGCACATTGATGTTGTCACCCCTACACATCTCGAAATGATGTTCTTCAAGCTCTGTATAAACACTAGTACCTCTGTACTAGCATGTGCAATGTACAGACCTCAGTGGCAACATGCAGACCCCATCAACTTCCTAATGGAAAATATTGACTCCCATCTGCTACAACACAACTGTCAACATATTATAATTGTTGGTGACCTGAACCAGCACCTTATACAGAGGGACTTTGATGACCTTCTTGCAGTGTTTGACATGAGAAACTTTGTTGATTTCCCTACTCATATCTCTGGCTCCTCCCTTGACCCAGTAGTGAGTGATCTGGCAGAAGGCATAGTCACTTGTCAACCCCTCGGCTACGTTGGATCGTCTGACCACAAGGCTGTTTTTACGACACATAAGATCCCAACAGAACGAGGTGAGGAGTCCACACGCACAACCTGGCTATGGGAAAGAGGTAATTGGCCAGCCCTTTGCTCTGAGCTCGCCACCACCGATTGGAATGCTCTTCTCCAAGGGGATGTTGACAACCAAGTGAAAGCCTTCACTGGACACATCCTTAATCTACAACAAGAACACATTCCTCACCGGCAATATGTGACGAAGCCTACAGATCAGCCTTGGTTTGGCTTTCGTTGTAGAGAGGCTGCTACTGCTAAGTACAAAGCATGGCGAAGGTATAAGAGACATCCTACCACCTATAACAGGAACTTGCACACGCAAGCCTGTAGGCATATGGGTGACGTTCAAAAGTGGGCCATTGCTAAATGGGAGGTGGACACTAAAAGAAAGCTAGCATCAGGTAGGGTAGGCTCCAAAACCTGGTGGTCCCTGGTCAAGGACAGACAAGGTTATCTGCCCGATGATCTCATTCCACCTCTAAATCGACAGGATGGGACCACCTCTATTAGTAGTCAAGAGAAGGCGGACCTCTTTGCTGAATACTTTGCTACCAAAATGCAAGTTCCTGATCCAGCAAGGGACCCTCCTTGGCTAGCTGCAAGAACTGTGTCAAAACTGTCAGTGGTGCCAATAAGGCAGGAGGAGGTGCATTTCCTTCTTAAATCGCTTGACCAAGAAAAGGCTGTGGGCCCAGACAAGTTGAGCACAAGATTGTTGAGAAAATGTGCAGACCAGCTAGCAGCACCTCTAACTCGCATCTTTCAGCACTGCCTAGTACAGTGTAAATGGCCCTCTCTATGGAGGGGAAGCAGAGCAGAAATCAGCAACTACAGACCAGTGTCACTCCTGTCAATCACTGGTAAGATCCTTGAGACAATAATCTCAAGACAAATGACAGAGTTTTTTGACTACCACTTACTACTTTGTGATCGTCAATATGGCTTCAGGAAAGGTTACTCTGCTGCTGATCTGTTGTTAAACCTCTCCACTAAGTGGCACCAGTCACTGGATGAATCCAAAGTCAGCTGTGTGGTAGCACTGGACATTGCTGGCGCTTTCGACCGGGTGTGGCACCAGGGCCTCTTAGCAAAACTTCAAACACTGGGAATTGCAGGCTCTACGCTGTCTCCTCAGTGATTACCTTCATGGTAGATCTCTAAGTGTAGTTCTCAATGGAACGGAATCAGCAAGACATCCTATTGGGGCAAGTGTTCCACAAGGAAGCGTGCTGGATCCATTGTTATGGAATGTCTACTTCAACGACCTTCTTCATCTCATCCCAGAATCACATGCATATGCAGACGACTGTACACTGACATTCACTTATCCAAGAGAAGAAATGCCAGCTGCTCTAAGCTACATCAATCACCAGCTGAGAGCTATATCAGCTTGGGGAAATAGATGGCAAGTAACATTTGCACCTGAGAAAACGCAAATGATGATCGTCTCTAGGCACCATGATGGTAATGCTGGTGCAGTAGTAAGGATGAATGGGAGGATGTTGGCACCTGGAGAAGAAGTTGATATCCTTGGGGTGAAATTTGACTCCAAACTAACCATGAAAAACCATGTTGTAAATCTTGCAAACAAGGCAGCCAGGAAGCTTAGAGCACTTCGCCGTATCTCGCATCTGCTTGACAGTAGGGGTTGCAAGATCCTGTACGAGGCACAAGTACGCTCACACCTTGAGTATGCTCCACTTTCTTAGTTTTCCTGCCCCCCTCTCATCTGCGACTGCTTGACAGAGTAGAGAACAGAGCAAGACGTCTCATCTCTCGCCTGGACCCATCCTGGATAGATCTGTCATTTCAGCAGAGCCTTCAACATAGGAGGGATGTGGGTGGCCTTACTGTTATGTACAAGGCCAATATTGTCAAAATACCACACTTGGATCCACTTCGAGGACAGCGTGAAACAAACTTTTATGCCACAGGACGGGCAGAAAGCAGCAACTTCACTTTGGCTGTACCCTTCTCCAGAACATCGCTCCATCTGAGATCATACATACCCAGGATGACTCGAGTATGGAACACATTCGTACAGCATAATGATGTCAACGAGATAAAGTCAGTTGATCAAATGAAAATGCTGGCCCACAGATGGCTCCAACTTCATCCTGTTCCCTGCTTGTATGTCTCATAACAATAAAGATGCTTTCAAATGAGCTGATGTAGGTAACAGCTCTTAGCTTGCCAATAAAGTTAGGAATCCTTAACCTGTAAATAGCTTGTCAATAAAGCTAAGGACCCTTAACCTTGTCAAACCCTGTGTAAAAAAAAAAAAAAAAAAAAAAAAAAAAAAGAAGAAGAAAGAAAGAGAGAAAGAGAGAAAGAGAAAGAGAGAGAGAGAGAGAGAGAGAGAGAGAGAGAGAGAGAGAGAGAGAGAGAGAGAGAGAGAAAGAGAGAAAGAGATAGAGAGAGAGGAAGAAAGAAGATATGAAGGACGTTAAAGAAGGCAGCGAAAGAGACCAGCTCCTTTAAGTCCAACGACATTCTCGATTCTGTTGACTAAATTGCCTCGTTCTCATACCTCGCCTGACAGAACCAGAGTCAAAGTGTCACGGGCAGGAAAAGAAGAAAAAAATAGGAGAAAAAAGTTTCTTTAATCCTTCTTTTAGAGGAGGGGGGAGTGTGAAAGAGGAAGAGGAAAGAAGGAGGGAGGGAGGATTATATAGATAATCTTGGTATTTTACGCGGCAGGGCTCATGACACGCAAGAAACGAGAACAGATGCAAAAATTTGTTCTGATGACAGCGCCAGCTGCTCGGTCGAACAAACCAGGCCATGGAACAGGTGTTCAGAATCTTGGCTGCGGGAGCCGAAAACACAGCAATCAGATGCAATTTCCAGAGCATGCGTCGAGTATATCGCCCTCGCGGAAATGTGCCCCGTTAGCCTGGGAAATGTGGACAATTCGCCCGGGAAGATTAAATCGTTCCCTCTGGAAAGGATATCGTCAGCCTGGACAAGTTAATCGTCAACTCGGGAAAGTATATCGCCAGATTTGGACTAATATGTCATGTCGTCTGCCTTGGTAAATATATCGTCAGAATGCCAACGGCATAGCGTCGGCATGAACAAGTAAATCATCTGCCCGGAAGAGCATGCTGTCAGTCTGGAAATGTACGTCATCAGCCTGGAAAACTACATCGTCAGAAGGAAAAAGAATTTCGTCAGTCTGGACAAGCATATCATCGCTCTGGAACGGAGAAAAAGCTGAAGTTCATCTAGGCTCTGCTGCGCCTCAATTAAAAGAATTACAGAAGTCAGTCATGGCTCCTTTCAGAGCTTGCAAATTCTATTCATTACATTAAAAAATAGCCATATTTCTGTACTAGTCATCATGTCATGAACCTTTTTCCAGATCCATAAATACACACAATTTTCTCATGTGAGTAAAATAATCTTCCCTTCCTTTGTGTTAAAGAATATTTTTTTTCACTTGACCAATGTGCATGTCATATTCCATGTGGCCCATGTGATAATTTTTGACATTGGTCACATCAGTAAAAAAATAAAGACCTTCATAAACAATTATAATTATATTTTGACATGTGTTCAAGAACCCACTAAAGTCTGCAATACAAAGAATAAACTTCATTCTAAAAACACGTAGAAGAGAGGAGCTTACGACGACGTTTCGGTCCGACTTGGACCGTTTACAAAGTCACGCTCCAGTCACGGTATTGTGCCTTTTTTTTTTTTGTTATTTAAAGCATGTACTTTTGTAAATAATAAAAATGAAGAGCTGAAATTAACATTTTTGAATGCTATTTAATCTCTCGGATACATGAAAGAAATTTAAACTTGAGTTAAGGTCACTTTGCAGTTAAAAACATAAGTCTACTGGCCCAAACTAGGCAGGTCTTTCTCTAAATCAACTATTAGCATCCACCCACCCACTTGTCCAACCTTTTCTCAAGGCTTCCCAAGAATTAGATTCAATATCTCAGATACTAATCAAACCCAGCCCTTCTCACTCATACATTTGTCCAATCTCTTTTAAAAGTCACATAACTTTGGCTTGAATGGCTCTTGAATAATTCAGTCTTTAGAGTGGCAACTTCAGAAAACATTTCGGGCCTTCCTGGATCATTATTAATTCAGGGATGACAACATTGTCTTGGTAGCCAGAGGGAAAGGACAGTAAGCCAGGATTCTCCTTCAAAATGTAACCTCACTCACGATCATAACAGTTCATTTACAGTACCAGAACATTAAGTTCCATGTCTCGTTAACATCTATACCTAAAACAAATTCTTCTTATTAAATCCACCTCAAATAGTATGATTTTATGTATAAAAAGATAAAAATTGAGAAAAGAGTAAAAACCCCACGTATACCTCTAGTTGAAGTCTACTACTGTGGAATAAAAGGATGAGAAAGAGACGAAGTCCCTGGCACTTGTTCCCCCTTGTATCTCTCTGGCTGGATGAGGAACATGGTCTCATATACTGTGAAACGCGTGTCCTGGGGATATCCGAGCACGGGAACTATCAACAGTTATTAGCTGCATTTAGAAACGCATCCAGGCAAATGCAATTCATGAAATTTGTTCCCTAATCTCTTTTCCATGATATAGTCTTTAAGTATGCAAATGAACGGGTATAAAGTGCAAATGAACTAACATTCAGCGCTGACACAAACGAAACCATAGGAATAGGAGGAAAATAAAGAGAGGAATTTAATTAAGCTAACCCATATTCTAGTAATAGCACGGGACGAGTGGGGAAAAAAGATTGCGTAGGAAGGGTGAGAGCAAGATGGTAGTGGAATGGAGAAGAGAAGAGGGGCCAAAATATGCTTTTTATTGTAGGTTTTGTGAGTCTTGCAGAGTTTCGTACTGCAGTGATCAGCACCAAGCATCGCTGCAGCTACTTCTGCAGCCCAGATCTTGCATGGTGGTCTTGTGGTACCATTACCGATGTTATTGATGATATCTGCCTGCTGGGTCTGCTGCTGTTACTGATACTGGTAATGCTGGTGGTGGGAATGTCGGTGATGTTGGTGGGTGTCGTAGCCTGGATTGCCACCGTAAGTTGGTGGTTCTGAAGGTAGATGTGTGGTGTTGACAAGGGAGTTGTGGTGGTAGTGTGGTGAAGGAGTGGTGTGTTTGGTGATTTTGTTACTGGACGTTGTTACGGGATGTGATGGTGCTTGTAGTGGAGGTGTTGGCGATGTGGGGGACTGGGTGTTTTAGTTGTTGCAGTGGTAGTGATAGTGATGGTGAGGATGGTGGTGAGGGCTGGTGAGGTCATGTCGTACATATTTTGCTGGTGATGATGGTGTTGGTAGTGAGGGAAATGATGGGGAAGGTGGTGGCAATGGTATGTCATAACGGAGATGGCAGAGACGATATTTGGTAAGATGGTGCTGAAAATGATAGTGTTGGTGTTGGAGATGATAGTGATAGTGGCGATAGTAGTGCTGATGGCGATGATAGTGATGGTAACGATGATGATGATGATGATTTCGACGTTAGGGCTGAGTGTCCTATTCCTGATGGTGGGTGAATAGTGACTGGTGGTTGATAGTGATCGTACAGTGACTGAGGGTGAAGACTGCTCGTGGTTACTGGCTATCAACTTTGTCCAACTCTTCAGCATAAATTTCAAGCGCTCTACTAATTTTTGAAGAGTGATCAATATTTAATTAGACGAAGTTTATAATATTTAAAGTTTGCTTACGTTATTATATAAATTCATTAATGATTATGTTCTTTAATATACATTGTTTAGAGTCACCGAAGAATCCATTCTTTTATGTAGCTTCCTCTTACTTTTTCACTGGCAAGAATATAATTTAATTTGACTTACAAAAGAGTATGACAAGATACAAAACAGCGTAAGCCATTATTTTGACAATGTTTCGCCCCCTTGAGCGAGACATTGTTATAGTAAAGTCTTTCGCTGTTATTATGCGATTTTCCGAATTTTTCAGGTCCACTTTCATTTATCAATTTTTTCGCGAAGAGAGGTCCTAGTATCGGCCGATCGAGTTTCGTTTACATGCAATTATCTCTCAGACTAGAGATCTACTTCCGGTGCATAAATATTGTGACTTTGGTTTTTGATACAATACTTTAGGGAAGTGATGAATGGTACACAAATGCAAGTAGCGTAGCTTACATTCGTGGCACCACACACGAATGTTGTGATGAACCAGCTACCGCAGGAAACATTACCCAGTATTCGTCAGTGTTTAGCTTGTAATCCTCCACTCCCTACCTTCCCCCCACGATTATATGACTAACATCCCGAGGATATAATTCAGTCAGTTATTTCCTCTCGGAGGAAATTATACAGGAGTCAGTCACGATGCAGTGGAGCGTAAACCTCCCTCGGAAATAAGTCAGTAACTCACAGTCAATTAGTCACAGAAAAAAATGCCTGACTGAAACACCTTAAGCAAATGAAAGGAGAAGTCGTCAAGAACTCTCAAGAGAGACCAGTCGCAAGACACACTCCCGGTGGACACCAGGAGATTATGTCACTAATGTAATGAAGACGTTTAACAGTCACATAAACAGATTAAACATTACGGTCACGGACAGCTAAAACATTCTTGCAGGCAGCTGGTTCGACACTAATGGGAAGGGAAAATCATCACCTGGACTGGAACATAACTCTACCGAAAGATTAATGAGATATATTTCGTAACACCCGGTTCAATTTCCATTGAATTAGCTAGCCATACCTCACGCCTGTCAGAGATAGGAGAGACATACCCTTGTGCTCAGTTAGCAAGTGTACATCGACCAAATACAAGGAAATTAACAGCATTAGCTAATTAAAGGCTCAATATAAATGTCTTAAAAATTTTTTTTTGGTGCACGTGAAGGGTCATATATAAGATATAAATTTGTCTTTTTTTTAACCAAGTGTTTGGTAAGATGAGCTTATACAAATATTAAGTATTAAGAAATTCTTAAATATTCAAAATAAATTAGATAAAATTACTTAATGTAATAAAGATAAGGCATCTGCAGAGAGTTTTGCTCTGTGCAGACATTTGTCAAGCCATTATTAAAGAGGTAGGACCACACTTACATATGTAACTGTAAGGTGAGGATGAACGTGTGAGTGACTTACAGAAGTGAGGCGAGATGAGGTGAGGGCGAGATCATGAGAGTTACAAGGAAGATGAGTGGCGATGTAGGACTTAGGACTAAGCAAGACGATTACTGAATAATGCAGCATGTATACAGGTTTATTTTGTGGCAGTATTCTGTGCGTCATGGCTTTACCCAAAATGAATGTGCCCTGGTACTGCTCGATGGTGTCTTAGAGCTAAGCTTATCTATATACATAACACAGAAATTTAATTACAAAATGTATATTTAAATATAAAATGGTGAGTCGCATCGTATTTAAATACATTATACATTAGAGAACCAACCAAGAGAACTGAGAGACAAACCAGGGGTATACACATTTTCATATTTCCCAGACAACATCATGAACACCCGAGCATCTTCGTGGTCTGGACCTTACTGTAATTATATTCCAAGACTTCCCCTTCCAACCCTACTCGGTTGAATGCGACGGGCTGCACTTTATGACGCAATGAATGTCGCAATTGCACACAACCAGCGGACACTATCTATTTCGAGGATATCCTACAATGTCCTTGCATCCGTTGTTATCTCGTGCGAGGTATTGTGGTATCAAGGCTGTGTGGGCTAGAGCATCACTGTCCTTGTTTCACACGCGTTTCTCTATCCATCTCCGGGAGTGTGTGTTTCTAAATTCGACGTTCTCTATGAATGCTAGTGAATCTCTCTCTCGCTCTCTCTCTCTCTCTCTCTCTCTCTCTCTCTCTCTCTCTCTCTCTCTCTCTCTCTATGTATATATATATATATATATATATATATATATATATATATATATATATATATATATATATATATATCTACTCTCTCTCTCTTAGTGATAGTAGTAGTAGTAGTAATAGTAGTAGTAATAGTAGTAGTAGTAGTAGTAGTAGTAGTAGTAGAAGTAGTAGTAGTAGTAGTAGTAGTAGTAGTAGTAGTAGTAGTAGTAGTAGTAGTAGTAGTAGCAATAGCAGCAGCAGCAGAAACAACAGCAGCAGAAGTAGTAGTAGTAGTAGGTAACAGTAGTTATAGTGAAAGTAGTAGTAACGGTGCTGATAGCAGTAAGGAGGAAGTAGCAGATGTAGTAGCAATTGTAAAACAAGTGGTAGAAGCAACAGTAGAGTACCAACACTACCACTACCTACACTAGTAACAGTGTTGGTAGTGGTGGTGGTAATGCAAGAAAAGGAGAGAACAGAGAGCCTCTACAGGAGGGCTACCGGCCAAAGGACTTAGGGTACAACCCTAAGGAACGAAAATACCCTCGGGTCCAAATAAAAACCTTGGGACAAAAAGAAAAAAAATGAAGAAAACCACAGCAATGCAGAATACAGGAAAAGTAAAGAAAGCAAAGGAAGAGGAAGGACAAGAGGAGGCAAAGGTTGGATCAAGTCACGGGTGTTCTGAAGATCACTGGACAAAGTATTGAAACAAAGGCAGGCAACTACAAAAACAAAACCAAAATTCAAATTCGTGTTAGGAAAGTTGTTTATAGGAGCTGATTCAACGAGACGGCATCTTTGAATGATAAAAGAAGGGTAGACAGACACTTTTAGATGAGGACCAGTTGATAGGATGGCTGTGAGCTCTGATATGTCAAGAAAGAGCCCTGTTAGTGTCGTCATGGCGAACACGTCTTTTGTGCTCTTTAAGTCTGTCAGAAAGAGAGTAGCCAGTTTCACCAAAGTATTGGAGAGGACAGGAAAAATAGCAAATAGAGTAAACACTGGAAGCATTAGTTACAGGACGAGAAATATGAACAAGATTAGTGAGGATATTAGTTTGACGATAAGCAAGTTTGATGTCTGGAGGGCGGAGGATGTTGTTAATATTTAGAAGATTAGAAATGTAGAGAAAGCAAAGCAAAGAGCAGGCGATTTCACTGGAGAAGTGAGTTTGGAAGAGAAGACAGTCCGTTGAGCGAGAGAGAAGGCAGAGTTTATGAAACAGGAAGGATAGTCAAGACGAGAGAACGAGTTGCGATGAGTGAGAGTGGAAATTTCAGAATCAAGAAATTGATGGTCACAGATGCGGAGGGCTCGAAGGTATAGAGAAACAAGAATATTCTTGAAAGAAGAAACACGAATGTATTTCCCGCTGCTCATTGGCCTGCGGTAAACTGAAAAAAAATAAAAGTTTGTCATAGAACGGCCCAATGGAAATAAGTCACTCTGTCTGACTTTTTTGGGTTATCCTAGGTTCTCTACACATATGCTGCTATGTATGATAATTCTATTTAACTGTATTTGTGTACACCTGAATAAACTTACTTACTTGCTTACTTACTAACGGTGGATGGAGTCTTGAGAGTGAGGGAAGGGAGAAGAGGGAAGAAAAAGCCAGGGAAAGGAGTGAGAGTTTTGTTCAGCCAGAAGACGAGAGGATAAGACACAGAATTTCTAGAGGAAAGAATGGAACGAAAAGGGATACCAGCTCTGTTTAGGAATACCATAAAAATAAGGCAGGACAGATTAGAGAGAGTACGAAGTTTAAGATTAAAAGTGCTCTTGAGAAAGAAAGGAATGCAGTTGCGAGAGTCAGAGATCAAGGCTTCGTTCGTCTTTCCGTTATTAATAATAACCAAGGAGCTGCCTTTGTCATTAGAAAGGATTAGATATTAATAGCGGTTCTGAGAGAGGTAACTACAAGCTGATAGAGATGTGGAAGGTGGTGATTCTTAGAAAAATAAGACTATCAAGGGCAGGGATGAGAACGCACCACAAATAATATGCAAGTTAGAGATACGTTAAGAGTCAGGATGACGATAGGTATCATAGGAGTTAAACAGACCAATGTCAGCACGAAGACAGGATGTAGTAGCTAAGGAATGACTAAAAACCAAGAAGTTCAAGCTGTTGTTTGGAAAGTGTGGCAAAGGAAAGATTAGTACCATACTCAGTGAGGGAGAATTTGCACCAGTGGTTGCTGGAGATAAGACGGTGTACCTTGCTCTGTAGGGTCGTAGTGTCCAAATTTAATCGAGCAGTGGTAGTGAGAAGGCTGGAAAGATCACTTGGGAGAGAAGTAAATAGATCAAGTTGAAGCTAACGAAAGGCAAAGAAAGCATCTTCAGTTTGTAGTAAGCATGAGCTGGTGTATCATGAGGTGGGCCGGTATAATCACCCAGGCCGGTATAATCGCTCGGCTCCGGCCTTTTACAAAAGGTGGCCCGGCCTTGGCTCCCTGTCGAGGGACCAATGTCTGCCATGGGATGAGGTACAAATACCTCACGTCTTCTGGGACCTGCTGTCCCCAGGCCTAGCCCCATTCCCCTCCCCGACGGGGCTCGGAGAGAGAAACTAGGCACCTTGGGCTGCCACAAACCCCGCTCACACTGGGCTCGAAGGGTGTGGCAGCTGTATAGCAGCAGACGATGTCAGAAGGTGCAAAGGCAGCAAGCACTACAGGATCCTTTTGGAGTCACACTCCAGCTTTGGGCATTAAACCCGAGCGCTGGGGAAGCTCAAGAATGCCTCATACTGTGTGTTTGTTGCTGCTGCTGCTACTACTACACTTATCCGTTGCACTCTCCAATAAACTCCTATTACAATGTATAGCTATTGGTCCTGTCAGTGACGTGTTTACTGGTGACATAACTACATTTGATTAAGGTCCTCTCTGCAAGAGTATCTTTTCAAAACCCAAAATTGGAAAGGAAACTGAGAACGATTTTTCGGTCCGCTCTGGAACGTTACAAGTCAGAGACTCGATAATGATCCAGGATCGAAACGTCGTCTTAAATTTCCTAGTAACGAACTATTCCGGCCACGGTAGTTCATTCTTTATTTGTATATTTATCCAGGATTCTTATCTGTCTGTCTTTGCATATCATTGACGGCTTGCATTGGTAAGGTCAATACAATGAACATAAGCACTTCGAATCAAAGGTAAAAATTCATATTTTTATCATTCGTATATTTGCATTTACACTTCTACCATAACGATCCCTGATACCATGATCACTTCTACCATTAATAGAAACACTCTTGGACCAACTCCAAAGGCCAAGTTAATGTTGTAAGTTGCAGTTGCGACCATATTGATAATTATTTTCATTTCGATCATCAGTGTAGTGTCTTTCACTAACAGTCACTTCTTCACTAATCTGTAACATCATCTCCACTACTCTGCAACCATTATCTCCACTGCTCTGCAAACATCATCCCCATTATTCTGTAGCCATCATCTCCACTACTCTGCAACCGTTATCTCCACTACCCTGCAACTATCATCTCACTACACTACAACCATCATCTCCACTACTCTGCAACCATCATCTCCACTACTCTGCAATCATCATCTCTACTACTCTGCAACCATCATCTCCACTACTCTGCAACCATCATCTCCACTACTCTGCAACCATCATCTCCACTACTCTGCAACCATCATCTCCACTACTCTGCAACCATCATCCCCACTACTCTGCAACCATTATCTCCACTACTCTGCAACCATCATCTCCACTACTCTGCAACCATCATCTCCACTACTCTGCAACCATCATCTCCACTACTCTGCAACCAATATCAACATTATCACGGGAAGTTTGGGAACAATACAAGAGGATGGGGGAAGTGAACCTCCGCCCATGCTATCCTTGCATCAGCCAATTGATAACAGAGGATAGTCCTTCATCGAGATGGTTATAAATGGGGTTCCCAACCTTTTCCAGGTCATTACCCATTTTTGCCAGAAAATCTATAATGATTACAGCCCCTCCCTTTTGAATGTCACTCTTAACAATGATGCTTTCATTCATTTACTCAAAATGAAATTAAAACTAACTTCAGCAAAAATTATTGTAATAGTGAGTAATAACACTCGAATGAAGAAGAAATGTATGACTGAGAAAATTAATTCTGGAATATATGAAAGTACCTGACAGCTCCGTTTTCTAACACCAATACTCCCACTGCAACACTGTCATGAGCTCTGTATCAGCACCATTTCTGCAATGGATATGTCCCTGTGTGACACAACTCAGTGTGAACGCAGCACCTGTTTTCTTGCTACTGGCTCTGCTATTTGTGGGGCTCTTGATGACAGACCACACGTTAGATCACACTCAACCTGGAGTTTATTTCGAATCTTTGACTTTATCGACAGGAGAGAGGAAATGCCCGACTCCCACAGATATGGTGAAGAGAATGGGACCACATGAAGAGTGCTATTGCCAAGACCAGGGAAAAAAGGGAATATTTTTACCGAGACCTCATTTAGACTCGGGAAGCTGAAGTCATCTCTAGCTGAGGTGTTGTGTTTAATATCCAGAACCTCTTCCTGGGGCTCCAATGGGACGTCTAAAACATATTTGGATGGATCCGTTGTCAGAACAGTAGTAGATTTGATAGCTATGTATGTCTGGGAAGTAGCGCTGGAACTCATCAGTGGGGGAGATAAGATGCTCTGTGATCTCTGCCTGGAGCAGCTGGCTAATGGCATCTTCTCTGATGACTTCAGAAAGTCGGTGGAATTGGGTCGCATTTCCGACATGATTCCGATTCCCCCAGGTTTGCAGTTTTGCAGTGAATGCTTCTATATTGTCTGCATGGTGAATGATTTTTTCCTGACGATCCTCCAGTTTCCCGCTGAGCTCACTGAGAGCTTCGTAAAATGTCTTATTTAAAAATGATCGATACTTTTGAGTAAATTTTGAATAATCATTTCAAAGATGCTGTTTTAATTGAAACGGTTTTAGATAGTCATTTGTTAGGACTTTGTGGCCTATCACATATCGACGAAGATCTGTCAAAACCTTCACAATGTAAGAAAATAGCCACATTGGATGTAATCTTCCCGGCAGCATCTCTGAATATTACCTGGCATGAAGACGCATGACCAGTACAGTACCTGTGAAGAAAGAATGCCCTAGTAAAAGCATAGTCACTTTACTACCATCACTCACGAAGTTGAAATAATACCAGCGCAATTTTAGGACTCGCCTGTCATGGGCTCAAACCTCACTCCTTAAGTGATTTGATTCACTTTACTACTAATTACTAAGGTTTCGAGTGATGTGTTGGAGGCGGGATCTATACATAGCTTTAATTAGAGGAATGACAAGGGTTTTGAGGCTGGGAGAGAGTCGGTTCAGTATCGCCCAGCGAAAAGTCGGGGTCAGGAGCTGTGAATCGACTCCTGCAACTATATATAGGTAAGCACACACACACACACACACACACACACACACACACACACACACACACACACACATGCATACCACCGTAACACTCCATATTCCACATGGCTGCATCCACTCCAACACACCACCCTCATATTCCACACTTCCCCATCGTACCACACTCGCGTAAGTTGCTACATCTTGGAAAATCTAAATTTCGCAGTTGGGAAACACTTGTCAATTCCATATCTCTTGTGTATGGGATAGACAAGCCTTGGAGATGGCAATTCCCAAGTGATAATAACTGCAGCATTGCTGGAAAAAAACTTTCTGAGGCTCTCGTAACTCATGAACCCTTACAGACATTCCCATTGCCCCACTCAAGTCACTCGGCTCAAGCTGATAGATTTCAATACACAAATAACCCGCACATAGGAAAGAGGAAGAGCTTATATCGACGTTTCGGTCCTATACTAAGAGAACAAGAGTGAGAAGCCAGTATAGACGAGAGGGAAAGGGACGCCTATATAAACTGGCTTCTTCTCTCTTTTCCGTCAGTGTGAATTTGAAAAAGGTCCAAGCCTGACCGAAGAGTTGTCGAAAGCTTCTCCTTTCTCCTATGTGCGGGTTATCTGTGTATTGTTCCAGTCAGGGTATTGTGCCTTTATGTCCCTTTTCATGACAGATTTCAACCCTATGTATGAACCCTCATCCTGCGTGATGGAATATGACACGGAAGCATAGTTAGCTTTTGTTCCCACTGTATAACTATCTTATAAAATAGGGTAACAGCACACTGCTGATGCATCCAGTTTTGTTGAATAAAAAAAAATATGTGCAGGTAGCCCCGGTACGGACATAGAGTACCGAGTCTTTCCCATCAATACTACTGCCGTCATCATCACTGCATCATTGCAACTGCATCATTACTTCAACATCATCCAATTCAACGTCAAAAAAAATCCCCACTTTTAAAGATTGCAAAAAGATTTTTAACACGTGTAGTTCGTAATTAAATAACATTAATGGAAAATAAGTTATAAAAAATGGGCCTTGCAAAAGGAGTTAGCTGCTTGTAGTGTGCAAAGTAAATATCGAAATAAGCTGGATAATATCCTTGCATAAAACTCCAGGTGTTTTGCAAGAGTAACTTAGATGTTTCCGTTTATCCCATTATTATGCAATTTAATTAATGTTAAAAATGGCTGGCTAAAAATCCGTCAAAGGGAGCACTGAAAATTCTGGATAAAATTAATACTGAAAGGTCAATTGAGCTCTCTCTGTGTTCGTAATTGACAATTTTCTCCTGTTAGAGCGCGCAGTTTCCTCCGTACTGACGTTCGTGCATTTCTCCCAGGTCTAAAATTCTATCACTATTAAATTCCTGATATTCTCGGTTAGGTTAACGTATGTTAACTAATATATACGCATTTTTACCCGTAATAAAGAGATATATATATAAAAACAGATGATTCCCGTCCAGGAACAAAAGACGCGCATTAGTACTACAATACAAGAACAAAAGGCACAATAGCGTGACTGGAGCAATACACAGATAACCCGCGCATAGAAGAGAGAAGCTTATGACGACTTTTCGGTCTGACACGAACCACCTCACTTTTGTGTTAGTGGACTTGTCAATGATCCAAGACGGACCGAAGCGTCGTCATAAGCTTCTTTCTCCTATGTGCGGGTCATTTGTTTATTGTGCTATAATTATTAATAGAATGCAATGTCGACAAGTTGTGTTGTATTCACCTACATTCTATTGAGGAAGCCTGATGTGCAGGCGAAACGTTTCGACAATAATGATACCAAAGTGTTGCACATGTGTCTCATTCATCAAACATAGATCATTCTCTCCCCATCGCTAAAAAAATATATTGTTTCTTACGACTGAAGGATGGATTGAACAGAAGGTAACAGAGAGATAGAGGGAACAGAGAAACAATGTTTTAACCGATGATTATCGTCTAGGACCAGGCCTCGTAAATTGGTAAAGGAGGTATTACAGCAATAAGAAATGTGTAGAAGCACACAATAAAATATAGTATATAGTGAATGTAAGAAATAGTTAGTAAAATTTACCAGCCATCTTACGTGTCTGAGACAGAGAGACAAGATTAGGAATCCTGCCAAAGTGAAACTCGCATCTCACGGGATTTCACTTTACACTCGTATGACAAGACTGTAGCATCTCCCTGGAAGGATGCTGTCTACCACCCTACTACTTACGAGAGAGAGAGAGAGAGAGAGAGAGAGAGAGAGAGAGAGAGAGAGAGGGGGGAGGGAGAACCACTGATCGTGCAGTGCGCACGCTACCTCTGCACCGGTCAAATAATGTACTGAGGATTTTCTACGCTCTGAAGCTGTATAGATCGAAATGGAGAAGAAAGTAAACACGTTTGGATAAGAGGAGTTCCCTTGGAAAATCGTTTTACCCAGTGTAAATTTTATCAGGTCCTTGACGTGTCGTTCTACACTGAGCGAAACGTTCTCCCTGCTGGATCTTCTGTAACGTGTTCTTGGTCAAAAATTAGAAGGAAAGTACTTGCGAATACAAGGGCAGACGTTAATGACATCTACCAAACCTTCCACCAACTACCAATACCACAACCAGCACCACCAACACTGCCACCACCACCACCACCACCATCGACACCATCACCACCATTACGGCCACCGCAGCTAACAATCACCATCATTATCACCGTCATCACGCTAGTCGACGCTGAGATGAAGATGTTGCTGATATGGCTGATTATAACAGCTTAATTCTGGTAACATCGTCACTAATTTCCCTCTCAATCACCTAAGTCCTTCCCCCCCCCCCACTTCTCCTCCTCTTCTTCCTCACTATGCTCTTCTTCCTCCTTTTCACGTAACATGACCCACACCCACTATCTATCCACATTACGTGAATCCTAAGTTCTAGTCCTCTTTTTCTTCAGCCCTTCACTCTGTCTCTGTCTCTGTCTCTGTCTCTCTCTCTCTCTCTCTCTCTCTCTCTCTCTCTCTCTCTATATATATATATATATATATATATATATATATATATATATATATATATATATATATATATATATATATATATATATATATACATATATATATATATATATATATATATATATATATATATATATATATATATATATATATATATATATATATATATATATATATATATATATCTGTCTATCTATCTATCTCCCTCTCTCTCTCTCTTTACATATGGTTTTGCAAAGTTAGGTTAAAGGTTCCTTACTTTATTTACAAGCTAAGCGCTGTTACCTACGTCTCTCTCTCCTTTTTTTTTTTTTTTTTACACAGGGTTTGACAAGGTTAAGGATCCCTAGCTTTATTGACAAGCTATTTACAGATTAAGGATTCCTAACTTTATTGGCAAGCTACGACCTGTTACCCACATCAGCTCATTTGAAAGCATTTTTATTGTTATGAGACATACAAGTAGGGAACAGGATGAAGTTGGAGCCATCTGTGGGCCAGCATTTTCATTTGATCAACTGACTTTATCTCGTTGACATCATTATGCTGTACGAATGTGTTCCATACTCGAGTCATCCTGGGTATATATGATCTCAGATGGAGTGATGTTCTGGAGAAGGGTACAGCCAGAGTGAAGTTGCTGCTTTCTGCCCGTCTTGTGGCATAAAAGCTTGTTTCTCGCTGTCCTCGAAGTGGATCCAAGTGTGGTACTTTGACAATATTGGCCTTGTACATAACAGTAAGCCCACTCACATCCCTCCTGTGTTGAAGGCTCTGCTGAAATGACAGATCTATCCAGGATGGGTCCAGGCGAGAGATGAGACGTCTTGCTCTGTTCTCTACTCTGTCAAGCAGTCGCAGATGAGAGGAAGGGGGGGGGCAGGCAAACCAAGAAAGTGGAGCATACTCAAGGTGTGAGCGTACTTGTGCCTCGTACAAAATCTTGCAACCCCTACTGTCAAGCAGATGCGAGATACGGCGAAGTGCTGTAAGCTTCCTGGATGTCTTGTTTGCAAGATTTACAACATGGTTCTTCACGGTTAGTTTGGAGTCAGATTTCACCCCAAGGATATCAACTTCATCTCCAGGTGCCAACACCCTCCCATTCATTCTTACTACTGCACCAGTATTACCATCATGGTGCCTCGAGACGATCATCATTTGCGTTTTCTCAGGTGCAAATGTTACTTGCCATCTATTTCCCCAAGCTGATATAGCTCTTAGCTGGTGATTGATGTAGCTTAGAGCAGCTGGCATTTCTTCTCTTGGATAAGTGAATGTCAGTGTACAGTCGTCTGCATATGCATGTGATTCTGGGATGAGATGAAGAAGGTCGTTGAAGTAGACATTCCATAACAATGGTCCCAGCACGCTTCCTTGTGGAACACTTGCCCCAATAGGATGTCTTGCTGATTCCGTTCTCTCTCTCTCTCTCTCTCTCTCTCTCTCTCTCTCTCTCTCTCTCTCTCTCTCTCTCTCTTTCTTTCTTTCTCTGTCTGTCTGTCTGTCTGTCTGTCTGTCTGTATGTCTCTCTCTCTCTCTCTGTCTTTCTCTCTGTCTCTCTCTCCCTTAATCTTCCTTCATTTTCTCTTCGTTTTGCTTCTCGCAATACGCCCTCTTTCTTTCCTTTCTCTCAGAGAAACAGTCACACACACACAGCCACAATTTTCGCCACCACTGATCAAAGGAAAATACTGAAGCCCAGTGGGAAATTTTCTGCATATGGAGCCCGGAGCGGAAATACATGTGATGCTGATGACGGACTCTTGTTACAATGTGAGCTTATCTCTCTCCTTCCTCAGATCAAACTTGATTACATCACATACCACTGGTGTATTATAGTAACAATAATTTTATTATGATTATGGTTGTTATTAAAAACAACAACAACAGTTAATAATAATAATAATAATAATAATAATAATAATAATAATAATAATAATAATAATAATAATAATAATAATAATAATAATAATAATAATGATAATAATAATAATAATAATAATAATTATTATTATTATTATTATTATTATTATTATTATTATTATTATTATTATTATTATTATTATTATTATCATTATTATTATTATTTAAAATAAAATTCGGGTGTTTGTTACTTGTCTTCACCTACGGTCGTCACACCTGTCTTTCTTTCCTCCATCTCCCCATTCGTTTTTGTGCTGCTCTATTAGTATCTTTCATCCTTTTCCTTTCCACCCTTTTTCCATTTTCTCACTCTTCCCTATTTTTCCTCTCGTTCTCACCCCCTCGCCTCCTCCTCTACTTTCATTCTTCCTCCCTTTTAGTTTACTTCTTTTTTTTTTTTTTACCTTTTTCCCCTTACCCTCTACCTCGCCTCTATTTTCACTTCCCTTCTTCTTCCCTCCCCTTGTTCTCTCATTTCTCTTTCCTTTCCCTCTCCCTCCCACTCTTCTTCCTCTCTTCTTACACTTTGCTTTCTCCCCCTTCTCTTCCCCTCCTCCTCTCATCCACTCTCTCCTTCTCTTCCCAATAATTCCGCTCCCGACCAAACCAACATTAGAAGTTAACCGTGTAAAAGTCTCTCTCTCTGGCGTCACAACAGCACACCCAACTCCAGCTTCAGTAAATGTTTGATGACCGAGAATTTAGGGAGAATTTTTCCAGGTGTCGCGCTCATCTGACTAATCCTAGAGCATATTGACTGCGTAAATTAGCCTTACCCTGTGCCGACTCCTTTATGAAAAAAAAAGATTCTTGAGCGTATCGGTACCTCCGGGGAGTTTATAATTACACGGGAGACGAGTCAGGTGCCTCGGCTGAGCGCTTGTCGCATCGAGCCGATAGAGATTTTTCGGTCTGGGTGACATTGATCTGGGAGTCTCGTTGCTCTGGTGGGGGGTAGTGTCGATCTAGGTGGTGTTGTGGCTCCAGTGTGTCATCGAACTGGGATATATTTCGTTCATGATTCCATCGAACTAAGGCATTAAATTTTACATCGCGCGAATATGGTGAAGGGGTGGATCTGGACATGAAGTCGCTTAGTTCCAGGTGGCACTGAACTGGAAGTGAGTTGGTTTTAGGTCGCATTTAGACACGAGGATTTCAGGTCGCATTGATCGGGAAATCACTTGAGTCCAGATTGAGTCTAGCTGGCAATCTCATGGTTCCTTGTCGTTAGTAGTTTCTGAAGAAATTTTACACATTAATTCGCATTTTGGATTATCGTTAACGCTCTGAATGTTGGGTACATTGCCTAAGCAATCCTCTCGCCCAGGATTGAGCTGTATCAAGACGCGATGAAAATCCTGAGAGAAACATCGCCTGGCTTCCCATTAAGTTACTCTTTTTACCAGCTTGCTGCCCCAGTCACCACTTTGACCGCTTATAGATCTTCAGCAAAACTGGATAGTCATACCAATTTAGCTCCGAGTGTGTGTGTGTGTTATTGACTATAGAGCCAATGAGTGGGAATACTCTGATCTAACAGTTAATTTCGTCCCCAAGTATGTCAGTAAAAATGGTATTTGAAATTGGTACAGTTCCAATTATAAGTTATACCTGTAATTAAGTGTTTCCTCTCATAATTACTGCTAAAGTAAAACTGCAACATTTTATTTTAATGAGGATGTTGAGTGACAAGGTCCGGAGTTTTATGAATGATGAATGACAAGGTGGAGAGTTTTATTGACGATGAATGACAATGTGTGGAGTTTTATGAATATTATGTGGCAAGCCCTGATGATGTGTTAATGAGCCAGAGGCTCAGGGAACCTTTGATCACGAGATCTCGAGATCCTTCATTAGGTATGAAACGATAAGCCATATGTGAGAAAAGACACTTATGTATAGTTTAAGACATTTATTAAAGGAAACGTTTAGCCACGAGTACCTTCTTCGGTCGTAATGAAGAAGCTCAACATGGCGAAACGCTTCCTCAAATATATCCTGAACTGTTCATAAGTGTCCTTTTTTTCACATCTCGGTATCACAATACCATTTTTTCAACAAGTCATAAGTCAGCAGTCTTATCATTGCTATGACTGGGCGATTATATCAATGACTTTATCAGTCTAAAGTAGACAAGTAGCTGCCGGATACCACGATCGATTAATTTGTAAAGGTAAACAATGAACCAGGAAATACAGGCAGGTCCCATGTTCTCTGGCCTGACGCTGTGTTAACATTCTGCACAAGAGAAACACCACACACACAGACAGACAGAGACACACACACATCAACATTTCATTTCCACAAATGTGTGGGATAGGCCAAGGTGAGAGATGGTAATGCCCACGTAAGAGTAACTCCATCTCTGCTGGAATGGAACGAACTTTTAGAAACCTGCCACAGTTGTTAACGTCATTGTGGCTGACACATTCCATTACCCCATCTATGAATCCCATCCTGTGTGATGGAATATGACATGGGGAACTATCTTGCTTGATGCAGTATGACAGGATAACATTTCTAGCTTTTGTTCCCACAATTTAATTATCATGCAGAACAGGATAATCGAAAACTGCGGTGGATTAATTAAATAAAAAGCATGCCTATCCTCTGCCTTCATAGTTTGCTTCCCTCAACGAGTCTTCGAAAGGAATACCTTAATGCTGGAGAAGGGCTCTTGATAAATGTTTTCCTACGTACATTTTTAATCTCCTTCTCTTACATACCCTCCCAGACTCGTTCACCAATGTCTGCAACTTCTCTTCAGAATCTCCCATAAGCACAGTGTCATCAGGAAAAAGCAACTGTGACAACTCTACACTTTTATGTTAGGTTCTTTATGGAATTGGAGCTATGCTCTGTCTCCTCGAATCAAACCGTGATTATCTCTCATTCCCCAGGCGGCGTGTGAGCCCTACGGTTTTAGATCTTTCCCATGGCTACGATGAAATACACGTTCTTCACACTCTGTTGGTTTCACCTCGATGACAGTAAAAACAGCACTCTGTATAAATTTAATAATTATCTCTCGTCACTATAACTTTTGTAAAAGAGTAAAATAAATTAGTACTTCAGCGAAAAAAAATCACATTTCAGAATCATCGAAATCACTGCTTCGGTTATCGAAAGTACATTAGAGCAATCGTAAACACTCTTCCAGTAATCTTATGTATTGTTTAGACGATATTTTTCCACTAGAAATTCTTTCGAGCACTGCAGATTAAACTTCCACAATTCAGATTTTGAAATAATTTATTTTAAATAAGCCAAGATTGCAAGAGTGTTGAAAACTGCAATACACTGTAAAATTAATTCAATATAAGACAATAAAACTGAGAATATTTGATCATATGATCTTCGTGTCAAGAAAATCCTCGATATTTAAGCAATTATAAGAATTAACTACTTGATTATTAATTGATATATTATTTATTGATATTTGATCTAAATTTAAAAGGAGAAATATGGGATCTTCGTGTCAAGAAAACTACCTCGATATGTTAAGCAATTATAAGATTGCTGGTGTCCTTTTTTCTGTCTCATGAACATAACTACGTCTTGATCTATTAATTGATATATGTATTTATCTGGGATATATTATATATGGGGAAGTATTCCTCCGTAAGCTATGCGTGTTGTAAGAGGCGACTAAAATGCCAGGAGCAAGGGGCTAGTAACCCCTTCTCCTGTATATATTACTAAATATGAAAGGAGAAACTTTTGTTTTTCCTTTTGGGCCACCCCACCTCGGTGGGATACGGCTGGTGTGTTGAAAGAAAGATATATATATATATATATATATATATATATATATATATATATATATATATATATATATATATATATAGGTAGTAGGTTGGTAGACAGCAACCGCCCAGGGAGGTACTACCGTCCTGCCAAGTGAGTGTAAAACGAAAGCCTGTAATTGTTTTACATGATGGTAGGATTGCTGGTGTCCTTTTTTCTGTCTCATGAACATGCAAGATTTCAGGTACGTCTTGCTACTTCTACTTACACTTAGGTCACACTACACATACATGTACAAGCACATATATACACACCCCTCTGGGTTTTCTTCTATTTTCTTTCTAGTTCTTATTCTTGTTTATTTCCTCTTATCTCCATGGGGAAGTGGAACAGAATTCTTCCTCCGTAAGCCATGCGTGTTGTAAGAGGCAACTAAAATGCCGGGAGCAAGGGGCTAGTAACCTCTTCTCCTGTATATATTACTAAATGTAAAAGGAGAAACTTTCGTTTTTCCTTTTGGGCCATTACGGCCGGTGTGTTGAAAGATATATATATATATATATATATATATATATATATATATATATATATATATATATATATATATATATATATATATATATATATATATATATATATATATATATATATAGTAGTATTGTGTTGAGCAGGATGAAAATGGCTGATAGATGAAAATATAATGAGTGCGTATAATTGAGAGTTTGTAGCGAAGGATTAAGTCATGAAATAGTGAAATATATTTTGAGTAATAACATAAGCCGATCGCTCACGCACGTGTGTGTGTGTGTGTGTGTGTGTGTGTGTGTGTGTGTGTGTGTGTGTGTGTGTGTGTGTGTGTGTGTGTGTGTGTGCGTGTGTGTGTGTGTTTTGTGGGTTACCAGTTTCAAGTTGCCTAAAGAATAAAAACCTCACAATACCTTGAATGGAACAAATCACCAAAACTTCGCTCTTTAGAGGCGAACCATATAACGGCGTTTTGCTCCGTACATCTCGTGAGTTTTCCACAAGTGAACGCTAGCTCTTGGGCTGCCCTCTTATCCATCGAACGTCCAAGGGCAATTAATTTGACCGTATTTAGCTTTTAAATCCCCTTTACAGATTCCACTTTGTTGTAGCGTTGTGTTTTCCAATTATTTTCTGTTCATATAATGAAGAAATCTTTCCTGAGGTCAGAAACTTGATTGGGTGTTCAGTTTCCATCCTGTTCCCTCGCCTTTGAACTTTTCCTGGGTATACATCCTCTTTTCTGCTCATTTTCTGTTGCTGTTAATTGATATGTCAGGAAAAAATGAGCAGAAGATATTATAATCATAACTCACTAAATGACGTTAGGAGAATCTTAATAATAGTCAGTCTGAAATAGTTATTTTGGATTCGGTGTTACAGAGTTGCCTGTCTGAAGTAGAGTTTTGGCTCTGTTCATTGCTGGCGTTCGATTGGTATACTGTTTTAGGTTACGTGGGATGTTTCATGTCGTGACTATAGCTCCTCTTTTTCTGCGTTCCGACTGAGGTAAAATTTTTTTTTTTTTTTTTGCACGAATCGTGTCATTCTTTCGCAATCATTTTCTTTTCAAATATTTACTTAACATAAAATTTTGATGCAAATAGTGTATTGTAAACAACAGTGAAGAAAAGATACACACTGCAACAAGAAGCTTTTTTGTGAAGCAACGTTTTTCGCTATGTGTAGAGATTTAGCAAGTTTTAGAATCGCATCAAAGGGTATAATTTGATAAAGATTTACACTCTGAAGAAACGTATTCTAAAACAAAAGATCGTTCAGCGACGTGTGCTTGTTCCCCAGCATCACAGATAATACATTTCCCCGCTTGTTATTTAGCCAACTTGTGAACCTTAATGTTTTCCACTTACAAAAAAAAAAAAAAGTACCACTGGAAGCAACTGCAAACTTTCAACAAAGACTGTTTGACACTTTTCTATGATCTTTTTTTTTCGTACAGATCCACTTACTTTCTTTAAACTTAAACTACTGAGGGAGAGACACAACAGTACACGAAACTTTCAAGGTTATGTTTATAATCATGGTAATCCATTAATAATATTATTTTTTTTTACTATGAACTTAAACATTTGGCCTTTGAGTTCTATTTTCCAGTCATCATTCTAACACTTATGAGGGGAAATGGGTGTCCCGTAGCTCGACTGCTAGCGTATTCAGCTCACACACTGAGGTCAGTGGTTCGATTCCCGGGTATGTGTTGAAACATTAGGACGTGTTTCCTTAAAACACCTACTGCCCCTGTTCATCTAGCAGTAAAACAGGTACCTGGGTGTTAGTCGACTGGTGTGGGTCGCATCATGGGGCTAAAACTGACCTAATTTTCCCGAAATGCTCTTTACAAGGGGCTGTCTATATAGTAGTATGTCATTGATGTAAGCGAGGCCTATATACCTTGTACATGTACTTGTAAAAATATAATTATTATTGTTGGAATTGTATGTATAAATATGTATGTATATCCTGCATTCCCATGCCCAGCTCTGTGTAAGCTGAACAAAGTACGCATCCCTCTATCCACTGGTCCATTGGATAGAGGGATGCATCCTTTCTCCGGTTCACACAGGGCTGGGCAGGGGAACGCAGGATTGAGTCCTGGCCAAGCCGCAGTTCTCTTAATGATTCCAAATCACTTGTTTCGTGATTTCATTCATATATAGACTGTTCGTGAAGGCTGATTCACCAAATATCATGAGGCTAATTTATATATATATATATATATATATATATATATATATATATATATATATATATATATATATATATATACTAATATATATATATATATATATATATATATATATATATATATATATATATATATATATATATATATATATATATGGTGAAATACCTTGACCCCACCCACCAACTCGAGGCTGTCTGTTCCCTGGTTTCTCACCAACACTAACCAACGTTATTCTCACTGGAAACAGGAGGAGGAGGAAAAGGAAAAGGAAGAGGAAGAGCAGGAAGAAGAGACAATAAAGTGCATTAATTAAAAGGCGAGCGGGAAGAGGGGGAGAATGCCGTGCGTAAACGATGAAAGGGCCAGAGATGTGAAGCAAGAATTACGAAAAGTATTACGAAATGACAGGGAAACTCTGATATTCCCAGAAAAACAAAAATCACCTTGTATATATACACAAATATGCTGGGAGGGAGGGAGGGAGAGAGAGAGAGAGAGAGAGAGAGAGAGAGAGAGAGAGAGAGAGAGAGAGAGAGAGAGAGAGAGAGAGAGAGAGAGAGAGAGAGAGTGAGTTAGCCTGGTGCAGATATATTGTAGGGGAGGACACGTAGATGCAGGAAAATGCAGATTTTCTGATTGCGAACACGATAGATATGCTAATAAATTAACGAGGTGTGACGTGAAACAATAATGGGAAGTTCAAATCAAAGGGAATAAATTGTGTGGAGTGGATAGATTAAATTTGATCGTCATGTTGCCGTTGCGTTGCTGAAATATGCGTCCACGAGTCCTGGAAATGCGTACACACGAAGCGTGAGTGTACACATGTACGCACACGTGCACACAATTATTCATTAACCTGTAAATTGGTTCGCGGCAGCAAACGGGGAAATGTAAAGTTTTTCTGGCTTGTATAAAAAAGCAGACATCACACACACACACACACACACATACACACACACACACACACACACACACACACACACACACACACACACACACACACACACACACACACACACACACACACACACACACACACACACACACACACACACACACACACACACACACACACACACACACACACACACACACACACACACACACACACACACACACACACACACACACACACACACACACACACACACACACATCTATCGAAACAGGGAGATTGCCTGAGGCATGGAAGACAGCAAATGTAGTCCCAATCTTTAAAAAAGGAGACAGACATGAAGCATTAAACTACAGACCAGTGTCACTGACATGTATAGTATGCAAAATCATGGAGAAGATTATCAGGAGAAGAGTGGTGGAACACCTAGAAAGGAATGATCTCATCAACAGCAGCCAGCATGGTTTCAGGGACGGGAAATCCTGTGTCACAAACCTACTGGAGTTCTATGACATGGTGACAGCAGTAAGACAAGAGAGAGAGGGGTGGGTGGATTGCATTTTCTTGGACTGCAAGAAGGCGTTTGACACAGTTCCACACAAGAGATTGGTGCAAAAACTGGAGGACCAAGCAGGGATAACAGGGAAGGCACTACAATGGATCAGGGAATACTTGTCAGGAAGACAGCAGCGAGTCATGGTACGTGGCGAGGTGTCAGAGTGGGCACCTGTGACCAGCGGGGTCCCGCAGGGGTCAGTCCTAGGACCAGTGCTGTTTCTGGTATTTGTGAACGACATGACGGAAGGAATAGACTCTGAGGTGTCCCTGTTTGCAGATGACGTGAAGTTGATGAGAAGAATACACTCGATCGAAGACCAGGCAGAACTACAAAGGGATCTGGACAGGCTGCAGAACTGGTCCAGCAATTGGCTCCTGGAGTTCAATCCCACCAAGTGCAAAGTCATGAAGATTGGGGAAGGGCAAAGAAGGCCGCAGACGGAGTACAGTCTAGGTGGTCAGAGACTACAAACCTCACTCAAGGAAAAAGATCTTGGGGTGAGTATAACACCAGGCACATCTCCTGAAGCGCACATCAACCAAATAACTGCTGCAGCATATGGGCGCCTAGCAAACCTCAGAACAGCATTCCGACATCTTAATAAGGAATCGTTCAGGACCCTGTACACCGTATACGTTAGGCCCATATTGGAGTATGCGGCACCAGTTTGGAACCCACACCTAGCCAAGCACGTAAAGAAACTAGAGAAAGTGCAAAGGTTTGCAACAAGACTAGTCCCAGAGCTAAGAGGTATGTCCTACGAGGAGAGGTTAAGGGAAATCAACCTGACGACACTGGAGGACAGGAGAGATAGGGGGGACATGATAACAACATACAAAATACTGAGAGGAATTGACAAGGTGGACAAAGACAGGATGTTCCAGAGATTGGACACAGTAACAAGGGGACACAGTTGGAAGCTAAAGACACAGATGAATCACAGGGATGTTAGGAAGTATTTCTTCAGCCACAGAGTAGTCAGT
>NC_091310.1:33602786-33612786 GCF_038502225.1 Cherax quadricarinatus | reverse complement strand
CTCACTAGTGGAAGTTGTCGAAGTTGATTGTAGGTCTGTACCAAGCTACCATTGTGTTGCAGTGTCTGACAGATTGAACATTAAAATGGTATAAAATACCGACAGGTTGTTAGGTAAGACACATATGCAACAGTTAGGTATCTTTATTATGTTAGGTAAGACACATATGCAACATTTAGGTATCTTTATTATGAAACGTTTCGCCTACACAGTAGGTGTAGGCGAAACGTTTCATAATAAAGATACCTAAATGTTGCATATGTGTCTTACCTAACAACCTGTCGGTATTTTATACCATTTTAATGTTCAATCTTTATTATGAAACGTTTCGCCTACACAGTAGGCTTCTTCAGTCAAGTACAGAAAAGTTGATAGAAGCAGAAGATACTTGAAGACGATGTAATCAGTCCATCACCCTTAAAGTTTTGAGGTGGTCAGTCCCTCAGTCTGGAGAAGAGCATTGTTCCATAGTATGAAACAATATGGAGAAGAAGTGACAGGATGGAGCTTTTTATAGCGCCAAGAGGTGAGACGTAGGCCACTAGGAGGTCAGGTCCCTCTCAAATCCAGCCCCACTCACCAGTGGAAGTTGTCGAAGTTGATTGTAGGTCTGTACCAAGATACCCTTGTGTTGCAGTGTCTGACAGATTGAACATTAAAAAGATACCTAACTGTTGCATATGTGTCTTACCTAACAACCTGTCGGTATTTTAAACTATTTTAATGTTCAATCTGTCAGACACTGCAACACAAGGGTATCTTGGTACAGACCTACAATCAACTTCGACAACTTCCACTAGTGAGAGGGGCTGGATTTGAGAGGGACCTGACCTCCTAGTGGCCTACGTCTCACCTCTTGGCGCTATAAAAAGCTCCATCCTGTCACTTCTTCTCCATATTGTTTCATACTATGGAACAATGCTCTTCTCCAGACTGAGGGACTGACCACCTCAAAACTTTAAGGGTGATGGACTGATTACATCGTCTTCAAGTATCTTCTGCTTCTATCAACTTTTCTGTACTTGACTGAAGAAGCCTATTGTGTAGGCGAAACGTTTCATAATAAAGATACCTAACTGTTGCATATGTGTCTTTCCTAACAACCTGTCGGTATTTTATACCATTTTAATGTTCAATCTGTCAGACACTGCAACACAAGGGTATCTTGGTACAGACCTACAATCAACTTCGACAACTTCCACTAGTGAGAGGGGCTGGATTTGAGAGGGACCTGTCCTCCTAGTGGCCTACGTCTCACCTCTTGGCGCTATAAAAAGCTCCATCCTGTCACTTCTTCTCCATATTGTTTCCTACTATGGAACAATGCTCTTCTCCAGACTGAGGGACTGACCACCTCAAAATTTTAAGGGTGATGGACTGATTACATCGTCTTCAAGTATCTTCTGCTTCTATCAACTTTTCTGTACTTGACTGAAGAAGCCTACTGTGTAGGCGAAACGTTTCATAATAAAGATACCTAATTGTTGCATATGTGTCTTACCTAACAACCTGTCGGTACTTTATACCATTTTAATGTTCAACTTCACGTCATCTGCAAACAGGGACACCTCGGAGTTTATTCCTTCCGTCATGTCGTTCACAAATACCAGAAACAGCACTGGCCCTAGGAATGACCCCTGTGGGACCCCGCTGGTCACAGGTGCCCACTCTGACACCTCGCCACGTACCATTACTCGCTGCTGTCTTCCTGACAAGTATTCCCTGATCCATTGCAGTGCCTTCCCTGTTATCCCTGCTTGGTCCTCCAGTTTTTGCACTAATCTCTTGAGTGGTACTGTGTCAAACGCCTTCTTGCAGTCCAAGAAAATGCAATCCACCCACCCCTCTCTCTCTTGTCTTACTGCTGTCACCATGTCATAGAAGTCCAGTAGGTTTGTGACACAGGATTTCCCGTCTCTGAAACCATGTTGGCTGCTGGTGATGAGATCATTCCTTTCTAGATGTTCAACCACTCTTCTCCTGACAATCTTTTCCATGATTTTGCATGCTATACATGTCAGTGACACTGGTCTGTAGTTTAGTGTTTCATGTCTGTCTCCTTTTTTAAAGATTGTGACCACATTTGCTGTCTTCCATGCCTCAGGTAATCTCCCTGTTTCGATAGATGTATTGAATATTGTTGTTAGGGGTACACATAGCGCCTCAGCTCCCTCTCTCAGGACCCTTGGAGAGATGTTATCTGGCCTCATTGCCTTTGAGGTATCTAGCTCACTCAGAAGCCTCTTCACTTCTTCCTCGGTTGTGTGTACTGTGTCCAGCACATGGTGGTGTACCCCACCTCTCCGTCTTCTGGAGCCCCTTCTGTCTCCTCTGTGAACACTTCTTTGAATCTCCTGTTGAGTTCCTCACATGCTTCACGGTCATTTCTTGTTGTCTCTCCTCCTTCCTTCCTTAGCCTGATTACCTGGTCCTTGACGGTTGTTTTCTTCCTGATGTGGCTATATAACAGCTTCGGGTCAGATTTGGCTTTTGCTGCTATGTCGTTTTCATATTGACGTTGGGCCTCCCTTCTTATCTGTGCATATTCGTTTCTGGCTCTACGACTGCTCTCCTTATTCTCCTGGGTCCTTTGTCTTCTATATTTCTTCCATTCCCTAGCACACTTGGTTTTTGCCTCCTTGCATCTTTGGGTGAACCATGGGCTCATCCTGGCTTTTTCATTATTCCTGTTACCCTTGGGTACAAACCTCTCCTCAGCCTCCTTGCACATTGTTGCCACATATTCCATCATCTCATTAACTGGCTTCCCTGCCAGTTCTCTGTCCCACTGAACCTCATTCAAAAAGTTCCTCATTCCTGTGTAGTCCCCTTTCCTGTAGTTTGGTTTCATTTGTCCTGGCCATCCTGCTTCCCTCTCCACTTGTAGCTCTACTGTGTATTCGAAGCTGAAAACCACATGATCGCTGGCCCCAAGGGGTCTTTCATATGTGATGTCCTCAATATCTGCACTACTCAAGGTGAATACTAAGTCCAGTCTTGCTGGTTCACCCTCTCCTCTCTCTCTTGTATTGTCCCTTACGTGTTGGGACATGAAGTTTTCCTTTACCACCTCCATCATCTTAGCCCTTCATGTATCTTGGCCCCCATGTGGCTCCAAGTTCTCCCAGTCGATCTCCTTGTGGTTAAAGTCGCCCATGATCAGGAGCTTTGCCCTGCATGCATGAGCTCTTCTGGCCACTGCAGCCAGTGTGTCAACCATCGCTCTATTGCTCTCGTCATACTCTTGCCTTGGCCTCCTGCTGTTCTGTTGTGGGTTATACATCACTGCAATTATCACCTTGGGACCTCCAGAGTGAAGCGTTCCCGCTATGCAATCACTTTCTTCTCCGCTGTCTCCTCTCTCCAGCTCATCAAAATTCCATCGGTGTTTGATCAGCAATGCCACTCCTCCAACCCCCCTGTTCCTTCTGTCTTTCCTCAGGATCTGGTATCCCGTTGGAAAGATGGCATCTGTTATCATACGTGTTAGCTTGGTTTCTGTGATCACTATGATGTCTGGTGATGCCTCTTTGACTCTTTTGTGCCACTCCTTCCACTTGTTTGTTATTCCATCAGCGTTTGTGTACCATACCTTCAGTTTCCTTTCCAACACTGTGGTTTGGGGGGCCTGTGGGGGTGAGAGACCTGGTAGCATACTGTGGGATTCTATGGTTGGGGGTTGGGTGGAAGCTGTGGGTATGGATTGTGTTGTGTGTTGGGATGGTGTGATAGGTTGTGGGGTTCTGAGGATAGTTGTGTGTGTGCTTGCCCTTGCTGCTCTGTTCTGCTCTGACTGACCTCTGCTGGTTCCATCCTTGTCTCCTTTCCTAGCTCATATCGCTTTTTTGTCCTCTCCCTCAGCTCCTGTCTCTCTGTTTGTGTTCTGTCTCTGTCTAGGAACACCTTCTTGTACTCTTCCGAGCTTTTCAACCGTGGTTTCTCTTGGAGGATCCTGTTCCGCACTCTTTCTGTCCTGAGAATCAGCTTGATCGGTCGGTTTCTCCCCTTCAAGTACCCCCCTATTCTCTGAAAATTTACAATCTCGTCCATGTCTTCTCCCCCTATTTCCGTGATGATTTTCTCAATCTCCTTTCTTTCTTTCTGCCGTCTTTCAGTGTGTGTCCTTTCCTCTCTCTCCCGAAGCCCATGGATAAACACTGATTTTGCCCTTTCCTCCTCCCATTGCCTCTCCCTCTGTGACTCTGGTTCCAGTCTGTATGTTGTAATTTTCTCCCTTGATTTTTCCAGTGGCTCTTGGTAGCATGGTTGTGCCTCAGCATTCGACCTATCTCCCTCTCCATCTGCACCCATCTGCTCTTCCCTTCCACTCCCTGGCCCTTCTTTGCAGGCTGATATGACCTTAGCATAATTCATGTCTC
Source organism: Cherax quadricarinatus (assembly GCF_038502225.1). NCBI lineage: Eukaryota > Metazoa > Arthropoda > Malacostraca > Decapoda > Parastacidae > Cherax > Cherax quadricarinatus. The sequence continues at coordinate 33,608,407 of NC_091310.1, read as the reverse complement.
CTTCCTTCCTGTTCAGCCTCTCAGCTTCATATGGTGTGTCTTCTCTGGTCACTACCCCTGAGACTTGCTTCAGCCTGTTTACCTCAAATTCTAGGACCTTTACCCTGGCTACTGCAGTTTCGACTTTTGCCTTCCAGTTCTTCGTCTCCTTCTCCAACCTCTTTTCCCATTTCACAGAGAGCTCTTTCTCCATTTTTTTCAGAAAGCTCTCCTAACTTTCTCTCCCATTCTTGCTCTATCCTTTTCCACTGCTCCTCCATCCATTCCTCCCTACCAGTACCATTGACATCTGATCCCTGATTCCTGCGAGTCCCAACCATTTTTTTTTTTTTTTTTTTTTTTTAGTGAAAGAGAGAAAGAAAGAGAAAAAGAAAAAGGAAGAGAGAGTGAGAGAGAGGGAAAAGGTAAGAGAGAGAGAGAGGGGGGAGTGACAAGGGAAGAGAGAGAGAGAGAGAGAGAGAGAGAGAGAGAGAGAGAAGAAGAGGAAGAGAGAGAGAGAGTAAGAGAGGAAGAGAGGAATAGAGAGAGAGAGAGGGAGAGGGAGAGAGAGAGAGATGAAGAGAGAGAGAGGAAGAGAGAGAGAAAGAGTGAGAGGAAGAGAGAGAGGAAGAGAGAGAGGAATCACATGCATATGCAGACGACTGTACACTGACATTCACTTATCCAAGAGAAGAAATGCCATCTGCTCTAAGCTACATCAATCACCAGCTGAGAGCTATATCAGCTTGGGTAAATAGATGGCAAGTAACATTTGCACCTGAGAAAACGCGAATGATGATCGTCTCCAGGCACCATGATGGTAATGCTGGTGCAGTAGTAAGGATGAATGGGAGGGTGTTGGCACCTGGAGAAGAAGTTGATATCCTTGGGGTGAAATTTGACTCCAAACTAACCATGAAGAACCATGTTGTAAATCTTGCAAACAAGGCAGCCAAGAAGCTTACAGCACTTCGCCGTATCTCTCATCTGCTTGACAGTAGGGGTTGCAAGATCCTGTACGAGGCACAAGTACGCTCACACCTTGAGTATGCTCCACTTTCTTGGTATGCCTGCCCCCCCCCTCTCATTTGCGACTGCTTGACAGAGGAGAGAACAAAGCAAGACGTCTCATCTCTCGCCTGGACCCATCCTGGATAGATCTGTCATTTCAGCAGAGCCTTCAATATAGGAGGGATGTGGGTGGCCTTACTGTTATGTACAAGGCCAATATTGTCAAAGTACCACACTTGGATCCACTTCGAGGACAGCGTGAAACAAACTTTTATGCCACAAGACGGGTAGAAAACAGCAACTTCACTCTGGCTGTACCCTTCTCCAGAACATCACTCCATCTGAGATCATACATACCCAGGATGACTCGAGTATGGAACACATTCGTACAGCATAATGATGTCAACGAGATAAAGTCAGTTGATCAAATGAAAATGCTGGCCCACAGATGGCTCCAACTTCATCCTGTTCCCTACTTGTATGTCTCATAACAATAAAAATGCTTTCAAATGATCTGATGTAGGTAACAGCTCTTAGCTTGCCAATAAAGTTAGGAATCCTTACCCTGTAAATAGCTGTCAATAAAGCTAGGGATCCTTAACCTTGTCAAACCCTGTGTAAAAAAAAAAAAAAAAAAAAAAAAAAAGAGGAGAGGGAGAGAGACGGGGGGGGGGGGAAACGAAGGGTTAGAGGGTCACTTCACAGGAAGGTGTGAAATCCTGAATATGTGTGTGTGTGTGTGTGTGTCTGTATGTGTGTGTGTGTGTGTGTATGTGTGTGTGTGTGTGTGTGTGTATGTTTGTATATTACTCTGTATATGGTCTACGTCAGTTCGTATTCCAAGAAACTGGAGAAAGTGCAGAGGTTTACAGCGGGAATAGTTGCAAAGCTAAGGGGCATGTGATATAACAAGAGAGATTACGGAAACTAAACCTGAAGACATTTGTGGAAAGAAGAACCAGATGAGATATTAACAACATACAAAATACTGATATTAATTGATAAGTTTAAAAAGGACAGATAGTTCGAGAGAAGGGAAACAGGAATACAAGATCACAGCTGGAAGTAGAAAACACAGATGAGTCACAGGGCTGCTAGGAAGTATTTCTTTAGCGTTAAAGTGTTAAGAAGTAGAATGATCTGGACAGAGGTGTGGTTACCTGGAGGTTACCTGGAGGTTATTCCGGGGATCAACGCCCCCGCGGCCCGGTCCACGACCAGGCCTCCCGATGGATCAGGGCCTGATCAACTAGGCTGTTACTGCTGGCCGCACGCAGTCCGACGTACGAGCCACAGCCCGGCTGATCCGGCACCGACTTTAGGTATCTGTCCAGCTCTCTCTTGAAGGCAGCCAGGGGTTTATTGGCAATTCCCCTAATGCTTGATGGAAGGCTGTTGAACAGTTTTGGGCCCCGGACACTTATGGTGTTTTCTCTTAGTGTACCAATGGCGCCCCTACTTTTTATTGGCGGCATTTTGCATCGCCTGCCCAGTCTTTTACTTTCGTAGGGAGTGATTTCTGTGTGCAGATTTGGGACCATTCCTTCCAAGATTTTCCAAGTGTAGATTATGATATATCTCTCCCTCCTGCGTTCCAACGAGTACAAGTCAAGTGCTTCCAAGCGTTCCCAGTAGTTAAGGTGCTTGACAGAACTTATACGTGCAGTAAAGGATCTCTGTACACTCTCTAGATCTGCGATTTCACCTGCTTTGTATGGAGATGTTAATGTACAGCAGTATTCCAGCCTAGAGAGAACAAGTGATTTGAAAAGGATCATCATGGGCTTGGCATCTCTGGTTTTGAAAGTTCTCATTATCCATCCTATCATTTTCTTTGCACGTGCGATCGTGGCACTGTTGTGATCCTTGAAAGTGAGATCCTCAGACATTACTACTCCCAGGTCCCTTACATTATTTTTCCGCTCTATTGTATGGCCTGAGTCAGTAGTATACTCTGTTCTAGTTATTATCTCCTCCAGTTTTCCATAACGGAGTAGTTGGAATTTGTCCTCATTGAACATCATATTGTTTACCGTTGCCCACTGGAAAACTTTGTTTATATCTTCTTGGAGGTTAACCGCGTCCTCAGCAGATGACAGCTTCATGCAGATCCTAGTATCATCCGCAAAGGATGATACGGTGCTGTGGTGTATATCTCTGTTTATGTCTGATATGAGGATAAGGAATAAGATGGGGGCGAGTACTGTGCCTTGTGGAACAGGCAGGATCCATACACAGTTTTAAGACGAGTTACGAAAAGGCTCTCGATGATAAGAGAGAATCAATCCAGTAGCAGTCAGCAGAAAAGAGGGGCCAGGAGTTGAGAATTCTTCCCTTTCAACCTCAAATAAGTGAGAATACACATAAGAAAACAAACACACACAAACACATACACGTACACACACACAGACAAGATGTTCTAGATAGAGGACACAGAAACAAGGGGTCACTCTTGGAAGTTGAAGACTCAGATTAGTCACAGGGATGTAAGGAAGTATTTCTTCAGTCATAGAGTGGTCAGGAAGCGGAACAGTCTGGCGAGTGATGTAGTGGAGGCAGGAACCATACATAGCTTTAAGACGAGGTATGATAAAGCTCATGGAGCAGGGAGAGAGAGGCCCTAGTAGCGTTCTGTGAAGAGGCGGAGCCAGGAGCTGAGTCTCGTCCCCTGCAACCACAATTTGGTGAGTACAATTAGGTGGGCGAGTACAATTAGGTGGGTGGGTACACACAGGCACACACACACACACATACATACACAACACACACACACACACATACACACACACACACACACACACACACACACACACACACACACACACACACACACACACACACACACACACACACACACACACACACACACATGCTGTAAGGTGAACATGAGGCAAAATGTTTCCACCATGAAGGAAAATAGGAAGGGTTCGGTTGACTGGCTGTGGGAAGTGAAGGTTGTGAGGGAGGTCTTCCCTTAATATATTCCATGAGCAGTATGTGTATGTGTGCGAGAGAGAAAGAGTGAGAGAAAGAGAGAGACTGTCAGACAGACAGACAGACAGACAGACAGACAGACAGACAGACAGAGACTGACAAAAGGAGAAAGACAGAGTGTAGTCTAGTACAATTTTCCATAATTAAAGACTGTAAATAATATCATTGCCCTGATGAAAAAAGTCCAGTAATATATTTACCCTGTGAGTAATATTATCCGGTAAATTATTACCCTGTAAGTAATACTGAGAATCCTGTCACTGATGGGAAGAGTGTCTAGGACATTCTTATCCTTAACGAAGAGAACTACAATATTCTTTCTTTCTTCTGGAAAACAGCCCTTAACATTATTTCCCCTGAGGGAAATGAAGAACATTCCTTCCCTGAAGGAAGATAATTCATAACATTCTTCCCCCTTAAGCTGGGGAGAAAGGGCATTGTGGAACATTCTTCTACGTCATTAAACACAAGCGAAAACAGCGGAAGTTTTCCGCCTCCGGCACTTGCAATGGACCACAAGACACAGCAGTATATACCAAGACCTGCACGCAATCCGTCCCGTGAAGTGTGAGTTGCACGCAATACTCCCAAGTGTGTGTGTATGTGTGCGGAAGGAAATTCCCACAAATGATGAGAGAATATCCTAGGCGAAGTGGAGCAAAACAAAGCCCTCCAAGAAACTTAACAATGCATTAGCATGTTTGCGAAGGAGAGGTAAATTTTCATCTTGTTCGCCAAGTGCTCGTGTTGTCCTTCTCATTGACGCTCAGAGTGAAGTTTTATCGATGGTGTGAGGAGAGCCTCCTTGATAACGATATCGTTCGTGAAACTTTACGAAGTGGAAAAAAATAAGACTCTTCGAGTTGGGGGACGAAAACAGTGGCAGCTCTTGAGTTACTTCGAATGGCTGAGTGTGGGCGCTCTGGGTAGGTGCGTGACGTGTGAGTGGGTGTTTTGTGTGTGCTCTCGTAGTGTGCGCGTCTTTGGGTGAGCGTCAGGTAGGGTGTTGTCGGGTATGGTGGGTATGTTCTTGATGGGAAAGTGGACTGGTGGGCGGGTGGGTTGTTGGAATAGGTAGCATGTGGGCGGTAGGCAAGTGATTAAGTAGGCAGGTGAGTAGGAGGGCAGATGTATTTGTCAGTGTCTCTGCGGGTTGGCTTGGAATTTGACTGAGTTTTTGGGAAAATGTGCCGTTGGTTGGTCGGTGTTTGTTGGTGGATGAGTTGGGTGAGCATGTTTTGTGTTCTTTGGTGGTTATGAGGATGCTGGAGCATGATCGTTTACCATTTCTGTAATGTTATTCATCTCTTTCATGCAAAACAACCACCGTGAAAAAATTGTGAATTACCAAACGCTTTCGTGATTTCTCACAATGGTCCTTGATAATGTGAGAAATCACGAATGCGCTTGGAAGTTCACTATTTTTTCACAGTAATTGTTTTGCATATTGTAATATATCACCTGTTTACTGTGATCTTATTGCATTCCTTCTATAATTGCTAAACAAGACAAGCACGTTACCCACAGCTGTAACCAAACAGCTGGATTGTATCGTTATAGTCATCAAGGGGCGTGGTTCATTCTACTAAGATAGGAGTTAATTTATATCTAAATTCTAGAAAATGCAAAGTAAGGTG
>NC_091310.1:33555286-33597786 GCF_038502225.1 Cherax quadricarinatus | reverse complement strand
AATATCTTCGAGCTGCTTAATATCTTAAATGCTATTTAATTAACTTCCAATGAAACTAATGCAACATCGAGAGAGAACAGGTTAACGGATTTAATATTTTAAATTGTATCTTCCTTAAAGATGGAATGATTTGTTGCTCTCCTCTTTGCCCTATAAAGTGTGTCTACGTCTTTATATAATTAGGGTATCCAAACTGAAGAGCATTTTTAAGATGGGCTGTGAGTGCACATTGTGCAATGTGCATATTGCATCAGAATTTTGTACACTTTCTTGCTATGAAACCTAGCAGCTTGTTCGTTAGTCTTGTTGCTCGTAGCAATGCATTCCTTTGTACATTTAAGATTATTGCTTGTGACTATTACATGGTCTTCTTCCTTCGCATCTGTGAGTGGATTTTCATATAAATTAAACTCATATGTTATATTAGCAAAATCAAATTGCTAATATAACATATCGTTTTCATTCACATTGAAATTCATTATGCGATCTTCTGACTACAATGACAGTCTGTCCATGTCTGGATCATTTGAGAGTGGGTCACGGTGGTAACATGCTTCCCAATTTTCGTGCCATCTGCGAATTTTGCAGTTCTGAATTACACCCGAATTCTATTTTTTTTACATACTGGGATCGAGACAAGTCGAAGAACCGACCTTTGTGAGACCACACTCTCCACATTTCTCCATACAGACATTTCGCCCTTTAAAACTACGAGGTCTGAGAAGTGAGCAAGACAACAGTAAAAGACTAGATAATAAAACTAAAAAATAAAAACGAACTCACGAGAAATAACAAGGAGGTCAGTGGCTTGTTGAACAAACGACTTTAAGAGGTGTTCCAGTACCTGTTGGTACTGGACACCATACACTTAAAATGGTAAGAGGTGAAAAAAAGGGGGTTTGAGTGAGTTGGATGCATCAACGACAATAGGATCTGAAAAGGTGTCACCATGTATTCTGTAAGAGGAACCTGAATCACTGGCTAAACTCTACAACTAATCAACGGATAAAAGGCGGTTGACAGAGGTCGAGAAGACAAAAAATGGGGTCCTAATATGCAAGAAAGAAGACGGACAGAAAGCTCTGAACTAGGGACCAGTATCACTTACATGCGTACTACGCAAAGTAATGGCAAATATTGTCTTGCCAACCTGTTGGAGTTCTGTGACAAAGTAACAGAAGTGAGGCTGGAGAGAAAAGAAGAGGTAGACTACATATTCTTGGACCACAAGAAGGCAGTTGATACTGTACCTCACAAGACACTGAGACAAAAGCTTGAGGAGCAGGCAGGATTAACAGGAAATGTACTACGGTGACTCAAAGTGTATTTTGGGAAAAGGAGACAGAGAGTGATTAGCCTAGAAGAGATGTCAGAATGGAAAAGAGTAACTAATGGGGTTCCACAAGGATGGGAATTAGGACCATTAATATATCTATTAGATGTGAAGAACGTATCAGAAGAGATAATCAGAAGTATTCCTGTTTACAGGTAATGTAAAATTTATAGCCTATCCTTCTCAAAGAAGACAAGGATAGGCCACAAATAGGCCTGGACAAAATTCAAAATTGGTCAGATAAATGCTTACTTGAATTTAACTTCAGCAAATGCAAGATAGTGAAAACAAGGGAAGGGAAAAAGACGGAAACCGAGTATAGACTCAGGGAACAGAGACTACAAACCTCAAGGAAAAAGATTTATGACTGAGGTTAGTAGCGAGCATATCACCATAGGCACACAACAGCTGAATAACCACTGCAGCTAATGCTCGTTTGGAAAATCTAACAGTAACTTTCATCAATCTCAACAGTCATTCATGGCCTTTTATACAACACACACACACATATATATATATATATATATATATATATATATATATATATATATATATATATATATATATATATATATATATATATATATATTTGGCTCATCTTAGAGACATCTGAAACAGCATCGTCAGAAACTGGACGAAGTTAAAATGTGTGAGAGTTATGAAGAGAAATGAAAAGAACCGAACCTGATGACATTAGAAGACAGAAGAACCAGAAGAAACATGGTAAAAAAGATGAAAAATTTCGCAGGAAATGAGAGAATGTATAAGGATAAACTCAAGAGAGGCAGGAAACAGGTACACGACAACACAGTTGAAATTTAAGAAACAAATGAGTCATAGGGATGTTAGGAAGTATTTCTTCAGCCTTAGGGTAATCAAGAAGTGGCGAAGTAGTAGAGGAAGGCTCCATTACATAGATTTAGGTATAGGTATGAAAGAATCCACGCTGCTAGGAGTGAATGTTTAAAGCGATGTGTTAAGAGATGAGGTAAGGCCCTTGCAACCACTTTTCTGAGAGTACAGTTAGGTGAGGACACACACTCACACACACAAGTGTTCTGTGATCTCCAAATAGGAAATATTTTCAGGAATATTCCTTTATGACCACATAACATTTATAACCACCAGGGCTCTGTGAGTCCAGAAAAAATACCTCTTAAGTATGTAGCTCTATGACCCCCTCACAAATAAATGAAAAATACCATACAGGCATACTCTTCTGGGACTACACACCTTGAATTCCCCTAATGTATATTCCTCTGTGACCACGCACTAAGGAAGCCTCTCTGAAATATTCCTCCCTGACCCACGTATATCTCTCTCTAAATGCACTCCACTGAAAAATCACTGACATCAGGTAAGCAGAGTAACAAAAAACATTTTTAAAAATTCAAGCAAAAGTACTCAGGATATTTTGGGGATCTCGTTCCACCACGACGATAAGTTTGCGGGCAAAGAACAACACGTCCAAATTAAAATTGGGTTGTATTTTTGTTGCTGCGTGTAGGTAATTAGGTCGACCAGCCGTCATATGTTTGCGGAGCCAGAGAACGATTAGTGAGACAGCGTAAATTTCATCATTTACAAATCCTTTGGAAGCCTCTCGCTAGGCGGACATAAATATATATACGTGTATGTATATATATATATATATATATGTCGTGCCGAATAGGCAGAACTTGCGATCTTGGCTTAAATAGCAACGTTCATCTTGCCATATAGGACAAGTTAAAATTTGTGTATGCAATAATTTCGCCAAAATCATTCTGAAACTAAAGAAAAAAAATATATTTCACAGTGTTTGTTTAGTATTAAATTACTATAAACAAATCTAAAATATATTTAGTTGGGTTAGGCTAAAATAAATTGTTCTTGTTATAATAAGGTTAGGTAAGTTTTCTAAGATTCTTTTGGTGCAAAATTAAAAATTTTTACATTAGCATTAATGAAAAAAATATATCTTTAAACGTAGAAGAGAAAATTTGAAAACGGACTTAATTTTAAATGAGTTCTTGCTAATTAGCCAGTTTTACATATTCGGCACGACATATATATATATATATATATATATATATATATATATATATATATATATATATATATATATATATATATATATATATATATATATATATATATATATATATATATATATATATATATATATATATATATATATATATATATATATATATATATATATATATATATATATATATATATATATATATACGTATATATATATATATATATATATATATATATATATATATATATATATATATATATATATATATAAATATATATATATATATATATATATATATATATATATATATATATATATATATATATATATATATATATATATATATATATATATATATATTATATATATACGTGTATATATATATATATATATATATATATATATATATATATATATATATATATATATATATATATATATATATATATATATATATATATATATATCCACATTATTTTGGTTAGAGATGAGAAGAAATGATCATATGCTTTATAAGTCCGTTAAATACATTAAAAAGTAATTTAATAAAAAGAAAATAGAATTTTAAAGAAGTGTGTGAGTGAGTGTGTGTGTGTACCCACCTAGTTGTTTTTCCAGGGGTCGATTCACAGCTCCTGGACCCCGCCTCTTTACTGGTAGCTACTAGGTCATTCTTCCTGCTCCATGAGCTTTATCATACCTCTTCTTAAAGCTGTGTATGGATCCTGCCTCAACTACATCACTTCCCAGACTATTCCACTTCCTGACAACTCTGTGACTGAAGAAAGACTTCCGAACATCCCTCTGATTGTATGTGTGTGTGTGTGTGTGTGTGTGTGTGTGTGTGTGTGTGTGTGTGTGTGTGTGTGTGTGTGTGTGTGTGTGTGTGTGTGTGTGTGTGTATGTGTGTGTGTGTGTGTGTGTGTGTGTGTGTGTACTCACCTAGTTGTACTCACCTAGTTGAGGTTGCGGGGGTCGAGTCCGAGCTCCTGGCCCCGCCTCTTCACTGATCGCTACTAGGTCACTCTCCCCGAGCCGTGAGCTTTATCATACCTCTGCTTAAAGCTATGTATGGATCCTGCCTCCACTACATCGCTTCCCAAACTATTCCACTTACTGACTACTCTGTGGCTGAAGAAATACTTCCTAACATCCCTGTGATTCATCTGTGTCTTTAGCTTCCAACTGTGTCCCCTTGTTGCTGTGTCCAAACTCTGGAACATCCTGTCTTTGTCCACCTTGTCAATTCCCCTCAGTATTTTGTATGTCGTTATCATGTCCCCCCTATCTCTCCTGTCCTCCAGTGTCGTCAGGTTGATTTCCCTTAACCTCTCCTCGTAGGACATACCTCTTAGCTCTGGGACTAGTCTTGTTGCAAACCTTTGCACTTTCTCTAGTTTCTTTACGTGCTTGGCTAGGTGTGGGTTCCAAACTGGTGCCGCATACTCCAATATGGGCCTAACGTATACGGTGTACAGGGTCCTGAACGATTCCTTATTAAGATGTCGGAATGCTGTTCTGAGGTTTGCTAGGCGCCCATATGCTGCAGCAGTTATTTGGTTGATGTGCGCTTCAGGAGATGTGCCTGGTGTTATACTCACCCCAAGATCTTTTTCCTTGAGTGAGGTTTGTAGTCTCTGACCCCCTAGACTGTACTCCGTCTGCGGCCTTCTTTGCCCTTCCCCAATCTTCATGACTTTGCACTTGGTGGGATTGAACTCCAGGAGCCAATTGCTGGACCAGGTCTGCAGCCTGTCCAGATCCCTTTGTAGTTCTGCCTGGTCTTCGATCGAGTGTATTCTTCTCATCAACTTCACGTCATCTGCAAACAGGGACACCTCAGAGTCTATTCCTTCCGTCATGTCGTTCACAAATACCAGAAACAGCACTGGTCCTAGGACTGACCCCTGCGGGACCCCGCTGGTCACAGGTGCCCACTCTGACACCTCGCCACGTACCATGACTCGCTGCTGTCTTCCTGACAAGTATTCCCTGATCCATTGTAGTGCCTTCCCTGTTATCCCTGCTTGGTCCTCCAGTTTTTGCACCAATCTCTTGTGGGGAACTGTGTCAAACGCCTTCTTGCAGTCCAAGAAAATGCAATCCACCCACCCCTCTCTCTCTTGTCTTACTGCTGTCACCATGTCATAGAACTCCAGTAGGTTTGTGACACAGGATTTCCCGTCCCTGAAACCATGCTGGCTGCTGTTGATGAGATCATTCCTTTCTAGGTGTTCCACCACTCTTCTCCTGATAATGTGTGTGTGTGTGTGTGTGTGTGTGTGTGTGTGTGTGTGTGTGTGTGTGTGTGTGTGTGTGTGTGTGTGTGTGTGTGTGTGTGTGTGTGTGTGTGTGTGTGTGTGTGTGTGTGTGTGTGTGTGTGTGTGTGTGTGTGTGTGTGTGTGTGTGTGTGTGCGTGTGTGTGAATTCATCCAATTTTATTCACCTAAATGTGGTTGCAGGGGTCGATTCATAGCTCCTGGACCCGCCTCTTCACTGGTCACTACTAGGTCTACTCTCTCCCTTCCCCATGAGCTTTATCATACCTCTTAAACCTATACGTTTATGGATCCTGCCGTCACTACATCACTCTCCAGACTGTTCCACTTCCTGACAACTCCATGACTGAAAAAGTATTTCCTAACATTCTTGTGACTCATATAAGTTTTCAACTTCCTGGTGTGACCCCTTGTTGCTGTGTCACATTTCTGAAACATTCTGTTCTATCCACCTTATCAATTCCTTTCAGCATTTGAAATGTCGTTATCATGTCTCCCCTGTCCCTCCTGTCCTCCAGTGTCGTCGTGTTGAGTTCTCTTAACCTCTCCTCTTAGGATAACCCCCTAAGCTTCGGGACTAGTCTTGTTGCAAACCTTTGCTCATTCTCTAATTTCTTGACGTGTTTGACCAGGTGTGGGTTCCATACTGGTGCTGCACACCGTGTGTGCCTGTGTGTGTGTGTGTGTGTGTGTGTGTGTGTGTGTGTGTGTGTGTGTGTGTGTGTGTGTGTGTGTGTGTGTGTGTGTGTGTGTGTGTGTGTGTTGCCTGTGTGAGTATGTGAGTGTCTGTGAGTGAGTGTGTGTGTGTGTGTGCATTTCTTTTAGTGTTCATTCTTGCCTAGTTCTGGTCACCTGTTTCTTTTTTCAAGGGTCGGTTCCTAGCTCCTGGCTCTGTCTCATAGTTCTTATCGACTGATTTTACTGGTTTCTATCTCTCGTGTGCCAAGTTACATTATAAATACTCTTCCCCTAGTTTGTTCCGCCTACTCCTCTTCGTCAGGGTAAGTGAAGCGTTCTTAGACATTTCTCCTCCTCTTGATAACTCCATGATTTGTAGTGTTTTGTGACTCTTATTGTGCCGGTTCACTGATTGTTGTCACTAATGGTCGCTCGCTGGAACTCTCACTGTCTCCCTTGTTTCAGATTTTTAAGAGACTGTTATATTTTTCGAGTTTAGATATTGCCCAGTTGTTTGGTTGTGTTTAAGAACCGAGTTAAAGCTTTCACAACTTTTTTCTTTATATGCAGTAGGAAGGTTTAGAAAGGTGTAGGCAATATTAAGAGTAACAATGCTATAATAATACTGATAATGTGCTTCTTAAAAGCTCTGTGACTCAACTGTGTGTTTAGCTGCTGTCTGTGTCTCCTTACTTCCTCTCCTCGCATATCAAGTAGTCTGTAATTATGAACTCCAGGTAATCCTCTGTGTATTTTGGTCGCCATGATTATATCTCCTCTGGTCCTCCTCTCTTCTAGGGTTGTTAGTTTGAGTTTTTTAAATCTCTTCTCCTCGTAGTCAATTTCTCTTTTTTTCCCAGTATCAATCTCAATGTACACCCCAGGATGTTTTTAATAGGCTTAATCTGGAACGAGTTCTATGCTGGTGTCCATTTTCCAATAAAGACTTAACCAACGTTGTGTATAATATCTAAATGTTTTTTTTTGTTTATGTTCCTTAAAAAATCTAATATTGTAAATGCTGCTGAAGTTATTAAACTTATATATATTTATATATTGCATTGGTTACTCACAGATATTTTTCCTTACACGTGTGTGTGTGTGTGTGTGAGTGTGTGTGTGTGTGTGTGTGTGTGTGTGTGTGTGTGTGTGTGTGTGTGTGTGTGTGTGTGTGTGTGTGTATGTGTGTACATACATTCATACATACAAACACACACACAGGCTGCAGTTCTGATCTTAGAAGTGGCTACTGGAATCGAATCTCAGCAAGTGCAAAGTTATGAAGATGGCAATAGGCAAAGAAAAGCGCTCAGTGATTACAGGTTCGGGGAGGGTGGGGGGAAGAGGCTGCAAATCTCACTCAAGGAGACGGACCTCGGGGTGAATATAGTACCGAGCATTTCTCTGAGTAAGTGCTGGATTAAATATGCAGCTGGAAAATCTAAGATTTGTTTTCAAAATCAAACGCAAGGAGTCATATTGGAATATGCAGCACCAGTTTGGAACCCACACCGGGTCAAGCATATCAAGAAACTGAAGAAAAGTGCACAGGTTTGCAACGAGACTAGTCCCGGAGGTAAGGGGTATATCCTATGAGAAGAGATTAAGGGAGTTAAATCTAATGGCATTAGAGGAAAGGACTTGAGGTGATATGACAATAAAGTACAAAATACTGAGAGGACAAGGACACAGCTGTAACTTGAAAGCACAGATGAGTCACAAGGATGTTAGAAAGCATTTCTTCTGTCTAAGAACAAACTATATGTGGAGGTACTGGACACTGGAATGGTTGAGGCAGGTTCCATACAAAAATAAATGTGAAGGCTTAGTAAGGTGATTGAAATAAAGAGTGTTACGGAAGAAACAATCACGAACAGATAGAGTCGTTTACGGAAGCTAGAATCACAAATAAGCAAAATTATGCATTAAGGCTACAATCGCACACATGAAGACACCTCTTGTGCTTCAGCTATAATCACGAAAGGGGAGAGTCGTGTACAAAATCTTAAATCAAACGAAAACTATACTCACGAAAAAGAAAATTTTTAACACAAAAAATTCAATTTCGACCATCATTGCGCAAGAAGGAGAATCCGTGGGTGCGTACGCTGCAATTACAAGCAAGAGGAGTCGTACACGTAAGATACAGTCACTAACAACAAAGCATTCTTGTGTACAAGAACTACAAATCATGAGCAACAAGAGTAGCACTGTGTACGGCAGCAACCAGTCACGCACAACACGAAGTCCTGTGTACGAAGCTACAAATCACAAAGTGATACACGACATACAACAATCGAACAATTGTCTGCATACAAATCATGTATTTCCTCTCCGGAAACTCTGGGATCGTAGCGAGCCTGACACTATCATAATTTACCCATTACTGTTTTGTTTAGTAAAGCACGCCCCTTCAAGGGGATACGGATAAAAGAGACTTGAATATAATATAATGAGATGCATTACTGAGAACTTTTCGCCCTTACAATGGGCTCTCTTTTTTCCCATCATTTTGGTATTCTATACAATTTCTCTCCATCAAGGAGATGTCTTGATGATAGTGAAAGGTCTGTTGATCCCTGAAATTAAAGCCATTTTGATCCACCTTTTTTTGAATCAAACCTGATTGGCTCTCAATCCCCAGGAGCTATGTGACTCCCCTACGGGCTTTGCGCTTCCCCGTTAATATGAGAATATTTATAATCTTACACAAAACACTCCATGAATTTAAAGTGATATCATTGAAGATAATGTTTCTTCAATGGCCAAAAGAGTTATTTTGTTAAGGTTTAACATTATAAACAGGAGTAGATTTTACAAAACGAAGTCTTACTCGTAACTCACCGTTGTACAACTGTGAGCGGTGTTTGCATCAGGCAGATGTGATTCTCTCTCGGTCTAGTGGGCAATTTTGGGCTTGGCTGCTGTTAATTTGTCCCCCATCTTTCTAAAGCAGGAACGCTGTGTCCAAAAGTAAATGTTTGATAATTTCATATTCTCTTCTTTTCAGCGTATTATCACTGACCAGTCTCAGTGGAAACAGAAATTTAATGTTGACCTTTATTTTCTCCCTGTTATAAATATATTTCTTTTCAGGGTTTGAAAAAGATTATATATTTTTTGGTTGATTGACAAGGGGTAACTAATACTTTTTGTTCAATTCCTCTGCTAGAATTTGCACCACTCCCTCCATGTGTAATTCTTGTGAGTAATTCTTGTACATTAGTATTTCTAAAGAACTTTCGTTACTCTTTGTGACTAGAATAACAGAGGCAAAGAAAAAGTGGGACAATCTATGTCTTTCAAGTGGTCACCAAGTACTGTGTAAGAAAATATATATTCACACCTTAGTATTAACTCACTATTACTCGGTTTTCATATGTTTTGCGTAAGCTGACTCGTGCTTAAAAAGCTGCTGTGATATCGACTTAAGTTGCTCGTTAAGAGAGCACTAGTTCATTATATCATTTTAATAGCACTAAGGTTCACACACACCACTTGTTTCAAGACAACACGCATCAAAATTGATTTTCTCTTTTGTATTTGTTTATTTGTTTGGTAATTTTTTTGGTCACGCTACGCCACCTGAACGACCAACGGGATGCGTGCGATATCTCTTCTCTGAGCTCTTTCATCTCATCGCAGTATCGTTCGAGTTGACGTTCAAGAAATGTTGAGTGTACGTGTTTATCTAGTTGACGCACTGCCAAGATGTGGCGTATCAGAGTAGAAGAGAGAGAAAGGTGTGTGGCGCTCCCTTTGGGGGTAAAAATATTTGGTGGAGAGGCAGACGCAGAGGCAGACAGCCAAAGAGGCAGACAGCCAGAGAGGCAGACAGCCAAGGAGGCAGGCAGACAGGCGGAGAGGTCCGCAGCACGGAACACTTCGCCCGACACTAACTCCCGGAGCTGGCTCCTACCTCGGCATTCCCATACTCACCTGCGCGCTGCCCACCACACAAGCACGCTAAATTATCCCACTCTCACTCTCTTGGTTTTTTTTTCTGCCCCCTTTCCCCCAATCGTTTTTTTCTCGATATTTTTTTTTCTTGTATGTACAGACGAGCCGTCCATTTGTTGACAGTGGCCTACGAGAGTGGTCCTCATATCTCACTTCAACGGGCTTCCATTTACATCACTTCAGGAGCTCGGAGCCTGGAGGTGGCCCCTTAATCCTTCCCAATCCGTTCGTATCGGATAAAAAAAATAGTCTCTTCATTTTATTTTTATGACTTGCACAACGCTGGTTCACCGGCGCTATATTTATATAGTTTTCAAACCAATCATCGTTGGTTTTAGAGATGCATAACAAATGTCTGTTTTATTCTGGAAAAAAAACTTGGTTTATCTTAAATTTAGAGTATGGATTTACTTTGTATAGGTTTTAACAAGGTCGAATTGAACGTTAACATGTTATAAACATGAGATAGGAACGCGCACGCACGCACGCATGCACGTACGTATCTACACACACACAAACACACACAAACACACACACACAGACACACAGACACACACACAGGCACACAGACACACACACATACAGACACACACACATAAACAGACACACACACAGGCACACAGACACACACACACAGACACACACACACGGGGATTGTCCTACGAAGAAAGGTTGAGGGAAATCGGCCTGACGACACTGGAGGACAGGAGGGTCAGGGGAGACATGATAACGACATATAAAATACTGCGCGGAATAGACAAGGTGGACAAAGACGGGATGTTCCAGAGATGGGACACAGACAGAAGAGGTCACAATTGGAAGTTGAAGACTCGGATGAATCAAAGGGATGTTAGGAAGTATTTCTTCAGTCATAGAGTAGTCAGGCCATGGAATAGCCTAGAAAGGGATGTAGTGGAGGCAGGAACCATACATAGTTTTAAGGCGAGGTATGATAGAGCTCATGGGGCAGGGAGAGAGAGGACCTAGTAGTAATCAGCGAAGAGGCGGGGCCAGGAGCTGTGAATCGACCCCTGCAACCACAAATAGGTGAGTACATAAATAGACACACACACACACAGACACACACACACACACACACACACACACACACACACACACACACACACACACACACACACACACACAAACACACACACACACACAAACAAACACACACACACACACACACAGACAAACAAACACACACACACACACTGCCTGAGCCACATAAGCGTGGGGAGAGCCACAATTTTGTAAGTGATCTAGAAAATAAAAACGTGGTGGCGCAGAGTGAGCAGGTTAGTGTGGGTGGTAAGGCGACGTTGTCAAGTGTCACCCAAGAAAGATAATAAAGTTAAACAATCGTGTGACCAGTGAGAGAAATACAGTGAATAGGGTACATTATTAACGAGAAGAAATTGAGGTGGATCTACGCCAGGACGTCACATCGAGCTGGACAATCTTCAGGCTGTTACAGCTGCACTGCAAGTACTGTATCCACCTATGAGTGGTTGTTTGGGTGTGGGGTTCCAGGTTCCAATTAACCGCCAAGCTGAATGTGAATGGTCTAACTCTCATAGCACGATAAAGAATAGGCACTCAAGTATTCAATAAGGAATAGCAATTGGTAATCCATTGAACAAGGCGAGTAACTTACTGTAAGCTAGGTGGCAGGTCAAGCATTGGCAACATTGTAAGTAGGTGAGCGTGGTCAGTGGTCAGTCGTCACGTGAGGTCACAGACCCTGAGCTGCTTTGGGGATTAGTGTGGACGGTTACAAAGCATGGCTTGCTTCTGCAGTGTTTTAAAAATTGAGGTTGGAGAGTTGAAGGAGGAGGTCTTGCTTCTCCAGGAGGAGATTAGGAGGCTGAAGGTCCACCTCAATGGGTCTGGGAGAGAGTGTGAGGTGGCTGGAGTTGTGGGAAATGAGGCTTTAAGCAGTGAGGTGCAGTCTGTCTCTCGCTGTGAGGAGGCTGTAGGTGGGGAGGTAGCAACGGCTACCAGCAGTGAGGTGCAGCCCAGCACCTGCTACAAGTGGCGAGTGGTTCACAGTAATGGGAGGCGCATCAGAGTAAGGAAAGTTAAGAGTGAAGATCTGAAGGTAGGAAATCGCTTCTCTGTTCTTCAGGATGAATGTACTTCAGTGGCCAGTGAAGGTAAGGGTACTACTGCCCCTGCTAATGGAGGTAAGCACATTCTTGTGGTAGGTGACTCTCAGGTAAGATATATTGACCGTGCTTTTTGTAATAGGAATAAGAAGATGAGAGATAGAGTGTGCTTCCCTGGAGCTGGTGTTGGGGACATAGTCAACAGGCTGGATAATATCATGTCAGGTAATTGGAACAAGCCCATTATCTGTCTCAGTGCTGGTGGAAATGATATTGGGAAGGGTAGGAGAGAAGAGCTGCTAGATAAGTACAGGTCAGTTATAGATTTCATTAAGTCTAAGGGAGGGATCCCAATCACATGTAGCATCTTGCCTAGAAGGGGAGTAGGAAATGAATGGTTGTCTAGGGCAATTGGTGTAAATTGCTGGCTAGACAGATACTGCAAGGAACTTACAATCCCATTCATTGACAACTGGAACAACTTTTATGGCAAACATGATATGTATGCAAGGGAAGGGGTACATCTCTCTGGGGCTGGGGTGGTAGCACTTGCAGACTCGATTGAGAAAGCCATTGGTGAAATGCCTATGATTTTAAACTGATAGAAGATAGAAGTATGGGTGTGTGTGGGAAACAAGCAGGTTGCAACGCTAGGGTTCGAAACAGTAAATGTATAAAAGGCATTCAGCATGAAGTTATAAATAAAAACAATAGATCAGGTCAGCAAACAAAAGGGGACAGCAGAGGGCAGCAAGGGACTAGCTCCCTTAAGGTTTACTATACTAATAGCAGGAGTGTAAGAAATAAGATAGATGAGCTAAGATTAATTGCAAGTGCAGGAAACATAGATATTATTGCTATAACAGAGACCTGGCTCAATCTGAAAGATAGAGAGATGCCCTCTGAATGTCACATACAAGGCTATAAATTATTCCACACTGACAGGGTCAACAGGAAAGGTGGTGGAGTAGAGATGTACGTCAGAGACAATTTAAATTGTTGTGTTAGACAAGATATAAAATTAGAAGCGTCAGCCACTGAATCTGTATGGTTACAGCTTCTCGAGGGCCGAGAAAAACTAATTTTGGATGTGATTTACAGGGCCCCAAATCTTGATAGGGAGTGCAGTAAACTTCTATGGTGGCCCGGTGGTCTGGTGGCTAAAGCTCCCGCTTCACACACGGAGGGCCCGGGTTCGATTCCCGGCGGGTGGAAATTCCGACACGTTTCCTTACACCTATTGTCCTGTTCACCTAGCAGCAAATAGGTACCTGGGTGTTAGTCGACTGGTGTGGGTCGCATCCTGGGGGACAAGATTAAGGACCCCAATGGAAATAAGTTAGACAGTCCTCGATGACGCACTGACTTTCTTGGGTTATCCTGGGTGGCTAACCCTCCGGGGTTAAAAATCCGAACGAAATCTTATTCTCTCTCTCTTCTTAAGAAATTCGTAAGGCATCTACAAACGAAAATGTTGTGCTAATGGGAGATTTCAACTATAGACAGATTGACTGGAGCAATTTGACAGGAAATTTAGAGTCAGGTGACTTTCTTGATACGATCCAGGATTGTTTTTTAAAACAGTTTGTGACAGAGCCAACTAGGGGAAATAACCTCCTTGACTTGGTTCTTGCCAGTAGGGAAACACTAATTAATAATCTTGAGGTTAATGATGAGCTTGGGGAAAGTGATCACAAATCACTCAGTTTTAATATATCATGGAATTCCCTTAATAATGGCAATCAAGTCTCTGTCCCTGACTTCCGCTTGGCTGATTTCATAGGACTGAAAAATTGCTTAGGTGGGCTGAACTGGAATGACCTGACTAAGGGTCAGGTAGGTGGTGATGGATGCCGATTTGACGCTTTCCAGGGCATAGTTCTAGTTGCTCAGTCAAATTATGTTCCAAATAGGGAAATCAGATCAAACAAAAATGATCCTAAATGGATGAACAATAGATTAAAATATCTAATTGGTCAAAAGAGAGGCATATATAGGCAAATCAAAAGAGGAGAGGGGCAATTAAGAAATCGATATATTCAGTTAAAGAGAGAAATAAAAAAAAGGAATTAGAAAAGCAAAAAGAGATTATGAGGTTAAAGTTGCAAGAGATTCGAATACTAACCCAAAAGGATTCTTTCAGGTATACAGAAGTAAGATCAGGGACAAGATAGGCCCACTCAAAAGTTCCTCGGGTCAGCTCACTGACAGTGATAAGGAAATGTGTAGAAGTTTTAACACATACTTCCTCTCAGTTTTTACACAGGAGGATACCAGCGATATTCCAGAAATGATAAATTATGTGGAACAGGACGATAATAAACTGTGCACGATTAGGGTCACAAATGACATGGTCCTTAGGCAAATAGATAAATTAAAACCTAACAAATCCCCAGGCCCTGATGAACTGTATGCAAGGGTTCTAAAGGAATGTAAAGAGGAGCTTAGCAAACCTTTGGCTAATCTTTTCAACGTATCACTACAAACTGGCATGGTGCCAGATAAGTGGAAAATGGCAAATGCGATACCTGTTTTTAAAGCAGGTGACAGGTCCTTAGCTTCAAACTATAGACCAATAAGCCTAACCTCCATAGTGGGAAAAATTATGGAATCAATAATTGCCGAGGCAGTTCGTAGCCACCTTGAAAAGCATAAATTAATCAACGAATCTCAGCATGGTTTTACAAAGGGACGTTCCTGCCTTACGAATTTGTTAACTTTTTTCACTAAGGTATTTGAGGAGGTAGATCATGGTAATGAATATGATATTGTGTACATGGACTTCAGTAAGGCTTTTGACAGAGTCCCACATCAGAGACTATTGAGGAAAATTAAGGCACATGGAATAGGAGGAGAAATTTTTTCCTGGATAGAGGCATGGTTGACAAATAGGCAGCAGAGAAAAAAACCATACCCCCGGCCGGGATTGAACCCGCGGTCATAGAGTCTCAAAACTCCAGCCCGTCGCGTTAGCCACTAGTGGCTAACGCGACGGGCTGGAGTTTTGAGACTCTATGACCGCGGGTTCAATCCCGGCCGGGGGTATGGTTTATTTGCAATCGTGTCATTACGATTTCTTGAGTCAGGCAGCAGAGAGTTTGCATAAATGGGGAGAAATCAGAGTGGGGAAGCGTCACGAGCGGTGTTCCACAGGGGTCAGTGTTGGGCCCTCTGCTCTTCACAATATACATAAACGACATAGATGAGGGCATAAAGAGCGACATCAGCAAGTTTGCCGATGACACCAAAATAGGCCGTCGAATTCATTCTGACTAGGACATTAGAGCACTCCAGGAAGATTTGAGTAGACTGATGCAGTGGTCGGAGAGGTGGCAGATGCAGTTTAATATAGACAAATGCAAAGTTTTAAATGTTGGACAGGACAATAACCATGCCACATATAAACTAAATAATGTAGATCTTAATATTACGGATTGTGAAAAAGATTTAGGAGTTCTGGTTAGCAGTAATCTGAAACCAAGACAACAGTGCATAAGTGTTCGCAATAAAGCTAATAGAATCCTTGGCTTTATATCAAGAAGCATAAATAATAGGAGTCCTCAGGTTGTTCGTCAACTCTATACATCCTTGGTTAGGCCTCATTTAGATTATGCTGCACAGTTTTGGTCACCGTATTACAGAATGGATATAAATGCTCTGGAAAATGTACAAAGGAGGATGACAAAGTTGATCCCATGTATCAGAAACCTTCCCTATGAGGATAGACTAAGGGCCCTGAATCTTCACTCTCTAGAAAGACGTAGAATTAGGGGGGATATGATTGAGGTGTATAAATGGAAGACAGGAATAAATAAAGGGGATGTAAATAGTGTGCTGAAAATATCTAGCCTAGACAGGACTCGCAGCAATGATTTTAAGTTAGAAAAATTCAGATTCAGGAAGGATATAGGAAAGTACTGGTTTGATAATAGAGTTGTGGATGAGTGGAACAAACTCCCAAGTACAGTTATAGAGGCCAGAACGTTGTGTAGCTTTAAAAATAGGTTGGATAAATACATGAGTGGGTGTGGGTGGGTGTGAGTTGGACCTAATTAGCTTGTGCTACCAGGACGGTTGCCGTGTTCCTCCCTTAAGTCAAGGTGACCTGACCTGACTAGGTTGAGTGCATTGGCTTAAGCCCGTAGGAGACTTGGACCTGCCTCGCACGGGCCAGTAGGCCTGCTGCAGTGTTCCTTAGTTCTTATGTTCTTATGTTCTTATGTCAAGTTCCAGGAGGTGGGGGTCAGGTCACAAGAGGTTGTGGACACAAGCGATGACTGAGAATCCACATTACACTCCAAACACAAGCCACCTACTTTTCAGACACATAATAAACCCACACATAAATCGACACATAATTACACACACACACACACACACACACGCTCCCACAAACACACACACACACACACACACACACACACACACACACACACACACACACAAACACACACACACACACACACACACACACTGTAAGTACGTGCTGGTCAAGTCCCAGGAGGTTGGGGGTCAGGTCACAAGAAGTTGTGGGCAGCCAAGGACCACTAAGACTCTACATTACAACGCACAAGCCACCTACCTTTCAGTACATAATAAACCCACACATAATTCCACACAAAATTACACACACACACACACACACACACACACACACACACACACACACACACACACACACACACACACACACACACACACACACACACACACACATATACACACACACACACACAGAACCATACAACCTATCACACCATCCCAACACACACTACAATCCATACCCACAGCCTCCACCCAACACCGAGCTATAGAATTCCACAGTATGCCACCAGGTCTCCCACCCTCACAGGCCCCCCAAACCACAGTGTTGGAAAGGAAACTGAAGGTATGGTACACAAACGCTGATGGAATAACAAATAAGTGGGAGGAGTGGCATGAAAGAGTCAAAGAAGCATCACTGGACATCATAGCTCTCACAGAAACCAAGCTTACAGGTATGATAACAGATGCCATCTTTCCAACGGGATACCAAATCCTGAGGAAAGACAGAGGGAACAGGGGGGGTGGAGGAGTGGCGTTGCTGATCAAAAATCGCTGGAATTTTGATGAGCTGGAGAGAGGAGACAGCGGAGAAGAAAGTGATTACATAGCGGGAACACTTCACTCTGGAGGTCCCAAGGTGGTAATAGCAGTGATGTATAACCCACCACAGAACAGCAGGAGGCCAAGGCAACAGTACGACGAGAGCAATAGAGCGATGGTTGACACACTGGCTAGAATGGCCAGAAGAGCTCATGCATGCAGGGCAAAGCTCCTGATCATGGGTGACTTTAACCACAAGGAGATCGATTGGGAGAACTTGGACCCACATGGGGGCCAAGATACATGGAGGGCTAAGATGATGGAGGTGGTACTGGAAAACTTCATGTGCCAACACGTAAGGGACACTACAAGAGAGAGAGGAGAGGATGAACCAGCAAGGCTGGACTTAGTATTCACCTTGAGTAGTGCAGATATCGAGGACATCACATATGAAAGACCCCTTGGGCCAGTGACCATGTGGTTTTAAGCTTCGAATACACAGTAGAGCTACAAGTGGAGGGAGAAGCAGGAAGGCCAGGACGAATGAAGCCAAACTACAAGAAAGGGGACTACACAGGAATGAGGAACTACCTGAACGGGGTTCAGTGGGACAGAGAACTGGCAGGGAAGCCAGTTAATGAGATGATGGAATATGTAGCAACAAAATGCAAGGAGGCTGAGGAGAGGTTTGTACCCAAGGGTAACAGGAATAATGGAAACGCCAGGATGAGCCCATGGTTTACCCAAAGGTGCAGGGAGGCAAAAACCAAGTGTGCTAGGGAATGGAAGAAATATAGAAGGCAAAGGACCCAGGAGAATAAGGAGAACAGTCGTAGAGCCAGAAACGAATATGCACAGATAAGAAGGGAGGCCCAAAGACAATATGAAAATGACATAGCAGCGAAAGCCAAATCTGACCCGAAACTGTTGTACAGCCACATCAGGAGGAAAACAACAGTCAAGGACCAGGTAATCAGGCTAAGGAAGGAAGGAGGAGAGACAACAAGAAATGACCGTGAAGTATGTGAAGAACTCAACAAGAGATTCAAAGAAGTGTTCACAGAGGAGACAGAAGGGACTCCAGAAAGACGGAGAGGTGGGGCACACCACCAAGTGCTGGACACAGTGCACACAACCGAGGAAGAAGTGAAGAGGCTTCTGAGTGAGCTAGATACCTCAAAGGCAATGGGGCCAGATAACATCTCCCCATGGGTATTGAGAGAGGGAGCAGAGGCGCTATGTGTACCCCTAACAACAATATTCAATACATCTATCGAAACAGGGAGATTGCCTGAGGCATGGAAGACAGCAAATGTAGTCCCAATATTTGAAAAAGGAGACAGACATGAAGCATTAAACTACAGACCAGTGTCACTGACATGTATAGTATGCAAAATCATGGAGAAGATTATCAGGAGAAGAGTGGTGGAACACCTAGAAAGGAACGATCTCATCAACAGCAGCCAACATGGTTTCAGGGACGGGAAATCCTATGTCACAAACCTACTGGAGTTCTATGACATGGTGACAGCAGTAAGACAAGAGAGAGAGGGGTGGGTGGATTGCATTTTCTTGGACTGCAAGAAGGCGTTTGACACAGTTCCACACAAGAGATTGGTGCAAAAACTGGAGGACCAAGCAGGGATAACAGGGAAGGCACTACAATGGATCAGGGAATACTTGTCAGGAAGACAGCAGCGAGTCATGGTACGTGGCGAGGTGTCAGAGTGGGCACCTGTGACCAGCGGGGTCCCGCAGGGGTCAGTCCTAGGACCAGTGCTGTTTCTGGTATTTGTGAACGACATGACGGAAGGAATAGACTCTGAGGTGTCCCTGTTTGCAGATGACGTGAAGTTGATGAGATGAATTCACTCGATCGAAGACCAGGCAGAACTACAAAGGGATCTGGACAGGCTGCAGACCTGGTCCAGCAATTGGCTCCTGGAGTTCAATCCCACCAAGTGCAAAGTCATGAAGATTGGGGAAGGGCAAAGAAGGCCGCAGACGGAGTACAGTCTAAGGGGTCAGAGACTACAAACCTCACTCAAGGAAAAAGATCTTGGGGTGAGTATAACACCAGCACATCTCCTGAAGCGCACATCAACCAAATAACTGCTGCAGCATATGGGCGCCTAGCAAACCTCAGAACAGCATTCCGACATCTTAATAAGGAATCATTCAGGACCCTGTACACCGTGTACGTTAGGCCCATATTGGAGTATGCGGCACCAGTGTGGAACCCACACCTAGCCAAGCACGTGAAGAAACTAGAGAAAGTGCAAAGGTTTGCAACAAGACTAGTCCCAGAGCTAAGAGGTATGTCCTACGAGGAGAGGTTAAGGGAAATCAACCTGACGACACTGGAGGACAGGAGAGATAGGGGGGACATGATAACGACATACAAAATACTGAGAGGAATTGACAAGGTGGACAAAGACAGGATGTTCCAGAGATCGGACACAGTAACAAGGGGACACAGTTGGAAGCTGAAGACACACATGAATCACAGGGATGTTAGGAAGTATTTCTTCAGCCACAGAGTAGTCAGTAAGTGGAATAGTTTGGGAAGCGATGTAGAGGAGGCAGGATCCATACATAGCTTTAAGCAGAGGTATGATAAAGCTCACGGCTCAGGGAGAGTGACCTAGTAGCGATCAGTGAAGAGGCGGGGCCAGGAGCTCGGACTCGACCTCCGCAACCTCAACTAGGTGAGTACACACACACACACACACACACACGCACACACACACACACACACACACACACACACACACATACACACACACACTGTAAGTACTTGCCGGTCAAGTCCCAGGAGATTGGGGGTCAGGTCACAAGAAGTTGTGGGCAGCCAAGGACCACTAAGACTCTACATTACAACGCACAAGCCACCTACCTTTCAGTACATAATAAACCCACACATAATTCCACACAAAATTACACACACACACACACATACACACACACATACACACACACACACACACACACACACACACACACACACATATATACATACACACACACACACACACACACACACACACACACACACACACATATCCAGACTAACACATACACTACCCCCTCACCACCGACATCTCACTGCTTCCCCTGATCCCTCCCGCTCCTCGTTCACCCTCCCCTCCCCCGTTCACCCTCCCCCTCCCCACAGCCCTCCCCACTCCTCTCCCACTTAGCCACAGTTCCTCCACTACGTCCCCCTCCCCACACTCTGACATACACACTACTAACCTAACATACAGAACTACATAGGTTTCCCACTCTGAGGCAATCAGGATAAAACAAAAATGGGTTGCCAGAGAGCAACAAGAAAAACCAAGGGACAGGAGGCGGAAGCTGCAAAGGAAGATTGGGCATCAGAGCTCATTAAAAGGCATCATGAATGGGAAAAGAAACTAGAGGAAATTAGCATGAGAATGGAAGAGAGGATAGATATGGAAAACAGGAAGTGGGAGGTGCATGTCAAAGCAGCAGAGGCCAGGATACAGAGTTTAGAAGAGGAACTGAAAAATCTGAAACAGCCTAAAGAACTAAAGAACATTTTGGGAATAACAACAGAGACTGCTACCTCAGCCACAAATAAGGGGACAGTAGGGAAAGAAGGGGCAAAACTGCATGGAGAAGCTCTATCAGAGGAGACTGTAGTAAATGAAAGAGCTAAGCTTTATGTGGAGGCACTAACAGACAACAACAGAGCCCAAGGAAAGCCGAGAAGGGAAAATGACAGGCCACTGAGCCCAAGTACATAAGCCAGTGAAACTAAAGAAAGGAAAGCTGCAGTGGAGGAAACCAAATTAAATGAGGGGATACACAGGGATATGTAGTGGGAGAATGAAAGGGTGAGGTCAGTCTTTGAGTATGGGCTCCAGGAAGTTGAAGGGGAAACATATGAAGCAAGAAAACAAGGGAAAAAAAGCAATTGAAAGCATCATGAAAGCAATAGGAGAAGATGACATGACCCAGCTGGAAAATTTTCGGAGAATAGGGGGGGGTTTGTAAAAAAAAGAACCCGGCCAGTGAAAGTGACCTTCAAGGCAGAAGCGACTCGGACCAGGGTCCTGCAGGAGAAAGCACGATTAAGGGACATGCCGGCATGCAGGAAGGTGTATCTCGACCGCGACAGAACACAAGAAGAAAGGCAGAAACTGAGAGAGATGGTACAAAGGCGAAAGGAGGAAAGAGAGGGGATGGAGAAGACAGACAGGAGATCCCAGACCCAGGAAGAAGATCAAATACAGCCTCCCTCACAACTTCCTATAGAAGCCTCCCAACCAGGTCAACCCCAGTGCAATCAAACACTTTAAATCAAAACACCCATGCCACATCCAATGCCCCCACCCATTACATTACAAACTCCACCCCCACCACAACAACCCATAGTTCCTTACCAGTTCTCCCACTTCCCCAACCCCAATATACCTCCCAGACCACAGTCTTAGAAATGAAGTTGAAGGTGTGGTATACAAATGCAGATGGAATAACAAACAAGTATGAGGAGTGGCACGAAAGAATCAAGGAGACATCCCCAGACATAATAGCACTCACAGAAACAAAACTCACCAGAATAATAACAGATTCAATCTTTCCATCCGGATATCAAATCCTCAGGAAAGACAGAGGGAGGAGAGGGGGAGGAGGAGTTGCACTGCTCATTAAAAACCAGTGGGGTTTGGAGAAAATGGAAGGAATGGATGGCACGGGCGAAAGGGACTACTTAGTAGGAACAATCCAGTCTGAGGGACATAAGGTGATAATTGCAGTAATGTACAACCCACCACAGAACTGCAGGAGGCCAAGAGAAGAATACGATGAGAGCAACAGAGCAATGATCGACACACTAGCCGAGGTGGCCAGGAGAGCACACATTGGGGGAGCAAAGTTACTAGTTATGGGTGATTTCAATCACAAGGAGATTGACTGGGAAAACGTCTAGCCCCATGGGGGTCCCGAAACATGGAGAGCCAAGATGATGGATGTGGTACTGGAAAACCTCATGCATCAACATGTTAGAAACACTACCAGAGAGAGAGGAGAGGATAAACCAGCAAGACTGGACCTTGTATTCATCTTGAGTAGTTCGGAGATCTAGGGTATCATGTATGAAAGGCCCCTGGGAGCTAGTGATCATGTGGTTCTGTGCTTCGACTACATAGTTGAGCTCCAAGTGGAGAGAGTAGCAGGAATAGGGTGGGAAAAACCAAACTACAAAAGGGGGAACTACTCAGGCATGAGGAACTTCCTTCAAGACATTCAGTGGGAGAGGGAACTGACAGGAAAACCAGTACAAGAAATTATGGACTATGTGGCAACAAAATGCAAGGAAGCAGAGGAGAGGTTTGTTCCCAAGGGAAACAGAAATAATGGGAAGAACAGAACGAGTCCTTGGTTCACCCAAAGGTGTAGGGAGGCAAAAACTAGGTGTACTAGAGAATGGAAAAGGTACAGAAGACAGAGAACTCAGGAAAATATAGAAATTAGCCGAAGAGCCAGAAACGAATATTCACAGATAAGAAGGGAGGCTCAGAGACAATATGAAAATGACATAGCATCAAAAGTAAAGACTGACCCGAAGCTGTTGTACAGCCACATCAGGAGGAAAACAACAGTCAAGGACCAGGTAATCAGACTGAGGAAGGGTGATGGGGAATTCACAAGAAACGACCAAGAGGTATGTCAGGAGCTCAACACAAGATTTAAAGAGGTATTTTCAGTGGAAACCAGTAGAATTCCAGGAAATCAGAACAGGGGGGCACACCAGCAAGTGCTGGATGAGGTACATATAACCAAGGAGGAGGTGAAGAAGCTGCTATGCGAACTTGACACCTCAAAGGCGGTGGGACCAGACAACATCTCTCCATGGGTCCTTAAAGAGGGAGCAGAGATATTGTGTGAACCATTAACAAAGATCTTCAACACATCATTTGAAACTGGGCAACTCCCTGAGGAATGGAAAATGGCAAATGTAGTCCCAATTTTTAAAAAGGGAGACAGACATGAGGCACTAAACTACAGACCTGTATCACTAACGTGTATAGTATGCAAGGTCATGGAGAAGATTATCAGGAGGAGAGTGGTGGAGCACCTGGAAAGAAACAAGTGTATAATTGACAACCAGCACGGTTTCAGGGAAGGAAAATCCTGTGTCACAAACCTACTAGAGTTTTATGACAAGGTGACAGAAGTAAGACAAGAGAGAGAGGGGTGGATCGACTGCATATTTTTGGACTGCAAGAAGGCCTTCGACACAGCTCCTCACAAGAGGTTACTGCAAAAGCTAGAGGATCAGGCATACATAACAGGAAAGGCACTGCAATTGATCAGAGAATACCTGACAGGGAGGCAACAACGAGTCATGGTACGCGACGAGGTGTCAGAGTGGGCGCCAGTGACAAGCGGGGTTCCACAGGGGTCAGTCCTAGGACCTGTGCTGTTCTTGGTATATGTGAACGACTTAACGGAAGGGATAGACTCAGAAGTGTCCTTGTTTGCAGATGATGCGAAGTTAATGAGAAGAATCAAATCGGATGAGGATCAGGCAGGACTACAAAGAGACCTGGACAGGCTACAAGCCTGGTCCAGCAACTGGCTCCTTGAATTTAACCCTGCCAAATGCAAAGTCATGAAGATTGGGGAAGGGCAAAGAAGACCGCAGACACAATATAGTTTAGAGGGCCAAAGACTGCAAACCTCACTCAAGGAAAAAGATCTGGGGGTGAGTATAACACCGAGCATATCTCCTGAGGCACACATCATTCAGATAACTGCTGCAGCATACGGGCGCCTGGCAAACCTACGGATAGCGTTCCGATACCTCAGTAAGGATTCGTTTAAGACTCTGTATACCATTTACGTCAGGCCCATACTGGAGTATGCAGCACCAGTTTGGAATCCACACCTAGTCAAGCACGTCAAGAAATTAGAGAAAGTGCAAAGGTTTGCAACAAGACTAGTCCCAGAGCTACGGGGATTGTCCTACGAAGAAAGGTTGAGGGAAATCGGCCTGACGACACTGCAGGACAGGAGGGTCAGGGGAGACATGATAACGACATGTAAAATACTGCACGGAATAGACAAGGTGGACAAAGACGGGATGTTCCAGAGAAGGGACACAGACACGAAAGGTCACAATTGGAAGTTGAAGACTCAGATGAATCAAAGGGATGTTAGGAAGTATTTCTTCAGTCATAGAGTAGTCAGGCCGTGGAATAGCCTAGAAAGTGACGTAGTGGAGGCGGGAACCATACATAGTTTTAAGGCGAGGTATGATAAAGCTCATGGAGCAGGGAGAGAGAGGACCAAGTAGCAATCAGTGAAGAGGCGGGGCCAGGAGATATGACTCGACCCCTGCAACCACAAATAGGTGAGTACAAATAGGTGAGTACATATATATATATATGTATATATATATATATATATATATATATATATATATATATATATATATATATATATATATATATATATATATATATAGAGAGAGAGAGAGAGAGAGAGAGAGAGTGCACCTTTCAGCACTGCCTAGTACAGTGTAAATGGCCCTCTCTATGGAAAGAGGCAAATGTAGTCCCTGTTCACAAAAAGAAGAGCAGAGCAGAAATCAGCAACTACAGACCAGTGTCACTCCTGTCAATCACTGGTAAGATCCTTGAGACAATAATCTCAAGACAAATGACAGAGTTTTTTGACTACCACTCACTACTTTGTGATCGTCAATATGGCTTCAGGAAAGGTTACTCTGCTGCTGATCTGTTGTTAAACCTCTCCACTAAGTGGCACCAGTCACTGGATGAATCCAAAGTCAGCTGTGTGGTAGCACTGGACATTGCTGGCGCTTTCGACCGGGTGTGGCACCAGGGCCTCTTAGCAAAACTTCAAGCACTGGGAATTGCAGGCTCTACGCTATGTCTCCTCAGTGATTACCTTCATGGTAGATCTCTAAGTGTAGTTCTCAATGGAATGGAATCAGCAAGACATCCTATTGGGGCAAGTGTTCCACAAGGAAGCGTGCTGGGTCCATTGTTATGGAATGTCTACTTCAACGACCTTCTTCATCTCGTCCCAGAATCACATGCATATGCAGACGACTGTACACTGACATTCACTTATCCAAGAGAAGAAATACCAGCTGCTCTAAGCTACATCATTCACCAGCTGAGAGCTATATCAGCTTGGGGAAATAGATGGCAAGTAACATTTGCACCTGAGAAAACGCAAATGATGATCGTCTCTAGGCACCATGATGGTAATGCTGGTGCAGTAGTAAGGATGAATGGGAGGATGTTGGCACCTGGAGAAGAAGTTAATATCCTTGGGGTGAAATTTGACTCCAAACTAACCATGAAGAACCATGTTGTAAATCTTGCAAACAAGGCAGCCAGGAAGCTTACAGCACTTCGCCGTATCTCCCATCTGCTTGACAGTAGGGGTTGCAAGATCCTGTACGAGGCACAAGTACGATCACACCTTGAGTATGCTCCACTTTCTAGGTTTGCCTGCCCCCCCTCTCATCTGCGACTGCTTGACAGAGTAGAGAACAGAGCAAGACGTCTCATCTCTCGCCTGGACCCATCCTGGATAGATCTGTCATTTCAGCAGAGCCTTCAACACAGGAGGGATGTGAGTGGCCTTACTGTTATGTACAAGGCCAATATTGTCAAAGTACCACATTTGGATCCAATTCGAGGACAGCGAGAGACAAGTTTTTATGCCACAAGACGGGCAGAAAGCAGCAACTTCACTCTGGTTGTACTCTTCTCCAGAACATCACTCCATCTGAGATCATACATACCCAGGATGACTCGAGTATGGAACACATTCGTACAGGATAATGATGTCAACGAGATAAAGTCAGTTGATCAAATGAAAATGCTGGCCCACAGATGGCTCCAACTTCATCCTGTTCCCTACTTGTATGTCTCATAACAATAAAAATGCTTTCAAATGAACTGATGTAGGTAACAGCTCTTAGCTTGCCAATAAAGTTAGGAATCCTTAACCTGTAAATAGCTGTCAATAAAGCTAGGGATCCTTAACCTTGTCAAACCCTGTGTAAAAAAAAAAAAAAAAAAAAGTGAGAGACGGGGAGAGAGAGAGAGAGAGAGAGAGAGAGATAGAGAGAGAGAGAGAGAGAGAGAGAGAGAGAGAGAGAGAGAGAGAGAGAGAGAGAGAGAGAGAGAGAGAGAGAGAGAGAGACGGAGAGAGAGAGAGAGAGAGAGAGAGAGAGAGAGAGAGAGAGAGAGAGAGAGAGAGAGAGAGAGAGAGAGAGAGAGAGAGAGATTTGAAACGCTTAACAATTCGCAAAAAGACATTGAAATTCAAACATATAAAACATTGGTAAAACAAGTTAAATAATAGTCACACTTGTTATATATAACAAATATCTGAAATACGCAGTCACTTAAAGCAATTAGTTTTCATCCAAAACTTCTGAAGAAAATAAAAGAAAACTGCGTTTCACAATATTACAAAAAGTTGAGCAAAATGCGTAAAGCTGTTACACTAGGTACAGGTGAATTGCTGCAGTTGTTGTATTCAACTGTGGCCTCATCCTCGACATTCACAGTGATTCCCAGATAAAAGCGTCAGGCCTGTTAGTGGCTGAGGTCAGTACTGTGAAGTGTGTGTGGCTGAACGGGTGGACTGTCAGGTATGCAGTGATTGCGAATCGCTGATGGAGACTGTCTAGAACGCTTATAACCGGCCCTAAATAACTTACCCCGATGCTCAGAGATTCTGTATGCAAATGAACCGCTATACTCACACGAGTGTGTGTGTGTGTGTGTGTGTGTGCGTGCGTGTGTGTGTGTGTGAGCGTACAGTGTCATCCGCTTATAAATGAGCACACACCGTGTGTGTGAGTGCACAGAGCTACCAGAGTATAAAACATGGAGGCTGGAACAGATAAATTAATACACAACACTGGATACGAGAGAAAGTGGTAAAGGTTAAGAGTTACAAAGGTATGATCCCAAGAAAAATTTGTTTTTCAAGAATATTCTCAGGTTTCCTTCGCGAAAGAACTTTGAGAAAACATTATTAAGTTCTTCCCTGAAAGATGAGCTTCGAGGCACCAGGTAAAACATTTATATGTTGATAAGGCACAAATACACACACACACACACACACATATATATATGTAATGGGAGAGAGAGAGAATCTTATGCCTATGCAGACGACTGTACACTGACATTCACTTATCCAAGAGAAGAAATGCCAGCTGCTCTAAGCTACATCAATCACCAGCTAAGAGCTATATCAGCTTCAGGAAATAGATGGCAAGTAACATTTGCACATGAGAAAACACAAATGATGATGATCTCTAGGCACCATGATGGTAATGCCGGTGCAGTAGTAAGCATAAATGGGAAAGTGTTGGTACCTGGGGAAGTAGTTGATATCCTTGGGGTGAAATTTGATTCCAAACTGACCATGAAAAACCATGTTGTAAATCTTGCAAACAAGGCATTCAGGAAGCTTACAGCCCTTTGCCGTATCTCGCATTTGCTTGAGAGAAGGGGTTGCAAGATTCTGTACGACGCACAAGTACGCTCACACCTTGAATATGCTCCACTATTGGTACGCCTGCCCCCCCCCCCTCATCTGCGACTGCTTGACAGAGTAGAGAACAGAGCAAGACGTCTCATCTCTCGCCTGGACCCATCCTGGATAGTTCTGTCATTTCAGCAGAGCCTTCAACACAGAAGGGATGTGGGTGGCCTTACTGTTATGTACAAGGCCAATATTATCAAAGTACCACACTTGGTTCCACTTTGAGGACAGCGAGAAGCAAGCTTCTATACCACAAGACGGGCAGAAAGCAGCAACTTCACTCTGGCTGTACCGTTCTCCAGAACATCACTTCTTCTGAGATCCTTGAGACAATAATCTCAAGACAAATGACAGAGTTTTTTGACTACCACTCACTACTTTGTGATCGTCAATATGGCTTCAGGAAAGGTTTCTCTGCTGCTGATCTGTTGTTAATCCTCTCCACTAAGTGGCGCCAGTCACTGGATGAATCCAAAGTCAGCTGTGTGATAGCACTGGACATTGCTGGCGCTTTCGACCGGGCGTGGC
Source organism: Cherax quadricarinatus (assembly GCF_038502225.1). NCBI lineage: Eukaryota > Metazoa > Arthropoda > Malacostraca > Decapoda > Parastacidae > Cherax > Cherax quadricarinatus. The sequence continues at coordinate 33,569,214 of NC_091310.1, read as the reverse complement.
ACCAGGGTCTCTTAGCAAAACTTCAAGCACTGGGAATTGCAGGCTCTACGCTATGTCTCCTCAGTGATTACCTTCATGGTAGATCTCTAAATGTAGTTCTCAATGGAACGGAATCAGCAAGACATCGTATTCGGGCAAGTGTTCCACAAGGAAGCGTGCTGGGACCATTGTTATGGAATGTCTACTTCAACGACCTTCTTCATCTCATCCCAGAATCACATGCATATGCAGACGACTGCACACTGACATTCACTTATCCAAGAGAAGAAATGCCAGCTGCTCTAAGCTACATCAATCACCAGCTGAGAACTATATCAGCTTGGGGAAATAGATGGCAAGTAACACTTGCACCTGAGAAAACGCAAATGATGATCGTCTCGAGGCACCATGATGGTAATGCTGGTGCAGTAGTAAAGATGAATGGGAGGATGTTGGCACCTGGAGAAGAAGTTGATATCCTTGGGGTGAAATTTGACTCCAAACTAACCATGAAGAACCATGTTGTAAATCTTGCAAACAAGGCAGCCAGGAAGCTTACAGCACTTCTCCGTATCTCGCATCTACTTGACCGTAGGGGTTGTAAGATTCTGTACGAGGCACAAGTACGAGGCACAAGTACTTGTCAATGGTCCAAGTCGGACCGAAACGTCGTCGTAAGCTTCTGTCTTTTATGTGCGGGTTATTTGTGTATCGTTCCAGTCACGGTATTGTGCCTTTTTGTTATTTAATTAAAAAAGTCGGGACATGCCTGCAGAATGTCACATTCAGGTTTTTAAATTGTTCCAAGTAGATAGAAGTATTGTGAAGGGGGGTGGGGTGGCACTGTATGTCCGAGATCGCTTGAACTGTTGTTGTTGAGTATGCTCCACTTTCTTGGTTTGCCTGCCCCACCCTCTCATTTGCGACTGCTTGACAGAGTAGAGAACAGAGCAAGACATCTCATCTCTCGCCTGGACCCATCCTGGATAGATCTGTCATTTCAGCAGAGCCTTCAACATAGGAGGGATGTGGGTGGCCTTACTGTTATGTACAAGGCCAATATTATCAAAGTATCACACTTGTATCCACTTCGAGGACAGCGTGAAACAAGCTTTTATGTCACAAGACGGGCAGAAAGCAGCAACTTCACTCTGGCTGTACCCTTCTCCAGAACATCACTCCATCTGAGATCATATATATCCAGGATGACTCGAGTATGGAACACATTCGTACAGCATAATGATGTCAACGAGATAAATTCAGTTGATCAAATGAAAATGCTGGCCCACAGATGGCTCCAACTTCATCCTGTTCCCTACCTGTATGTCTCATAACAATAAAAATGCTTTCAAATGAGCTGATGTAGGTAACAGCTCTTAGCTTGCCAATAAAGTTAGGAATCCTTAACCTGAAAATATCTTGTCAATAAAGCTAGGGATCCTTAACCTTGTCAAACCCTGTGTAAAAAAAAAAAAAAAGAAAGAGAGAGAGAGAGAGAGAGAGAGCGTCGGGAGTCAAGTAAAACACTTTGATATTGAGTAAGACTCATATGCAACACTTAGGAATGTTTACTGACAAAACTCCGTATTTAACCGTTGAAGCTTGCTGCGCATGCCAAACATTTCGTTAATAAAGATTCCTGAGTATTGCGTATGTGTCACTCATCCGAGTGTCAGTGTTGTTTACCATTTTAATATGCATCTGGAGGCTATTTAAAGTCCTTCAGTAAGTTGTTGACTTATACTGAAGACTCAGATTCATGGCTGAAACAATCTCGTAAGGTTTCGAAATATACAAAAGTAGAATAACTTTTTTTTTTTGAGTTGGTCTCACGCCCTCAATATCATTCAGTTTTATCGACAATACAGGAAACACATGAAAACCAACTTCATCGGGTTTCCATATTCTGCCTTTTATTGTCCGGCCTGAAAGCAGAATTTCGTTCTAGTCAAATTAAGATATCGATAAGGAAAGCCTTGATGTAGGTGCTCTTGATCTAACTAATTTAGCCACTTTTTTCCCTCTCTCATTCTAAGCCTCATTATCTCCCCTTACCTCCAGCACAAAATGAGTCCCTACGGGTTTATCTCTTCCCCACGAAAAATAACAGTATTGATTGTCTATTGTAAGGGATCATGGCAATCCCCACTTTTTATTTATATATTTTTTTTCTGAATGGTAAGCTTTCAAAAAGCTGATTATTGTTCTATAAAAAGGCAATAGCATGTGATAAAAATGCGTACAAAATGCTTTATTTAGAAAAAATAATTAATGACTCTTAAAACTCTATATAAAGCAAAAAAAAAAAAAAAAAATAACACGTTTATATAGAGCAAAAAGAAACATAGTGAAGTGAAAAATGTGTTTTATAAGTAATACAAAAACACTTAGAGTAAAGCAAGTCAAACTCTCGTCTTGCGAAACATTGTCCCAAAACATCGAGCGGAACATTGTCCCAAAACTTTTAGAGGAACATTGTCCCAAAACTTCTAGAGAAACATTGTCAAAAAAAACTTCTAGAGGCACATTGTCCCAAATCTTCGAGAGAAACACTGTCCCTAAACTTCGAGCGGAACATTGTCCAAGAGCTTCCAGCTGAACATTGTCTTAAAAAAAAGCTCTACTCAGCGAAACATTGGCTTAAGAATGGTGTTGTCCTTCTATAATAATTTTGTTTCAACCCGTATTTATCGACACTACACTTCAGGTCAAATGCACATTACTCTTCTACAACATGTCTCTTTATTTTTTCACCAAAAAGTGTGATGGATGAGCGAGCCAGGTGCAAGAAACTTGCCGAGAAGACACTGAGTAGATGATTGCTGAAGGGCAGAGAGTGCCACTGAACTCCCCTCTTCCCTTACCCCTGGCTGAGTGATGGAGGACGGAGGATCAAGCCTTAACCATTCCTTGCGGTAAATAATCTGCATAGGCTCAGCCCTTAGCATCATGAAATTAAGAGAAATATATCATCGAATTTCGAAAACAAGCCTCTCTGGTTTGGATGTCGTTTATCTCACTGAAAAAAAAACGATGTCACGGCCTGGCTTCCATATTATACTGAGAAAACATGATGTCACGTGATGAAGTGATGTGGTTTCTGTATTCCACTGAGAAAAAGCAATAATACCGTAGTGTGGCTTCTACATCCCACTGAGGAAAAGAGAGGAAGTGTGACAGCCCCATACAACATCTAGCAAATACAGAACTAGAGGGAAAAGAAATAGAACCTTTACAACTGCCTCTCATTCCAGGATGTCCTAAATTTCCCCAGCGCCTCGCTTGGTTTGGCAAAAAGCAGTAAAATTCGAAGGAGTCATTTTCCTTCAGCAATGCTCTCCCAAATGAGCCAATAACCAATAGCTTCCGTTGCAATACAGTGGCACTTTCTAGATGCTAAAATAACCGATTCACTCCCTCTCCTATGAAAAACTATTAGCAAAATGTTATGCAGAATCTCACAAAGACTAGGAAAATATTTCGATAATTGTTATGAGGTTAGATTAGTATAGCTAAGTTAGTTTTGGTTCGAAATGAGCAATTAATAAATTAAAAAATGGCATTAGATTATCTAATTGGTTTGCCTATAGAGGAAGGAGAAACTTCACATGAAAGTTTGCATAAGGTGGTGAATGGCTCTTGATCCAGGACAATTCTATCACCTCTGCAGGTGAAATATTGCACACACACACACACACACACACACACACACACACACACACACACACACACACACACACACACACACACACACACACACACACACACACACACGCACACGCACGCACACACACACACACACACACATGCACCCATACACACAAATAAACACACATGCATATATATATATATATATATATATATATATATATATATATATATATATATATATATATATATATATATCGAAGTACCACCTCTATAGTTGGAATGGGGACCCTCATCCTCAGAGGAGACAATAAACGTACCTCAGGGAAAACTCAAGGTTCTCCCCGGAGGTGTTTGAATATTTTCTTCATCTACCACCCCGTAATATATATATATATATATATATATATATATATATATATATATATATATATATATATATATATATATATATATATATATATATATATATATATATATATATATATATATATATATATATATATATATATATATATATATATATATATATATATATATATATATATATATATATATATATATATATATATATATATATATATATATATATATATATATATATTGAGTTCCATACCAGAGTCAGTTGTCACTGTTGGTTTCTACATAAAAGAAAAAACTCCATCACTGGGCACTTATATTGCTTTTCCCTCTTCGTAAAAGGCCTTTGAATGTAAAACAGAGAAAACAAAACATTTGCATTGTATATCACACTGTTGCTAACAACAGAACAACAAAACAAATGAAGAAAGTTAAATAAAAAGAGATATTATCAATCTCTTCACTTTTTTTTTTCAGGTACGTTTTTTATGTTTTTATTCTCATTTCTTTTAATAAGATTTCCTCAGGAGACCGCCAGAAATCCATAGCTTCTCGCACTTTACGGTAATGGCGATTTAAGGAGGCGAGAATTTCCAGCTGGTGGGTATGTATCGGCCGGTGAAACTATATTTTCCGGCAGATGGTTCGAATAAGGCACATATTACCATCTGACCGTGAGGCCCTAGTTCCTAGTTCACTTTATTCCCTATTTTATTCAGGGAAAATTGGAATCAGTTAGATATAGCGCACGATTCGGAGAGTGTGTCTGTGCGTTTTTTGTGAGTGTGCGTATGCGCTGAGAATGGAGGGAAAGATTAACGTCATAAGACTTTAAAGTGAAGAGTGAAAATATACATTGGTATTTTAATTAAACTTGTGCGGCAATCGAATACTATAAATCTTGTAAGTCTAGCGAGCGATGTACATCTTGTCCTTTCCTAGGATGCTGCAAATCATGTTTCTCACGAACACTACAAATCCAGGGCATTTCTTGAACACTATAATTTCAGAGCCTCTCTCGAACACTACAAATCCCGGACCTCTCTCGAATGCTACAATTCTTGTACGTCCAGCGAACGATGCACATCTTGTCCTTTCCATGGATGCTGCAAATCATGTTTCTCACGAACACTACAAATCTTACGCGTCTCTTGAGTGCTGCAAATCCAAATGATCAATGCTGTTGGCGCATCCTTACTTTGAAAGATGGCGCTGCAGCGTGTGCCGATTCTTACACCACACGACGCTGTTAAGAGCCTCTATTCATCACGGGGGTAAAAAAAAAAGAGAATGGTGTCGGTCTGCAGGTGGTATGGCCAAGCGGAAAATACAATGTTTACATCAGAAACATGCATCGGTTATTCTACCACTCTGACCTCTCGCTTACATCGTGTTACCACATGACCTCTCGTTTATATCGTGTTACAGCATGACCTCTCGTTTACATCGTGTTACCACATGACCTCTCGTATATATCGTGTTACCACATGACCTCTCGTTTATATCGTGTTACAGCATGACCTCTCGTTTACCTCGTGTTACAGCATGACCTCTCGTTTACATCGTGTTGCAGCATGACCTCTCGTTTACCTCGTGTTACAGCATGACCTCTCGTTTACATCGTGTTGCAGCATGACCTCTCGTTTACATCGTGTTGCAGCATGACCTCTCGTTTACATCGTGTTACAGCATGATCTCTTGTTTACATCGTGTTACAGCACGACCTCTCGTTTACATCGTGTTACCACATGACTTTCCATTTACATCGTGCTACCACATGACCTATCATTTATATCGTGCTACCACATGACCTATCATTTTACCGTCTGCAAGAAATTTCAACTAATATTCTCTCACTTCGACGACATCCTTGAATGGAGGCTCCTCTACTTAACATTAACTATTCAAAATTCGTCGCTCTCTTGGATGTTTTCCTTCAGAAGTTTTATATACAGGTGAAATGATGTTAGTGGGAAAATAACGTAAGCATCTTAGAAGCGTAATTCCTTTGATAGAGTATTGTATAGGAACTGTGGAAGAGCGAGTGAGAGTACCACCTCCTTAGAAAGAGTCTTTAAACGCGGAGTCTTTTCAGAGATTCATTGAGCCATTAATGGGGGATTCTCTGGTAAGTTAATGGGGCCCTCTTCGAGTAATGTAAGTCATTACTAACCTAGATTTCACTTTATCGTGAGCATTAAAACAGGTGATATTTGTTCATCGAAAAGATAAACCGTCATTTCGGAGCAAGGAATGATGGAGCCACCATCGATCGATCGTCCGCTAGTCATGAGACTGACTGGCTACTATTCACTATAACTTATCTCTCTTGAAATAAGGCGAGAAAAAAAGAATGGTGAGGCCACCAGCCATGTAACCTGGAGTCTACATGTTACATCGACTCTGACGCTGACACTAGAACGAGTGGCATTTGAGCCGCTTTTCTGTGGGACTCAAGTTCATGTCGCAGTCTTTAAAAAGGAAGGAGCTGAACATTAGTTGAAGTCTAGTGTAAACATGTGGCAAGCATCTATCCAAATGTTTAATCTCTTACCTTTTCATTTGCATGATGCTGTTAAATGGGTTATCAGTATATCTCTCTGAGCTATCACTTTCCACGAATGTGCCCTGATTCAGGGAAAACATGTTTAGTGCTCACAGTGGACACCTAGCGCCTTATGGCGCTGGGTGTCCACTGGGTGTTCTAGGGCGTCAAGAGTTTAGCTAGCTTCCCGAGGGATATCTAAACGAATCGGGTTCAAATCTCAGCCAGTTGTAGTATATTGTATGCTTTAAACCACTTATTTCCGTTGATGCATATATATATATATATATATATATATATATATATATATATATATATATATATATATATATATATATATATATATATATATATATATATATACATATACATATATATATATATATATATATATATATATATATATATATATATATATATATATATATATATATATATATATATATATATATATATATGCAAAACAACCACTCTGAAAGAATAGAGAAATTCCAAGCGCTTTTGTGACTACTCACATTATCAAGGAACTATGAAAGTAAAGCATCCAAGGAAGCTATATAAGGGGTCTGGCCAGCACCTCACTATCAGATCCCACAACGGTTAAACACCTGACGCGCGCCGACCCAACTTTATCTGGAGAGAGTTCCGGGGGTCAACGCCCCCGCGGCCCGGTCTGTTACAAGGCCTCCTTAGGTCAGTGTCCCAGGATGCGACCCACACCAGTCGACTAACACCCAGGTACCCATTTTACTGATGGGGAACATAGACAACAGGTGGAAAGAAACACGTCCAATGTTTCTACTCTGGCTGGGAATCGAACCCAGGCCCTCACCGTGTGAAGCGAGAGCGTTAACCACCAGGCCACCAGAGCCCTTGGATAGATCCTTTGCACAACTCACCCACAAACTATTCTACCCAAGAAAATTTAAAAATTATTATTTGTCCAGTGCTTTATAAATAACTTAGTAATGATTTAAAATACCCAAGAAATGTAATTGATAAATCTTTTAAAGTTGCTAGAAATACTTTTTACAATCCAAAAAAGGACACCCAGCCTTATTCAACTAAAAATAAGTTGGTACTCCCTTACCATGAAAACTTGGTTGATATGCCTTCTCTTCTTAAGACTTTTAATATTAAGGTTGTATTCAAAAATCTTGATACAGTAAAAAAACTTTTGATAAAGAATTCACTCCAAAATGCTGATGGATGTGTCTATAAGATTCCTTGTAAAATTTGCGATAAAGTTTATTACGGTCAAACTGGTAAAAATCTCGAACTAAGATTAAAACAACATAAATATAGCATTAGAACTGGACAAGATTCCAATGCTCTATTTATTCATGTAAGAGATTTTAACCATCCAATTGATTTTCAAAAAGTTGAGAAAGTAGTATCAAGCAAGTCCATGGTCGACAGGAATATAATTGAATCTTGTATCATAAAAAGCAGTTTTGACAATAATATGAATATTTCCTTTGGTTTATATAAATTAGATCCATTTATAATTAATAGAATTTGGGAAGAATTTAATAATACACTGGACAAATAATAATTTTTAAATTTTCTTGGGTAGAATAGTTCGTTGTGAGTTGTGCAAAGGACCTGTCCAGTTGGGCTGGCACGCGTCAGGTGTTTAACCGTTGTGGGATCTGATAGTGAGGTGTTGGCCATACCCCTTATATAGCTTCCTTGGATGCTTTACTTTCATAGTTCCTTGATAATGTGAGTAGTCACGAACGCGCTTGGAATTTCTGTATTCTTTCAGAGTGGTTGTTTTGCATATTCTGAAATCACCTGTTTACTGTGATCTTATTGCATGTATATATATATGTATATATGTATATATATTTATATATATGTATATATATATGTATATATATATGTATATATGTATATATATATATGTATATATATATATATATGTATATATATATGTATATATATATGTATATATATATGTATATATATATATGCAGTGAAGAGTTTTTACGAGGATAGTGAGGCTCAAGTTAGAGTATGTAGGAAAGAGGGAAATTATTTCCCAGTAAAAGTAGGCCTTAGACAAGGATGTGTAATGTCACCGTGGTTGTTTAATATATTTATAGATGGGGTTGTAAGAGAAGTAAATGCGAGGGTCTTGGCAAGAGGCGTGGAGTTAAAAGATAAAGAATCACACATAAAGTGGGAGTTGTGACAGTTGCTCTTTGCTGATGACACTGTGCTCTTGGGAGATTCTGAAGAGAAGTTGCAGAGATTGGTGGATGAATTTGGTAGGGTGTGTAAAAGAAGAAAATTGAAAGTGAATACAGGAAAGAGTAAGGTTATGAGGATAACAAAAAGATTAGGTGATGAAAGATTGGATATCAGATTGGAGGGAGAGAGTATGGAGGAGGTGAATGTATTCAGATATTTGGGAGTGGACGTGTCAGCGGATGGGTCTATGAAAGATGAGGTGAATCATAGAATTGATGAGGGGAAAAGGGTGAGTGGTGCACTTAGGAGTCTGTGGAGACAAAGAACTTTGTCCTTGGAGGCAAAGAGGGGAATGTATGAGAGTATAGTTTTACCAACGCTCTTATATGGGTGTGAAGCATGGGTGATGAATGTTGCAGCGAGGAGAAGGCTGGAGGCAGTGGAGATGTCATGTCTGAGAGCAATGTGTGGTGTGAATATAATGCAGAGAATTCGTAGTTTGGAAGTTAGGAGGAGGTGCGGGATTACCAAAACTGTTGTCCAGAGGGCTGAGGAAGGGTTGTTGAGGTGGTTCGGACATGTGGAGAGAATGGAGCGAAACAGAATAACTTCAAGAGTGTATCAGTCTGTAGTGGAAGGAAGGCGGGGTAGGGGTCGGCCTAGGAAAGGTTGGAGGGAGGGGGTAAAGGAGGTTTTGTGTGCGAGGGGCTTGGACTTCCAGCAGGCATGCGTGAGCGTGTTTGATAGGAGTGAATGGAGACAAATGGTTTTTAATACTTGACGTACTGCTGGAGTGTGAGCAAAGTATCATTTATGAAGGGGTTCAGGGAAACCGGCAGGCCGGACTTGAGTCTTGGAGATGGGAAGTACAGTGCCTGCATTCTGAAGGAGGGGTGTTAATGTTGCAGTTTAAAAACTGTAGTGTAAAGCACCCTTCTGGCAAGACAGTGATGTGAATGATGGTGAAAGTTTTTTTTTCTTTTTCGGCCACCCCTGCCTTGGTGGGAATCAGGCCAGTGTGATAATAATATATATATATATATATATATATATATATATATATATATATATATATATATATATATATATATATATATATATATATATATATATATATATATATATATATATATGTATAGGATAAAAAGGCTTCAAGGAAGAATATTTGGATTTCTTCCTGAAGCCAGTTTGAATATTCCACTTCCCTACCACCCCATCTTTCAGTATATATTTTTTTACCAATAGGAATATTTTATTACATAATATGATATAGAAGATTTAAGAGATACATTGTTGATATAAAGGTGGCATATAAGGTAGATGTTGTTACGTGTGTATCACCGATTATATGCTGAAAATCTCATCCAGCTCCTCAGAGCTGGGGCGTGTGCCCTTAAAATACAGCAAGCATTACCTTTGAACAGCCGCACTGAGCCGCTGGAACAGAAAACTAGCTGCCCTGAGATCCCTAGTTACCCTGATGAGTCTTTTCCCAGCTCCTTAAGGAATTTAGATGCACTCTTTCCCCATGAGCCAAGGGTCTCTGAGCCTATGGGAACAAACATATAATGATGGGCAAGTTCTCCATATTTTCTAGACTTTTAGGGACTCCTGAAGCTGGCAGCTGCCCCTCCTTCCTCCCTGGTGTATTGGAGATAGGTATCTGCCAAGGTAGATGCACATGTATAGTCCCACACCACCTGCTTCCCATCTGTCCAGGCTTGAAGGGTGATACCATCTGGACGCTTGGCTGCCTTATCAGATCTGCATAGTTGGGGTGGCTCCTTTACTGCTGGGCATCCAGCTGTTGTGAGGCTCCTCTTGATAATGTTATTAACCTCCTCATGTCTTGCAATCTTTCCCTCGGATTTACGGCACACAAGACCATGGTACCCTGAATCGGTCTGCTGCTTCACTGCCACAAATACACCTGTGTTCGGCGAGAATAGGGGCGGCAGTCGAAGGGCAACACCGATGCGGATGGTCTGTGGGTCGAGGCGTGTCCCAGGCTGGAGTTGGGAACAGCCAACAGAAAGTCCCCAGCATGAGGGGGCTCTCTGCCAGGAGGCAGGCTCTATATATATATATATATATATATATATATATATATATATATATATATATATATATATATATATATATATATATATATATATATATATATATATGTATATATATATATATATATATATATATATATATATATATATATATATATATATATATATATACATACATATATATATATATATATATATATATATATATATATATATATATATATATATATATATATATATATATATATATATATATATATGTATATATATATATATATATAAATATATATATATAAGGAATAAGATCACAATGAACAGGTGATCTCACAAAATATATTGTGATGTTCCAAGCGTTCTCGTGATTTCTCCCAATTTTAAGGAATAAAAAAAATAATTGGACAACAGAAGACTTATAACCCTGACATATGACCTCACATATGACCTAGTCGCTGAGGGCAGTAGCGTGGTGAAGATTTAGTAAATTCACTTATTAAGTAAAATTTTAAAGTGATGTGTAAGACAGTTTCAAATCCTTTCAAATTTATTCACATTAAATCAAACTAATTTATACAATCCTGAGTTTATATTCATATTGCAATCAATGATTTTTTTAAGAAGCTTGATTACGCTCAACCAAGGACTTGCTTTGTTTAACTTTCTCAGCCTTTTCAAAATTAATTGGATGATTCAAATCTCTCATATGAATAAACAGAGTATTATATTTTTATCCAGTTCCTATGGTATATTTATGTTGCTGTAATCTTAGTTTGATCATAATAAACCATAATAAACATTATAAAGTTTTCTTAAAAAAAATAGTATTGACTGCAAAATAAATATAAGTTCAGGGATGTATAAATTAGAATAATTTATAACGTATAGAATTTTTTGAAGATTTTATATGTCTGACATGTCACTCTTAAATTTTACTTGACATGAGGGGTCATATATGAAATCATGTGTGAGGTCATATTTCGGTATTACAAGCATTTTGCAATCCTATTATATTTTTCCCTACTCCTCTTTCTGTCTGTCTTCCTGTCTCTGTCTGTCTCTCTCTCCCTCTCTCTCATTCTCCTGTGGCACCAATTATAACCCCACTGTCTCTTCCCACAGCGCCAGAAGCTTTCATGATGGATATATTCAAATCCTTCTCATTTTATTCGATGGAACCCTCATCACAATCCTTCAGTTGAATTTACTAATCACAGGAATATAGCAAATAATATTGTTGCAGTAATAACACCAGGAGGCAGCTCTGATGAAAACTCACACTCACACGAGCTTTTAAATCTCTGCACAAAATTCAATTTAAACCAGCAAATAATAGAGCCTACTAGACTGGAGAATACACTAGACCTCATATTCACTAACAATGATGATCTGATAAGAAATGTCACCATATCAAAAACAATATACTCAGATCACAACATAATTGAGGTTCAGACATGTATGCGAGGAGCCCCAGACCGACAAAATGAGACTAGTCACGAGGGAGCATTCACCAAATTCAACTTCAATAACAAAAACATAAAGTGGGACCAAGTAAACCAAGTCCTAACCGATATAAGCTGGGAAGATATACTAAGCAACACAGACCCAAACTTATGCCTAGAACAGATTAACTCGGTGGCACTCGATGTATGCACAAGGCTTATTCCTCTAAGAAAAAGGAGGAGTAGATGTAAAATAGAAAGAGACAGGCGCTCCCTTTACAGGCGACGGAAAAGAATAACAGAGCGGCTAAAAGAGGTCAATATATCTGAAATGCGCAGGGAGACACTGGTCAGAGAAATAGCAAGCATCGAACTTAAGCTAAAAGAATCCTTTAGGAGTCAGGAATCGCGGGAAGAACTAAAAGCTATAAATGAAATCGAAAGAAACCCTAAGTATTTCTTCTCCTATGCCAAATCAAAATCGAGAACAACGTCCAGTAGTGGGCCCCTACTTAAACAAGATGGGTCCTACACAGATGACAACAAGGAAATGAGTGAGCTACTCAAGTCCCAATATGACTCAGTTTTTAGCAAGCTGCTAACCAGACTGAGAGTCGAAGATCAAAATGAATTTTTTATGAGAGAGCCACAAAATTTGATTAACACAAGCCTATCCGATGTTATCCTGACGCCAAATGACTTCGAACAGGTGATAAATGACATGCCATGCACTCTGCCCCAGGGCCAGACTCATGGAACTCTGTGTTCATCAAGAACTGCAAGAAGCCCCTATCACGAGCCTTTTCCATCCTATGGAGAGGGAGCATGGACAAGGGGTCGTCCCTCAGTTACTAAAAACAACAGACATAGCCCCACTCCACAAAGGGGGCAGTAAAGCAACAGTAAAGCAAAGAACTACAGACCAATAGCACTAACATCCCATATCATAAAAATCTTTGAAAGGGTCCTAAGAAGCAAGATCACCACCCATCTAGAAACCCATCAGTTACACAACCCAGGGCAACATGGGTTTAGAACAGGTCACTCCTGTCTGTCTCAACTACTGGATCACTACGACAAGGTCCTAAATGCACTAGAAGACAAAAGAATGCAGATGTAATATATACAGATTTCTTTGCAAAAGCCTTCGACAAGTGTGACCATGGCGTAATAGCGCTAAAACGCGCTAAAGGAATAACAGGAAAAGTCGGTCGATGGATCTATAATTTCCTCACTAACAGAACACAGAGAGTAGTCGTCAACAGAGTAAAGTCCGAGGCAGCTACGGTGAAAAGCTCTGTTCCACAAGGCACAGTACTAGCTCCCATCTTGTTCCTCATCCTCATATCCGACATAGACAAGGATGTCAGCCACAGCACCGTGTCTTCCTTTGCAGATGACACCGAATCTGCATGACAGTGTCTTCCATTGCAGACACTGCAAGGCTCCAGGCGGACATCAACCAAATCTTTCAGTGGGCTGCAGAAAACAATATGAAGTTCAACGATGAGAAATTTCAATTACTCAGATATGGTAAACATGAGGAAATTAAATCTTCATCAGAGTACAAAACAAATTCTGGCCACAAAATAGAGCGAAACACCAACGTTAAAGACCTGGGAGTGATTATGTCTGAGGATCTCACCTTCAAGGACCATAACATTGTATCAATCGCATCTGCTAGAAAAATGACAGGATGGATAA
>NC_091310.1:33530286-33552786 GCF_038502225.1 Cherax quadricarinatus | reverse complement strand
TAAAAGAGGGGACTACATAGGGTTGAAGAACTTCCTGCGGGAGGTCCAGTGGGACAGAGAACTGGCAGGAAAGCCAGTAAATGAAATGATGGAATATGTAACAACAAAATGCAAGGCAGTGGAAAGGTTTATTCCCAAGAGCAACAGTAACAACGGGAAGACCAGAACGAGCCCCTGGTTTACCCGACGGTGTAAGGAGGCAAAAACAAAGTGCAATAGAGAATGGAAAAAGTACAGAAGGCAGAGAACACACGAAAAAAGGGAGATCAGTTGCAGAGCCAGGAATGAGTATGCACAGGTAAGGAGGGAGGCCCAGCGACAGTATGAAAATGACATAGCATCGAGAATCAAGACTGACCCGAAACTGTTGTATAGCCACATCAGAAGGAAGACAATAGTCAAAGACCAGGTGATCAGATTAAGGACAGAAGGTGGAGAACTCACAAGAAATGATCAGGAGGAATGTGAGGAGCTGAACAGGAGATTTAAGTAAGTTTTAACAGTAGAGACAGGAAGGGCTGTGGGAAGACAGCGCAGAAGGGAACATGAAGAGGAAATATACCAACAAGTGTTGGATGACATACAAACAACTGAGGAGGAGGTGAAGAAGCTCCTAAGTGACCTTGACACCTCAAAGGCGATGGGACCGGACAACATCTCCCCATGGGTCCTTAGAGAAGGAGCAGAGATGCTGTGCGTGCCTCTAACCACAATCTTCAACACATCCCTTGAAACTGGGCAACTACCTGAGAAATGGAAGACAGCTAATGTAGTCCCCATATTTAAGAAAGGAAACAGAAACGAGGCGCTAAACTACAGACCTGTGTCTCTGACATGTATTGTGTGCAAAGTCATGGAGAAGATTATCAGGAGGAGAGTGGTCGAACACCTGGAAAGGAACAAGATTATATATGAATACCAGCATGGGTTCATGGAAGGCAAATCTTGTATCACAAACCTCCTGGAGTTTTATGACAAGGTAACAGAAGTAAGACACGAGAGAGAGGGTTGGGTAGATTGCATTTTCCTAGACTGCAGGAAGGCCTTTGACACAGTTCCCCACAAGAGATTAGTGCAGAAGCTGGAGGATCAGGCACACGTAAAAGGAAAGGCACTGCAATGGATAAGGGAATACCTGACAGGGAGGCAGCAACGAGTCATGGTACGTGAAGAGGTATCACAGTGGGCGCCTGTTACGAGCGGGGTCCCACAGGGGTCAGTTCTTGGACCAGTGCTATTTTTGATATATGTGAACGACATGATGGAAGGAATAGACTCTGAAGTGTCCCTGTTCGCAGATGACGTGAAGTTGATGAGAAGAATTAAATCGGACGAGGATGAGGCAGGACTGCAAAGAGACCTGGAGAGGCTGGACAGGTGGTCCAGTAACTGGCTTCTCGAATTCAATCCAGCCAAATGCAAAGTCATGAAGATTGGGGAGGGGCAAAGGAGACCGCAGACAGAGTATAGGCTAGGTGGACAAAGACTACAGACCTCACTCAGGGAGAAAGACCTTGGGGTGACCATAACACCGAGCACATCACCGGAGGCACACATCAACCAAATAACCGCTGCAGCATACGGGCGCCTGGCAAACCTGAGAATAGCGTTCCGATACCTTAATAAGGAATCGTTCAAGACACTGTACACTGTGTATGTTAGGCCCATACTGGAGTATGCAGCACCAGTCTGGAACCCACACCTGGTCAAGCACGTCAAGAAGTTAGAGAAACTACTAAGGTTTGCAACAAGGCTAGTCCCAGAGCTCAAGGGAATGTCGTACGAGGAAAGGTTAATTAAGGGAAATCGGACTGACGACACTGGAGGACAGAAGGGTCAGGGGAGACATGATAACGACATACAAGATACTGCGGGGAATAGACAAGGTGGACAGAGATAGTATGTTCCAGAGAGGGGACACAGGGACAAGGGAAGCTGAAGACTCAGACGAGTCACAGGGACGTTAGGAAGTATTTCTTCAGTCATAGAGTTGTCAGCAAGTGGAATAGCCTAGCAAGTGAAGTAGTGGAGGCAGGAACCATACATAGTTTTAAGAAGAGGTATGACAAAGCTCAGGAAGCAGAGAGAGAGAGGATCCAGTAGCGATCAGTGAAGAGGCGGGGCCAGGAGCTGAGTCTCGACCCCTGCAACCACAATTAGGTGAGTACACACCCACACACGCACACACACCCACACACGCACACACACACACACACGTGGAGGATAGGAGGGTCAGGGGAGACATGATAACGACATATAAAATACTGCGCGGAATAGACAAGGTGGACAAAGACTGGATGTTCCAGAGATGGGACACAGAAACAAGAGGTCACAATTGGAAGTTGAAGACTCAGATAAATCAAAGGGATGTTAGGAAGTATTTCTTCAGTCATAGAGTAGTCAGGCAGTGGAATAGCCTAGAAAATGACGCAGTGGAGGCGGGAATCATACATAGTTTTAAGACGAGGTTTGATAAAGCTCATGGAGAAGGGAGAGAGAGAACCTAGTAGTAATCAGTGAAGAGGCGGGGCCAGGAGCTATGGATCGACCCCTGCAACCACAAACAGGTGAGTACAAATAGGTGAGTACACACACACACACACACACACACACCACACACACACACACACACACACACACACACACACACACACACACACACACACACACACACACACACACACACACACACACACACACACACACACACACACACACACACACTCACACACGCACGCACACACACACACACACACACACACACACACACACACACACACACACACTCACACACACACACACACACACACCCACACACACACACACACACACACACACACACACACACACACACACACACACACACACACGTACTCATACAACAGGCCTAGTGTCTAATCGACATGTGCCTAGGACAAAATGGTAACTAACACACACACACACACTCACACACGCACACACACACACACACACACAAACACACGCACACACACACACATGACGGAAGGAATAGACTCTGAGGTGTCCCTGTTTGCAGATGACGTGAAGTTGATGAGAAGAATACACTCCATCGAAGACCAGGCAGAACTACAAAGGGATCTGGACAGGCTGCAGACCTGGTCCAGCAATTGGCATCCTGGAGTTCAATCCCACCAAGTGCAAAGTCATGAAGATTGGGGAAGGGCAAAGAAGGCCGCCAGACGGAGTACAGTCTAGGGGTCAGAGACTCAGCAAACCTCACCTCCAAGGAAAAGATCTTGGGGTGAGTATAGGGCAACCACCAGGCACATCTCCTGAAGCGCACATCAAGCCAAATAACTGCTGCAGCATATGGGCGCCTATGCAAGCCTCAGAACAGCATTCCGACATCTTAATAATTAATCGTTCAGACCCTGCACACCGTATACGTTAGGCCCATAGGAGTTATGCAGGCACCAGTTTGGAACCTACACCCTAGCCAAGCACGTAAAGAAATCCAGAGAAAGTGCAAAGGTTTGCAACAAGACTAGTCCCAGAGCTAAGAGGTATGTCCTACGAGGAGAGGTTAAGGGAAATCAACCTGACGACACTGGGAGGACAGGAGGAGATAGGGGGGACATGATAACGACATACACACACACACACACACACACACACACACACACACACACACACACACACACACACACACACACACACAGTCATTCTCTAATATTCATATATTTATTCATGTAATAAAACGATTATTTACTTTGCTCTCAGGATAACCTAACTAGAAATATTTTTTTATTCAAGTTTTTATTAGTATGTTAGTTCTTGCTTTATTATACACCTGATTTTTATTTTATTTGCTGCTAGATTTTGCTAATACAATTATTATATGAATAATTATGGTGGAATATAAAGCTTTTGTTATCTTTTTTCATAAGAATTATCGCACCGGAATTTCTCAAAGTAACTTAGAAAGAGAGAGAAAAATATAGTGATGACACTTTTCTACTTTTGAGGTCTTCACTTTGAAGTTTTTTTTTTAATTCTTCTAACAAAAATTGACTTATTTAAATGTTATATAAATTAAAAAGAAAGAACCGTTGTAATCCCTGAAGAAAATAAATTTACTAATAATAATAGGTAATCATTTCTTGATGCTATTGTTAAATATTTTAATGGGGACTGTTATAGAAGAAAAGGAAAAAAATGTTTATAGTTATAATCTTAATTTTTAAAGGGATGGACCGGTAAGCCAGCGGAAAATCGGTCAGATGACCAAAAGCTCGAGCTATCTTTAGTGGGTATATAAGGTGATCAGTCCCCAGTCCTGATGGGAAATGCTCAGTCCATCCGTCTGGTTGAACTTCGAGTAGATGACCGAGATTGCTGGCTTATATGCTGGAGACAGGAGAGGTGAAGCGGAAGACAGCATCTCAGGTGAGCGAAAACAACCAGTGGAAGTAGGTAGGTCATGCAAGAGATTAGAGAAGCGAAGATTCTAAGACGTTGCTGTGTCTGAAAAGTCTTTCATATTTATGGTTAAGATTCAGCCAGACATATGTATTGAACATTTCCTTAGCAAGGCTGAAGGACTGATCATCTTAAACTTTCTCATGTATTCCACAGACTCCAGGATTTTTCTTTGTATTGGACTGGTAAAGCCACTGGTTAGTGAAACGTCTCGACAGTAAATATACCCAAAGTGCTCCACATGTGTCTTTTCATATACTTGTTGGTTTTAAAACCAATAATACGGAAGAAGTTTTCAGCACGGTGTATCGTAAGTCCATGGCCACTAGCTTAGGTATATATTTTATATCGTTAATAGCTGTCATAAAAAGTTTAATCACTGGTGCTCTTTACTACTGTTGTACTCTGTCTATTTCTGATTTTAAAAAACAAAATTTTGGAGTTTTTCTGTAAATAATAGCAATCTACTATCTCAGCTTCACCTTTTTTTAAAAGTCATTCGTACAGTTGATGGGTTGATGGTAGCAAGGAAACAAATATTGACTGGTATGGAGGCGAATTATTGGTATGCATAGAGGAGCCCAGACTTCACATCCATTCACTGATATGCCTAGTCGAAAACAGATAAACCAGAGTCCTAGCTGCGTGTTTAAAACGGAGGTCACGTGACTTGAGGCTTGGCCAGAGGGCCTGCCTATAAATGCTGCTGAGAAAAATATATATAAATATACTACACAAGTAAGACTGTTGACAAATAAGCTTAATTACCATCGGCCCTGAACATATTCGCTACGTTAAACATCCTCTAATGGTTTACAGATTTATAAAATTGCAAGAACAATGCTGTAAATCAGTTTTAGCTAGGAACTTCCACACAAGCTATAGTAATCACTTCGAATTTTTAGATAATATTGCACCTCCTCGGAGTTGACACGTAGTGTGTATCGAGTCACAAGTTCTGATCGTGGTATTAGATATATCAGACGAACTTTCGTATTCTCCGTAAAAGTATATACTTCTGCGAGATGATGTATATACATATTCACATATGACACGTAACGTAATGCTTTCTCTCTCTCTCTCTCTCTCTCTCTCTCTCTCTCTCTCTCTCTCTCTCTCTCTCTCTCTCTCTCTCTCTCTCTCTCTCTCTTTCTATTTCTCTTATTTAGACCTCTGAATTTGCTTGGGGAAGGGATTACATTTTTGGAGACCTCGCAAGTAGGGAAGAATCCGCGAAAGTACTCGAGAACACCGAAGAAGTGTGTGTGTGTGTGTGTGAATCATAGAATCTATTGCGGTAAATGTGCAGATCATCCCCCAGCAGTGATACACTGCTGACTGTCCCTCGAGGGTGTACAGACACTAATCAACAGTGTTGTGAAGTGTGAGAGGCAGGCATGTTGGGTGTGTGTGGAAGGAGTGCGGTGGAGTTTCGTTAAGGTAGGAGTGGAAGGGCTGCCAGACAGGTGGGTGGGGTAGATGTCTTTGTTTCTGAGTTCGGGGGCTAGGTGTCTGTGTATCTAGTCAAGTGGGCTAGCGGGTTTCTGGGCCGACAATGCGGGTGGGCAGGTTCAGGTGGGCTGGTGGGTCCGCAGGTGCATCTTGGACGGAAAGTGGGCGTCTGTGCATTCGTTGGAGCTTGCTAACTGATGAATGGTAAGGCTAGTGTGTGTTATGTGGCTGGCCTATTTCCCAGTAGCAACAGCAACAAGACCATCAGAAACAACAGCTGCAGCTACAGCACCAGGTGCAGCAGTTGCAGCAGCTGCAGCTGCTGCAACTGCAGCGGCTGCTGTTGCTGGACGCACTGCACTCAGCTCCCCACACCACTCAAAACAGTTATTAAATTCTCCCTGCTTCCATCTATCCTCTCCATATTCCTTCTTACCTACATCCTTCCTACCTCCGTCTCCCTTATCCTTCCGTCCTTTCCCCTTTCCCCCTTTTATTCTTATATTCATGTACCTCCATTAAAAATGTTCGGTTATTTAAACATTATTCTATATTCTCCAGCAGTACCGAATTTTCACCAGTCTCTATGAAATAAATACTAGCTCGTCATAACACATGAATTAAATGTAAATGCACATAAAACTCATCCATTTGAGGGAAAAAAATCCTTTTTAAATCCCAAAAGTAAACACCAATATTGTTTAAGAAATTATTACCAACCTGTGAATAGCCAACAAATGTTCCATAGGATACGTTAAGGGTTATTTGTGTACTCATTTTTCTCTCGTGTTTGTTGCATTATCCTTCCACACTATTTTACAGAAATTTTCTTTACGTAGTAAACCTATGTATCCAACAAGGATAAAAAAAATAACTGCTATGTTATTTATAGGAGTGAGGAAAGCCAAATAAATAATTTTAAACACGGTGCTGTTGGTATGACAGGATAAATTACTGGGTTATGTACACATGAGGTTAAGAATAATGAGACGTAAAACTAAGGTTACCTTACCAGAAAATTTAACATTCTTTGAAGTATGGTAGAAAAGGGTGACAACAAGCTTATCTAATTCGTACCATAAATCCTGAATGTGGGTGCATTAACCACCTAGGTAGCATGATTTCATTTGCTTCTAGATTAATTGGTAGTAATTAGATACTGTTATTAGCTATCTTTTACCTTTCCACATTATTATGTAACTTGCTTTAATCCTCGGAGGTTTCCATTCCCATTACACCAAATGTAAGAGGAGGTGAGAGGACGGGAGACTAGCAGGCGGCCCTACAGTGATATGGGTCGATGCTGGCACTCTTCTACGTAGCCTCGGAGAGAATTTTCCCCTGCTATCTGTTGCTAGACTTCCAACGTTGCATAGCTTCTGACGACGCAAGAGAGTGCGAAAGATCTTGAGCTAAAGATTTCTATCCCGAAAGATCTTGAGCTAAAGATTTCTATCTGCATTGCTAAGATTGCCTGTCTGCGATTACACAGCACGTATATGTGCAGTGTACGTGCGTGTTTGTATAAAGAAATTTTTAATTCTCTGTACATAAGACAATGACTTTAATACTCTCGCTAAAATACATTTTGCCTTTAATGTTCAATAATTACAATCGGTTATTATGCATGTGTGAACTCGATTATTACATTAAATATACAGTAGTTTACTCTCCAGTGTTAATGACTCTACTGAAACGATCTCATTATCAGAACTTATCCAAAACATTTAATATTTTCAACAGGATATAATGTTAACTAAAAGTACACACACTCACACACACGCTCACTTACCCACACACATACTCACACATACACACACACATGCACACACACACACACACATACACAGAGACAGACATGAAGCATTAAACTACAGACCAGTGTCACTGACATGTATAGTATGCAAAATCATGGAGAAGATTATCAGGAGAAGAGTGGTGGAACACCTAGAAAGGAACGATCTCATCAACAGCAGCCAACATGGTTTCAGGGACGGGAAATCCTGTGTCACAAACCTACTGGAGTTCTATGACATGGTGACAGCAGTAAGACAAGAGAGAGAGAGGTGGGTGGATTGCATTTTCTTGGACTGCAAGAAGGCATTTGACACAGTTCCACACAAGAGATTGGTGCAAAAACTGGAGAACCAAGCAGGGATAACAGGGAAGGCACTACAATGGATCAGGGAATACTTGTCAGGAAGACAGCAGCGAGTCATGGTACGTGGCGAGGTGTAAGAGTGGGCACCTGTGACCAGCGGGGTCCCACAGGGGTCAGTCCTAGGACCAGTGCTGTTTCTGGTATTTGTGAACGACATGACGGAAGGAATAGACTCTGAGGTGTCCCTGTTTGCAGATGACGTGAAGTTGATGAGAAGAATTCACTCGATCGAAGACCAGGCAGAACTACAAAGGGATCTGGACAGGCTGCAGACCTGGTCCAGCAATTGGCTCCTGGATTTCAATCCCACCAAGTGCAAAGTCATGAAGATTGGGGAAGGGCAAAGAAGACCGCAGACGGAGTACAGTCTAGGGGGCCAGAGACTACAAACCTCACTCAAGGAAAAAGATCTTGGGGTGAGTATAACACCAGGCACATCTCCTGAAGCGCACATCAACCAAATAACTGTTGCAGCATATGGGCGCCTAGCAAACCTCAGAACAGCATTCCGACATCTTAATAAGGAATCATTCAGGACCCTGTACACCGTGTACGTTAGGCCCACATTGGAGTATGCGGCACCAGTTTGGAACCCACACCTAGCCAAGCACGTAAAGAAACTAGAGAAAGTGCAAAGGTTTGCAACAAGACTAGTCCCAGAGCTAAGAGGTATGTCCTACGAGGAGAGGTTAAGGGAAATCAACCTGACGACACTGGAGGACAGGAGACATAGGGGGGACATGATAACGACATACAAAATACTGAGAGGAATTGACAAGGTGGACAAAGACAGGATGTTCCAGAGATTGGACACAGTAACAAGGGGACACAGTTGGAAGCCGAAGACACAGATAAATCACAGGGATGTTAGGAAGTATTTCTTCAGCCACAGTCAGTAAGTGGAATAGTTTGGGAAGCGATGTAGTGGAGGCAGGATCCATACATAGCTTTAAGCAGAGGTATGATAAAGCTCACGGCTCAGGGAGAGTGACCTAGTAGCGATCAGTGAAGAGGCGGGGCCAGGTGCTCGGACTCGACCCCCGCAACCTCAACTAGGTGAGTACAACTAGGTGAGTACATACACACACACACAAACACACATACACACACACACACACACACACACACACACACACACACACACACACACACACACACACACACACACACACACACCTCCTCCTCAGTTGTTCGTATGTCATCCAACACTTGAGGGAATATACCAACAAGTGTTGGATGACATACGAACAACTGAGGAGGAGGTGAAGAAGCTCTTAAGTGACCTTGACACCTCAAAGGCGATGGGACCGGACAACATCTCCCCATGGGTCCTTAGAGAAGGAGCAGAGATGCTGTGTGTGCCTCTAACCACAATCTTCAACACATCCCTTGAAACTGGGCAACTACCTGAGAAATGGAAGACAGCTAATGTAGTCCCCATATTTAAGAAAGGAAACAGAAACGAGGCACTAAACTACAGACCTGTGTCACTGACATGTATTGTGTGCAAAGTCATGGAGAAGATTATCAGGAGGAGAGTGGTCGAACACTTGGAAAGGAACAAGATTATAAATGAAAACCAGCATGGGTTCATGGAAGGCAAATCTTGTATCACAAACCTCCTGGAGTTTTATGACAAGGTAACAGAAGTAAGACACGAGAGAGAGGGTTGGGTAGATTGCGTTTTCCTAGACTGCAGGAAGGCCTTTGACACAGTTCCCCACAAGAGATTAGTGCAGAAGCTGGAGGATCAGGCACACGTAAAAGGAAGGGCACTGCAATGGATAAGGGAATACCTGACAGGGAGGCAGCAACGAGTCATGGTACGTGAAGAGGTATCACAGTGGGCGCCTGTTACGAGCGGGGTCCCACAGGGGTCAGTTCTAGGACCAGTGCTATTTTTGATATATGTGAACGACATGATGGAAGGAATAGACTCTGAAGTGTCCCTGTTCGCAGATGACGTGAAGTTGATGAGAAGAATTAAATCGGACGAGGATGAGGCAGGACTGCAAAGAGACCTGGAGAGGCTGGACATGTGGTCCAGTAACTGGCTCCTCGAATTCAATCCAGCCAAATGCAAAGTCATGAAGATTGGGGAGGGGCAAAGAAGACCGCAGACAGAATATAGGCTAGGTGGACAAAGACTACAGACCTCACTCAGGGAGAAAGACCTTGGGGTGACCATAACACCGAGCACATCACCGGAGGCACACATCAACCAAATAACCGCTGCAGCATACGGGCGCCTGGCAAACCTGAGAATAGCGTTCCGATACCTTAATAAGGAATCGTTCAAGACACTGTACACTGTGTATGTTAGACCCATACTGGAGTATGCAGCACCAGTCTGGAACCCACACCTGGTCAAGCACGTCAAGAAGTTAGAGAAAGTACAAAGGTTTGCAACAAGGCTAGTCCCAGAGCTCAAGGGAATGTCGTACGAGGAAAGGTTAAGGGAAATCGGACTGACGACACTGGAGGACAGAAGGGTCAGGGGAGACATGATAACGACATACAAGATACTGCGGGGAATAGACAAGGTGGACAGAGATAGGATGTTCCAGAGAGGGGACACAGGGACAAGGGGTCACAACTGGAAGCTGAAGACTCAGACGAGTCACAGGGACGTTAGGAAGTATTTCTTCAGTCATAGAGTTGTCAGCAAGTGGAATAGCCTAGCAAGTGAAGTAGTGGAGGCAGGAACCATACATAGTTTTAAGAAGAGGTATGACAAAGCTCAGGAAGCAGAGAGAGAGAGGATCCAGTAGCGATCAGTGAAGAGGCGGGGCCAGGAGCTGAGTCTCGACCCCTGCAACCACAATTAGGTGAGTACAATTAGGTGAGTACACACACACACATACACACACACACACACACAAACACACACACACACACACACGCACGAATATACAACAGGCCTAGTGTCTAATTGACATGTGCCTAGGACAAAATGGTAACTAACACACACACACACACATATATATACACACACACACACACATACACACACACACACAAACACACAAACATACACACACACTCACACACACACACACACACACACACACACACACACACACACACACACACACACACTCTCACACACACACACACACACACACACACACACACACACACACACACACACACACACACACACACACACACACACACTCTCTCTCTCACACACACACACACACACACAGGTCGCAACAAGAATAGTCCCGGAGCTAACGGGCATGTCCTACGAGGAGAGGTTAAGGGAAATCAACCTGATGACACTGGAGGACAGGAGAGATGGGGGACATGATAACGACGTATAAAGTACTTAGGGGAATTGGCAAGGTGGATTGTTACAGGATGTTTCAGAAATGCGACACAGCAGCTACAGGTCCCAACTATCATGTGGGAGTTCGATACGTGGATTAGGGTAGAAATACTCACGTAGGCTGTTATTACGTATAATCGTAGATATGTGGAGAGAACCCGCAGCCGTTACCTGTCTCTTTGGTTACACTCGTCAAACTGACTAGCCGTCTGGCCAGTACCCCGTAGTGGGTGTTTTGAAAATAGTGTCAGCTCAGCACAGACCGTGACTCAAGACGGTTGGTCGTTGAGTCAACGGACAGGTTACTGGTAACTGGTTACTGGTAACTGGTTACTACTACTGAGAGCTCGGCGACGCTAACGTATGTCGTCCCGACATACAACTAATACAAACTAGAGATGGCAGGTATACGGCTTGGGCTGATTCTATACAATGTCAAAGTACACAACATGAAACATTATAGATACATAAGTAGAACATTGGAATGAAAGCTTACGTAACTGAAACTGTAATGCATACAAGGTATACTATAGTACAACTTAAAACTCAACAAATGAACAACGAACTCAACATTGAGATTACAAGTGATAAAAACAAAAATTTTGATCGATCGATCTGTATTCATGTGATCTACGGATTCTGAGGAAGGAATATATACAAAGAAAGAGTGTTTAACAGAAAGGCAGATTCGGTGCACGCAAATCTAGACTGTTAACTCTCAGAATGCGGAGAGAACATGAACACAAAAAAAAAATTCTTGAATACTGATAAGTTGATACTGTAACTATTCATCTATACAGGTTATTTACATTTAACCCCAACTCTGCTAGGGTAAGATTGGCATATGCAGAATGGGTGTCATCTCTAGGAGGATCAAACTCTGTAGCATTGGCTAACTCATGCTGCATTTGAGGCAAATCTGAATTGGAAGTTACAAATGATACTTGAGGATTTCTCAATACCTGTCGTGTACGTAGGGAATAACGACATTCAGGTTGATCATCTGACTGAGTATCAGAGGAAGAGAGTACAGGATCAGGAGGATTGTCAGAGTCTGTCACATTAGTCTGGGTTGGAACATCATTATCATCACATACTAACTTCATATGATCCAAATGCGATTCTTTATACTGACCAGTACTAATCTCTCTAACCTTATACTTATTTCCAGTGATATGTTCAACTACGCGATAAGGACCAACAAACTTTTGATCAAGCTTTGGCATTGCAGACGTTTTGTTAAAATTAGTCAGCATAACTCTCGAACCTACTTTGATTTTGGATGGCTTTGATCGAGTGTTTGCGACTCTTGTAAATTCTGCTGTTGATTTATGAAGTGTTTCACGGATTCTTCTAAAAACACTTTGAGCTAAGCTGGTACGAGTTGCTACGAAATCATCAGGGTTGTAATTTGGTTTCGGATTAGAATATAACAACTCATAAGGCAAACGCTTATCTACACCATACAATGCATAATGTGGAGTGTCACCTATAGAAACATTGTAAGCAGAATTTATAGCACACTGCACATCAGGTATAACTTCATCCCAAGTTTCACTGTTGGGATTGATAGTGGCTCTCAAGACATCAAGTACTTTCTTATTGGTTCGTTCCGCTAACCCATTGCTGGCAGGATGATGAGGAACAATGGTGGATTTAGAGATCTTGTACAAGGTACACAAATTTTCAAGAATTTCATTACAGAATTCACCTCCATTGTCTGTTACTAGGGACTTAGGAGTGGTATGCCTGCAGATAATGCGTTCTTTAAACGCTTTAGCTACTGTCTCGGCAGTCTTATCTGCAATAGGAACTAACTCACAATATCTGGTGAAATGGTCTACCATAACACACAGATGTTTGTTGCCTTGGAGGGAACATTAGAAATTAGTTAACAAATCTAGCGCAACTCTTTCCCAAGGTTCGCTAGTAGTTGGATACACTTGGATTGGATTAGGACCATTAGCATTGCCTTTATGTTGCATGCAGACACTACATTTCCTAACATACTCAGAAATATCAGTTGCCATACGAGGCCAAAAGTATTTCAATCTGGCTTGTTTTACTGAACGATCCATACCAGGGTGTGCAACACCTGGTACATCGTGAACTAGCTGTAAGGCTACATTCACTAGTGACTGTGGAATTACTAACTGGTATACTCTTCTGCTAGGAGTACCCAACTCGGCTGTTCGATACAGTAATTCTTGGTTCATGACAAAGTCACTGATGGGAGCTGGTGGCTTCACAGTCAGAATAAGATCTTCCTGGAGCAGGAATCGAATCACCAGAACACAAGGGATCGGTTCTTTCTTACTGGAGGAATGAACAAACTCGGTGAAGTGGATACTCCACCCGGTTGAAAAATTAACGCTATAACACGCAATATGAGCAAGGGAGAACGAATCTACTATCTCAAACTACAAGCACAAGAGAAAAGAAATGAACACGGTGAACAATGCTGATATACTGAGTCGCACACAGTGACACGAGGTATCAACTATAAAGAAACTACACTTACAAACTTTAACAACGTGGAAGTTACTCGAGAAATAACTTCTTACAATGCACTGATTACTGTCAACTAGGATGGGATCACAATCTGAAACACAAGGGACAACAACAACACTCAAGTGAGCACACTAGCCACAGAAACGTCTTTCTGCACGGCTTGTGGCATCAGCAAGAGATGGCATAACTCGTTGCAAGTAAAGTTCTTCTCAAAGCGTCCCCTGGGAAGGAACGAATACTTGAACAAGTCGCCATCGCAAGGATAGTAGAGCACTATCGTGCGTGCATGATATTGTGGCTGGAGTCCAGACAGGAGTGACAGTATTACTAGTGCCTGACCGCTCGGTTACGTTAATAAGTAATTCACGGATCTATAGGAACTTAATCTGAACTTCACATTTCGCAGCACTTTAACAAATCTCAGATACAAGCTGTGAGAACAAACACATTGCTCGAGGGCTAGGTATTGTCTGTCAGTCAGTAAGGGAATGTGAGGACTGATGACAGGACCAGCAGTAGTAGCCTGAGAGGTCTGAGTGTCGACATTCACTAAAGTATCACTTGACGGTATGTGAGACATAATGGCAAAGTAGCACGAGAACAAATAAGGCAAAAATAATGAACAACAAAAAATGATATAAAAGTCTAGAATTGAAATGAAAAGATATACAACTAATTCAGCAGAATTAATAATGTCTATACACTGCAAGAGGAAGGAAAACTCAATTTAAAGGACTATTGACCAAGAAAAAAAAAATTTACATTGAAATATACAAGTAAAAATATTACTGGAGACTGAATTAAATTCAAAATGAGCTGTCTTTACTCTTGCTAATAAAAAATTAATTATTTAAATCAATGTGAAAGTGTAAAATAAAATTATTAAATTGTAAACTGGGAAATTTTAAATATTTTCTAAGAATGCATAGACAAAATTAAATTATAAATTATAAAAATAGCAATAAAGGAAAATAATTCACTGCAGAACAGTTCAACAAAATAATTCACTTCAGAACAAGTGCAACAAAATAAGGTGTAGAAACAATCACTGCAGTAATAAAGTGTCACTGGGAAAACTCAGGTAAAATAATGAATTAAAATATGAAGACCAAAAAAAAAATAAACTGTTGAACACTTTAACTCTTAATTGTAAATTAGACAAAACAATTTACTCAAACAGAGTAAGGAAAACACTTTACGTTAAAAGTAATTGAAATTGCATCAAGAGTGAATTTGTTCAAGAATTATAAAAAATAAAACACAGGAACAAAACAGGGAATATAACACTTACAGTGACGGAGCACCCAACAGTATTAATTTATTCTTACAACAAATTCCTGCTGTGACTGATACAACAAAATCTTACTGTGACTGATACGACAAAAATTTGCTGGCAAAAATAATGGTACACAGTCTGCGAAAAAATTAAAGGAATGAGACACTGCTGGCATACGAAAAAAAAAGACACACATAGAAATAAATGGATAATTTGGTATGCTGAAAGAATACAATAAAAAAAAATGAATCACTTCAAACAGGGTGACTGACTGGTACACTACACAATAATACTTACTACAGACAGGAGTAGCATAAAGAAAAACACAGCAGAAAAATATAAGATAAGTGAAAACACTGAAAAATATTGTAAAAAATACTGAGTCAAAGAATACTGCGTTTACACTGAAAACACAAGGTTTAGAGTACACAAACAATTTACTATAAATATCTCACACACGCAAATGTCTTTAAATGCAAGAAAAATGTCTCAAGGAAATTATCACTGAAGTCGGGAGTAGTAGACGGGTGATTACTGGTGACGGGAAGAAGGTGTTGTCCTGTGGGCGGGCGGTGTGTACTGGTGACGGGGCGGGGGGGTTTCCTCCTCCACTCACACTGTTGTCGTGAAGAAATGTGCGTTCTAGGCGAACTCACATAACTGGCTTTATCTCGTTGGCACCAGCTACAATCTCTTGACCAATTATGTGAGCCAAAACAGTACTAGGACCCGGTACAAGGGTGCAAACAACCACAGGTAGATGAGTGGATGGCTGGTGGTGGTGGTGGGGTGGTGGCTTCTGCCGCGCACCCCGGGTAGTGGGAGAGAGTGGTGGGGGGGGGGGACGACTCTCTGGCGGACGCGCTCACTCCACTACCCACGAAGGTGGCTTGAAAAACCCACTCTATGCCACAGGAATGGTAAAAACCACTCTTAGCATCCAACAGGGAGCACAAAGTGATATAAACAATACCTCAGAGGAGCTTGGCTTACTTCTTACTGCGTGGCTTACTTCTCTCTCTCAGCTGGGTTAGAAGCTGGGTTGGCTGACTGGCTTACCCCACGAGAATGGATGACTGGAAGACGTGTAACGATGCACAAAGCACGGAGGAGCAGTTGGATGACAGGAGACAGGCTGGATGATAGGCTGACTGGCGTTCACTTCCACAGTCTGGCTTACTGACTGGCTTAATTGCAAAATCCGGGTCAACCCCTCGGAGATTGAAGCAATTAGCACACGAACTAAGCCAGGAAGCTTGAAACGGCTGCAACAGGCTTGCAGGCAGTAGGTTTGAGGGGAGAAGCTGCTGCTGGCTGGTGGTGCGCGAGGGTAGAGCTGGTGGCTCGAGGTGGTGCGGGCGGGTAGTGGCTGGTGGGTGACAATTCACCTATGACCCTGGCGCTACTCACACAAACAGCCTTCTAACGCCTTGAATTACCCTTAAAAACGTAAATCCACGCTCCACACCGCTGTACACCATTTATCATGTGGGAGTTCGATACGTGGATTAGGGTAGAAATACTCACGTAGGCTGTTAATTACGTATAATTGCTGTTATGTGGAGAGAGAACCGCAGCCGTTACCTGTCTCTTTGGTTACACTCGTCAAACTGACTAGCCGTCTGGCCAGTACCCCGTAGTGGGTGTTTTGAAAATAGTGTCAGCTCAGCACAGACCGTGACTCAAGACGGTTGGTCGTTGAGTCAACGGACAGGTTACTGGTAACTGGTTACTGGTAACTGGTTACTACTACTGAGACAACTGGAAGCTAAAAACTCATATGAATCACAGGGATGTTGGGAAGTATTTTTTCATTCATAGAGTTGTCAGGAAGTGAAACAGTATGGGGAGTAATGTAGTGGATCCATACATAGCTTTAAGAAGAGGTACGACGAAGGTGATTAAGCAGGGAGAGAGTGGACCTGATAGCACCCAGCAAAGAGGCGGGGCCAGGAGCTGTGAATCGACCCCTGCAACCACAATTAGGTGAGTACAATTAGGTGGGTATAATTAGATGAGTACGCACACAGAAGAGAGATGGGTAGACTGCATCTTCTTGGGTTGTAAGAAGGATTTCGATACAGTACCACACAAGAAACTGCTTGAAAAGCTAGAGGAGCAGGCAGGAATAGGAAGGTAAGTACTGCAGTGGATCATGGAACACCTTACAGGAAGGAAATAACTAATGATGGTGCGTGAAGAGGTATCAGACTGGGTGCATGTGTCGAGTGGGGTTCCACATGGGTCAGTCGTAGGTCCGGTGCTGTTTCTGGTATATGTGAATGACATGACAGATGATGTGAAGCTAATGAGAATACGATGTGAAGCTAATGAGAAGAATGCAGGGACAGGACGGTTAGGGGATACATGATAAAGACAAATATAAAATACTGAGAGGAACTGACAAAGTAGATAAGGACAGAATGTTTCAGAGAAAGGACTTAGCAATAAGGGGTCACAACTGGAAGCTGAAAACTCAGATGAGTTACAGCAATGTTAGGAAGCATTGTTTAAGTCATATAATTGTCAGGAAGTTAAATAGTATGGGAGTGATGAAGTGTAGGCATGATTCATACATAGCTTTAACATGAGTTTCGAAAAAAGCTTATGGAGAAGTGAGTGAGTGGTTCTAGTAGCGACCAGCGAAGCGGCGGGGTCAGGAGCTGTGAATCGAACTCCTGCAGCCATAATTTGGTGAGTATAACTAGACGAGTATACACACAAGGTGGAAAAAGACAGGATGTTCCAGAGATGGGACACAACAACACTTGGCCAATTGGAAGTTGAAGACTCAGCTGAGTCAGAGGGATGTTAGGAAGTATTTCTCAAGCCATAACGTTGTCAGGAAGTGGAATAGTCTGGAAAGTGACATACTGGAAGAAGGATCAATACATATTTTTTAAGATGAGGTATTATTAAAGCTCATGGAGCAGGGAGAGAGAGGACTTAGTAGCGACTAGTGAAGAGGCGGGACCAGGAACTGTGACTCGACTCCTGCAACCACAATTAAGTGAGTAGTTGAGTACACACACAGACACACACACACACACACACACACACACACACACACACACACACACACACACACACACACACACACACACACACACATACACACGCACACTTGGCCAATGAAGCCAAACCATCGCATCAGAGATACTGAGTAAATCCCGTCAGTGCAAGTGATGGACATGAGAGCACTCTCTGACGTCTCACATTTCAGCTATCCCCCACTCTCTCCTATTCTCTCTCTCTCCCACCACCATCAACGTCACCCTCACAGCTGGTCTGTGTTCAGCGCTCATTACCAGCGCGGTTTCCCATTATCTGGGTGTCTCCTCTGCCCATCAATGCCCGGCAGCATCACTCATCATCATGCAGATCCACGCGAATCTGGTTAAGCCTTGGAGCTCGGCCGTGATGGATGTGAAGTTGAAGGTGTCGTTTGGGGGTGGGGCCTTGTCTCTGATGACGCCACCTGGGAGTCACGTCAAGCTCCCGCCAGGAAGACAGCGATTGTACCAGCAGTTATGTTGGTTGGCTGGAGAACCGCTCATCAGGAAGTGGTTGTTGGGATGGGTTGTGAGGGGATGGGGGTAAGGGGCGTTGGGTGAGGAATTCGCTCTCAGAAGTAGATTCTCGAAGTTACTTCGTGGTGATGTTGTTAAGAAGGGTTAGGTGAAGTATTTGCTCTCAAAAATAGGCTTCGGAAAGATATTTCTCAAGGAGAATGTGGGGGAGAGGTTCTGTGAGGAATTATTACTGTTAGACTGGTGAGGCGCTTCAAGAAGAGTTGATCAGGAAAGTTTTTGTGAAAGATTGCGCTTGTCGGCTCGGGAGCAGCACTTTAGGAAAACGTAGGAGGAAAAGCATTTGGTGAGGGATTTGAGCAGAGGTAAGCTGAGTTAAGGCACTTCGTGGGAAATGGTAGAAGAGGAATTCTGGGAGGAATATGGCCAGACGTTGTTTTATTAGTTAAACCGATCACTTCATTATACTTTCAGTACCTGACTGTAAACTGTAGTTTAGAGATTACTTCGGCGCTTAATAGGTCCTTGAGCGGGACCCAAACATTATTGTTAGTTAGGCAACCTAGAGTGACAATGAACTACTTACACAGATTGAGAAATGAGAGTATCTAGATGTATTTTGGCCCGAGAATGGTATCCCTGTATTCCATTTGCGCAGTATCCTCTCTCTACATCAATACATGCAAAAGGGATGGTGCAGAGTGGTGATAATATTGTAATGCAGCAAAATGTTAAAATATGTATGTATGCATGTACGACTTTGTACGTATGTATTTATGTATGTATATATGTATGTATGTATTTTGTCATAGGGAAACTGCACATGCCAATTGTTCCTAGATTTTTGTTTGTAGTTACGGTACACCAGCTTTGAAAATCTGAAGCCGATCAGATAAGGTGTCGTGTTATGTACGAAATAATAACGAGAAGCTGGTAGAAGAGAAAAAAAAATCTGGCAACTAGACACAGGTCATTAGGTATCCCTTAGGACCATACCTAATGATATTGGTATTCAACACGTAAGCATTATGATGTAGCTCATATGAGGTGCATTGGTAATTAGTATAGCGAAGTTACAATGATTATACCTTATTACAATATGCAAAGTTAGGGTATTTTCCCACATTTGCTGGTAATATGACAATGTGGATAAAATACTTAATATTTTTCTTTCACATTTGTGAGAGAGTTGTCTCAAATTCTCATCCTTTTTTCCGTATTCCAGCACATAATTGAGAAGAGTGCGACAACAATCCTGCTGGCAAGATTTACGTGAGTTTAGGTCTACACCAGCTGGTGGTGCAAACTCACAAAGGTAACTGAGATATTGTTAGATGCGCCATGGACATGTTCTGCTTAGTGCATTATAGAATTACGATGAATCGACTGACTAATGCCAGTCTCTCTGTCTTCTCACTGAGGCTCAGTTGTGACTTTCTTTTCTTATTGTTATCCACGGACTACTAGATGACGGACCATCTACATTCTGCCTGAAGACATATGTCTTTTCTTAAGAAAGGAACATCGTGAGACGTGTTTGAGGAGGGGATAGGGAAGGAATTTGAGAAGAGGCTGGTTAGGGAGTGATGCTTAAGTTAAAGGTGGTGGAGTAGGGGGATATCACTCTGCCCTTCCTATAAAAGGAAGAGTGATTGAAAGAGAATATAAGGCAGGGAAAAAGAAATAATGAATTTTAATATTTTTTGAACTCTTGTGATGACTGCCAGAATACTGTAATCCATCCGAGGTGACAATATACGATTTTCATATTCCCCTTATTGTTTACATTAGATTATTCCGACTAACAAACAGTAATTTCAGGGATTTGTCCAGTGGTGGTATAAATTAATGTGCGGATGGTTGTTTGCTTATTCCAAGAATTAAGTTAAAAATACTTTTCCTTTCAAACTCTTAAGCTTAAATCTAAAATACATATTATATAACATAACTGAAGTATTTTTTGCACGTGAATGGTTAGTAGTTGCTTACGTGTGTGTGTGTGTGTGTGTGTGTGTGTGTGTGTTAGTTACCATTTTGTCCTAGGCACACATGTCGATTAGACACTAGGCCTGTTGTATATGCGTGTGTGTGTGTGTGTGTGTGTGTGTGTGTGTGTGTGTGTGTGTGTGTGTGTGTGTGTGTGTGTGTGTGTGTGTGTGTGTGTGTGTGTGTGTGTGCGCGCGCGTGCGTGTGTGTGCTGAGGTGTGTGTTAGTACTGAGGTGTGCGTGTGTGTGTGTGTGTGTGTGTGTGTGTGTGTGTGTGTGTGTGTGTGTGTGTGTGTGTGTGTGTGTGTGTGTGTGTGTATGGTGTGTGTGTTTGCGTGTGTGTGTGTGGTGTGTGTGTGTGTGTGTGTGTGTGTGTGTGTGTGTGTGTGTGTGTGTATGTGTGTGTGTATGTGTGTGTGTGTGTGTGTGTGTGTGTGTGTGTGTGTGTGTGTGTGTGTGTGTGTGTGTGTGTGTGTGTGTGAGTCGCTGGTATGCGACTGCCACTGTGAGATACACACCTCGACATTCTCCAGTCCGTTTACGTGATCACTTACATCATGATATATAACCATTATTATCTCTCCACTTATCAAAGACAATACTTTTAAATTAATGGACAGTAAAGTAAGGAGTTCTTAAATATTCATCATGTATAATTATTCATTATATTATATCATTTGGCTCGAATATCACTTACATTATGAATAGGTGATCATTTCGTTTTAGTTATTCATACCATTAATAAATAGATAACTGGCTCCAAAATCCATAATATTCATGACAACACATGCAGTGCACATACCACCTGTGGTATGTGCACGTGTTTACATAGTAACACGTTGTTATTATTATATATTTTATATTTATAGCCAGCTTGTCGGTATTTATAACGAAGGTTTATACCATTTATGAGTCTGCATGCCTACCTGGAACTACTGAGTCCAGTCACCGTCACCTGTTATTGCTGACACCGCCAGTCTTACCCGCACACTCACTCTTAGCGTCACCGTTACCATCACCGGCACCAGCACCGTCACCACACTATGAACCGCCACCAGCACCGTCACTACAGTATCACTGTCACCACACCAGCACCGTCACCACTACCGTCACCGTCACCAGCACCACACAAAAGGCAACACACCGTCTGACAAGACAACCGCTGGAAGAAACACCAGTCAAGGACAAGTCTTAATTAACAGGTAACTTTTTTCCCTCTCTGAAGATAATTTTTTTAACTCTCTCTTTCTTCTTCGAATACTGACTCTATAATTAATAATATGAACGCTGCCTCCACCTGTTTCATCAACCAAATAACAATGATAATAGCACTAATAATAATAGCATATAGAAGAGGAAGAAGAAAAATAAGAATATGGAGAAGAAGGAGACGAAGAAGAACAACAACTACAACAACAACAACAACAACAACAACAACAACAACAACAATAATAATAATAATAATAATAATAATAATAATAACAATAATAATAACAATAATAATAATAATAATAATAATAATAATAATAATAATAATAATAATAATAATAATATACTTCTGAATACATACCTGTTGAGGGAAGCATCTTGGAGATAAGTTTAAATGCAAAATCAAGAGTGAAGTATGCAGGACCAGGAGAATACAAATAGGTCACCATGAAAGCCATCACCCACACCATCCACATCACCATTAAACCCAAATGAGAAATTTCACCATGCCGTCAGTGTGACAAAGTGCATGAAGAGCAAGTGCATGAAGAGTGAGTGTATGAGTAAGTGCATGAGTAGTAAGTGCATGAGTAGTAAGTGCATG
>NC_091310.1:33520286-33525286 GCF_038502225.1 Cherax quadricarinatus | reverse complement strand
GTGACAAAAACTGTAGGCAAACAAAACTTATACTGGGACAACGATTATCTCAGAAGCCTAGTTCTAATAAAATATTCTTTATAGTGTATCTCTATAACTATTCCTGTTGTCATTACTCCTGTACTTCAAAAAACATGTTTACATTCCAGTTTTAACCAAATAGCATGATGGTGATGGAAATGGATTGCTATATTATGTCTGAATGGATAATGAATGGATGTGTGGACGATGAATAGATGTGGAGCGGATCTCGCCCCAGAGCTGCTGAAAAAGAGCATAGCATTCTTCAGTCGGAGAGACAACAACGTAGAAAGCCATTGTTCGGATTAAGTGGAATGTTAAACAAACAGAACAAAGTCTTCTTCGTTGTACCCCAAATCGCTGAAGACGACAAGACGCACACCACTGCAGAGACACTGACCCCTTTGTGCTTAAATATATATATATATATATATATATATATATATATATATATATATATATATATATATATATATATATATATATATATATATATATATATCTATCTATATATATATATATATATATATATATATATATATATATATATGTATATAATTCTAGTAATGTCAAGAGGATACTGAATAATTTTGAACATTTTTCTCTGCCCAAAGACTTTCTTCAAGCCAGTAAATTAATCAGCAACGTTGCGAGACTTTTAAATGGACTAATTTTCTAATAAAAGTTTCCTTTTTTAATTAATTTCTCGGTATTATATATTTTGATGAATAAGTCACATGTGTTTCGCTAGGATATCTTTACTGATGAAACATTTTACGTGCACAGTTTAACACAGAGGTGAGTTTTAAAATGGAAACAGTGGAAGAAGTGGAAAGGAAAATTTGAGGAAGTAGAGGACTTCTCAACTAAGTATATCTGATATAGCTAAATATAATATGAAGGTTTAGTTAGTTACCGTGATGCAAGCTGCTTCTTTGGGTTTATTTGCAATTTAATCGAATATTACGCCAAGGATGGCGACTTAAAGTTCCTGAGGAAAAACACCAAAGGAAAGTTAGTTTCTCAGGAAGTTGCCTATTTCTCTGTGCCTGAGGGTTTAACCGGCAAACATCTGGGAACGCCACACTGACCGTACTCCGCCATCATTCAGTATTCCTGGAAGGATAGCCACAAACTCGTCTTCAAAGAGGCTGCACTGAGTGATTTCACAAACAAACCTTGGCTTTCTAAACATTACCTCAAGATCTTCATAACGCGTTTTTCGGTGTAAGAGAAACGGGTAATCACGTATAGTCGTATGTTGCTGCTTTTCTGATGATACTAAAGGACTACATATAAGCACTGGAGAGGTGCCTGCTAATGAGTCATTATTATTACTCTGTTCACGAAGTTCTTCTCAGTCATACAAGGCAGGTGTGGCTATGCTATGGCTCGTGAACTGCATAAGGCTCGTTTGCTCATTCAGTGTGGCTCCTCAGACATTATAAGTTCTGGATTCTGTCTCACTGAGCAGCGTTGAGTAAGCTGATAAGTCTCATACTGTCAGTAATTCTACCTTTATTACTAAGTCCCATGCTGCTTGTAAGCCATAGATCATCCAGGCCTGTCATAGAATATCACAAAAGCTTTAATGGAAACGTTTTTATGTCTTTGAACTAATGGTAAAAAAGAGAAGTGAAGGTTCATCATCAAGAGACAATTCATCGTGAATCTGATGACGGAGAGCGAGAGGCTACATACTTCGCCTCATAACTAGATACATTTCCCTC
This sequence comes from Cherax quadricarinatus, assembly GCF_038502225.1. NCBI lineage: Eukaryota > Metazoa > Arthropoda > Malacostraca > Decapoda > Parastacidae > Cherax > Cherax quadricarinatus. The sequence continues at coordinate 33,523,535 of NC_091310.1, read as the reverse complement.
AACAAAGGTACGCAGAAAGGAAATGTCCCTAAGGACATTGATGACAATGAAAGTTTGGGAAGCCGATATCGTACACGGAAAATATGACATGTAAACGCTGGAGGATCAGGCAAGCGTGAGGAAGACACAGCCTCCTCGGAATGGTTCGGACTTAGATCCTCAGAAATATCGTTTCCAGAGGTAAGAATTCTAGGCCCATTTTCCAGATCTGTCAAAGGACGAGAGAAAGTTTCCCATAAATCCACTCAACGTCGTTGCTACTTTAGTTTAGTCTGTCACTCAAGAACCTCTCGTTGCTGTGATGCATTTTAAACAGTCGCCTGATAATAATAATAATAATACTAGTAATAATAATAATAATAATAATAATAATAATAATAATAATAATAATAATAATAATAATAATAATAATAATAATAATAATAATTTTAACAAAAATACACAAATAACCCACACTTAGAAGAGTGAAACTTAACACGACGTTACGGTCCGACTTAGACATTAACAAGTCACACTGCAGCTAGAAGGAAAGGAGTCCACAATACATACACACATACATACACAGCAACTTGACTTTTGTGTTGTTGTTGTGAGGCGTTTTCCACGACATCCATCAGCGTACCAGGAATTCCAGCAGATATGAAATTCATTCAAAGATGCAGTGTTGATTGACCACGTAAGTCGTGCTTCCCTGTGCAGCGAGAGAGAAAGCCGCGCGGCTGGAGCTGCCTCAGAGGGTGTAGTGCCGACAAGAATGAGCTTAATCACGTTGAGAAATGTCTACATGGTGCGAAACGTCGCCTCAACGAATGTCTTGTTCTGTTTACCTGTTAGTTGAACAAGAGTCGCGGTCTATAATCTCACGAAAAAGTATTTAACACAGTGGCGACAAAAATATGTAACGGTGAAAGGATGAATAAAATGCAAAGCTGGGCCCACTAGACGGCTTCATTAATACAATACCAACCGGGTGAAACGTATGCATCATGTCGCTTCTTTGCTATCCTTCTTATAAGAAAAAGAATTTTCGGCTTAAAACCATTCATACACAAAAAAACTGTATGTTTATATATATATATATATATATATATATATATATATATATATATATATATATATATATATATATATATATATATATATATATATATATATATATATATATATACATTATGATGGAAAAGCCCTTAAAAAGTGGGGGTTATGGTTGTTCGAACACCCAGGAACCATTAATATGTTACCGACTGCACTACCATCTAGCGGGTAGAGGTTAAACTTCAGTTGCTTGGATCTGATTTGCTTTAATTTCTACTCCTGATAGTATTAACCTTACCTGGTGTGGGCTGAAGTTTGGAGAGTCACTTCACCTCAGGAGTATTTCTGTTCTTTGCTACTGATTTACCTGGTAACCAGTAATGACATTCTTGTGGAATACCACCCTTTGTTTTTCTTCAGTGTTATACTTATTAACCTTATGTAGCCAGTGTTTTTTTATGGTCAGCTCTGCTGCTGGCCAGGTCAACTAGTGTAGACGCTAGAATTGGGACATTTTGAGACATAACGACTCCTCATCTCTTTGAAATCTGTTATGTGGTACTGCGACCAAGTATTGACAGGATTTCCAGAACATCGGACGAACACCTCCATCCAGGATAACCAACAACCTTCACTGGAGTGAAGACGTCCTTTGGGAACGTACTTGTTCGGACATCCTCCTCTTTTCTGCAATTTTGCAAGCTCCTGATGATGTGTTGATTCAACACAAAAGGCCTAAGCGGAGCATCCAGGAAATTTACATCCACAGCACATCATATTCTCCTAAATTTATCTCTTTTAGATTACTGATAAGCGAATGATATTCCCATAATTTTTATGGGATTCATAAATCCATTGTTTATATACAGTTCATAAACCCAGGGTTTATTGATTTCATAAACGCATGGTTTATATGTAATCCATAAATTTATGGAATGTGAGGGATTGATACACCCTCGGTTTATATGGGACCACGAACTAACAGTTTATATAGGATTTAGTAGCTCCTGGATCACATGGGATTTACAAACTCGTGGTTTATATTGATTCATAATCCCATGGGAGATAAATAAGACTCACAATCCAATGGTGGATTTACGATCTTAAGATCAATGTTGATTAAAATGTGATTCACAAAGGTATGGGGGTTTCATATGATCTATAAACCCATGGTGGGAGATGTATAAAACATAAACTGGTGGTTTGTACATACACTGAGGAAGAACTGTGCAAATAAAATGTTTAAAAACAATGAACTATGTTATGAATGGAAGTTGCAGGTGAGATAACTTTTCAACAGGAGTGAGGGTCAGCCAAGAGAGAGAGAGAGAGAGAGAGAGAGAGAGAGAGAGAGAGAGAGAGAGAGAGAGAGAGAGAGAGAGAGAGAGAGAGAGAGAGAGAGAGAACCAGCAAGCAAAGCAACAGATTCGTGACATTATGGTTTATGTTGATAAGGGTAAAGAGGCTTGGAATTATCCTTCGTGTGAGTTACATACGTTCCGTGTGAATACTCAGGGGCATGAGAAACGTACTATCGTGCATATGAATGTGAGTCTACAAGACTAGATGGCGTGCAAATCGAGTTATCACGGCTATCTTGGCTGTAATTCTCAGCACACAATGGACATTCCGGGGTGGGTGATATAACGCAGGTGGCGTAGAATCATTACTCTTGGGCGTTCCTGTGTTATACGTAAGATTTTCATCACCTCTACTCTCTCTCTCTCTCTCTCTCTCTCTCTCTCTCTCTCTCTAAAAGACAAAGTGCTTAAACATACCCACAACAATACTATCAATATTTCAACTTTGATAGTGACTGCAAGAATGAAATCTGCTGTACTAAACGTTGTAAAGGATTACGAAAGGATTTAACAGGGTGGAGATAGGAGAGGTGGCAATTCAAAACACAGATGAGCTACATTGTTTTCCGGAAATACTTCTTCAGCCTTATGATACTAAGAAAGCAGCATGATCCAGAGGATGAAGACTCAGGCGTATACTCCTTACAGAGCTTCAAGAATAGGCTCAAGCATTAGCCAACATCGTGTACTTAAAATAGATAAATACAAAAAAGATACTCATTACTCACTAGTGGGTAACATGTTAATATCTCTCTCTCTCTCTCTTTCTCTCTCTCTCTCTCTCTCTCTCTCTCTCTCTCTCTCTCTCTCTCTCTCTCTCTCTCTCTCTCTCTCTCTCTCTCTCTCTCTCTCT
>NC_091310.1:33495286-33515286 GCF_038502225.1 Cherax quadricarinatus | reverse complement strand
ATACTGGAAATATAAGGGTTTTTATGAATAAATTTGAGTAGTAGGAAGAAAAAGGGGAATATGAGAGAGAAAGAAAGTGTAAAGAAGGAATTTAGGGTAAGAGGGATAAAGGGGAGGGAATGGAGGAGGGAGGGAAGAGAAATGGTATAGACGAAAGGAGGAAAATAAGGAAGGAAGGTTGGAAGAAAGTAAGGAAAGAGGAAGGGAAGGAGAGACAAATGGATTGAGAGACATGGAGGGAAACTCGGAAGAGTGGAAGGAAGAATGAAAGGAAGTGGAAATAGGAACTGATAGAAGGAAGGAAGAACTGGAGACGAGGGGAGAAAGATTCAGCAAAAGACGTGGAGTGGAGGTGAATATTGGAAAGTTAGAAGGGAACGCAGATGAAAACAAAAATATTGAAGAGAGAACTATAAAGGAAAATGATGAAAGAGGGCATATTGAAAAGAGGGAAGGAGACGTTACCGTATCAATAAATCTGCAATATTTGCAGGACTCGGGACAAGTATCTGTGAAGCTGGGGAGACCCCCTGATAACCCCAGCCTCACGACCAGCTGCAAAGAAACAAATCAAGAGAAACATTGGTTTCCTTGGTACCATTGGTAACCTTGATAACACTGGTTACCAAGGAAACATTGGTTACCAAGGAAATTTTGGCTTCTAAGACAAGCTGAGGACTCTTAAGCTCAACGTCTAATCTCTAGCGTTTTCTACCCAGATTTTTGTTAGCTGTACGTCAGCGATATCTCTATTATTATTATTATTATTATTATTATTATTATTATTATTATTATTATTATTATTATTATTATTATTATTATTATTTTTATTATTATTATTATTATTATTATTATTATTATTATTATTATTATTATTATTATTATTATTATTTTGTAATTGTATTATTACTATTATTATTTTTATATTATTACTGTCATTACCTTTATTGTTATTGTACTTATCACTCTTATTATTATTATTGGGAAGCTCTAAATCTGTAGGTGTCGTACAGAGCCTGGGGAATAAGAGGAAATCAGATTTAATCTAATGAATTGGATTGCAGCATCAGTTCCTTATATTCGAGAACCATTCAGGATGAATCAACTTGACCTCCTCCTCTTCCTTGAAGTGGATCATAACTCCAGTTTCCCTCTGTCGGTGTGAAAGATGAGTCCTTGAATATAAAAAAAAAGAAATATTTTTCCCTGATGTAAGATGAGTGTGAAATTAAAGGCCTCACCCAAGATTGCATCCCATCCCCTACCAGTGACAACGTAAGAGGGATACTAACAGGCGTTTTAGTGGACTGTCATATATTCCTCGATCTTAATAGAGGGCTGTCAACAATAGTTAAGAAAAGACAGGCTGTAGAACAAGATTTGATTGGGAAGGTGAAGTTTAACTCCTCTTGGTAAACCATCATCATGACTTGATAAAGTTCTACACAGAGTGAAACGTTGTATTTGTCTCACACTGTCACGTCTCAGCCACTCGTTCATCACTTCCAAGCTTACTGAATAATGGCAATCTCCTTTTTTTTTATTTTTCTGAATCAGTAATGACTGGTATTCTTAAGTTATCAAAATAAAAAGCAAATCAGCTGATTGTTTAGGAATTTGCTCGAAAATGAAATGAGGAAAATATGCCTTGACCAGACAATAAGGCAGGAAAATCGCTTACGCACGAAGAATAGCACATAAATGTACGAGGTGATCACACAGTGTGTGTGTGTGTCTTGCAATTAGCGGACGGTGCTTTGAATGGCCCCCTGATGGGCATAATGCTGCACATCAGTATTTCTCGGTGATTACAGGGTAGCTAAATTGAATAGAAATTAAAAATGATGACGGTATTTAGAAGTACATGGGAGTGCGTGATAAAGACAGCCAGTAGAAGACTTGGAAGTCCGTACCGAGGCTATCTGCCGAGAAGAACTGTGTACTTCTGTGCAGATTAAGGACTCTCGTGTGTTATGTAGATATCTGAGGCAAGGACAGTAAAGAAAAAAAGTTCTCTCTCCTCCCTCTAATCTCAGGTACTCGCTGTCGGCATAAAACAGGGAGAAAAATATAACGTATCCTATTGGGAAATGGTACAGATGTTACAGGAGAGATGAAAGTACACACGTAAAATATCCAACTGCCTCTACTTACTAGTTACTATTGTAACTACTCGTGTTATTCCACTACCACTCTCCGAGCCAAGGTTCAACATCTAGTTACTACTAATTCTACTTCTGGATACAGTGGTGCAGGTTGTAGAGTATCATTGCTATGTGTGCCACAACCACTCTTGATATATGTGAGTACAACGAGGAAACGCGTCTGTTTTACGCTCAGCAGAAGTAGGATCAAACCTCCTCCACGGGCGATCTTAACTATGCAGGACAAGCCACGGCGTCATCAGAGGCTGCGGAATGTTACAAGGGAGCAACCAAAGCAGGGAGAGAGATCTCAGAGTAGCGTAGGTGTCACCGGACACGGTGACTCTAAGGGTAACCGTGGCCAGTGACACCTACGCTACTCTGAGACCTCTCTCCCTGTGTTAGTTGCTCCCTTGCAACATTGCACAGCTCCTGATGACGCACTGATAAGCGTGAAAGAGCTTGAGCTAAAGATTTCCACCCCTTTCCGTGGCTTGTCCTGCATGTATATAGATATATGTATATATATATATATATTATATATATATATATATATATATATATATATATATATATATATATATATATATATATATATATATATTATATATATATATATATATATATATGATGTGATACATCATCTGCCTCGAAGTTTCACTCCACTGGTTTGAGTTAGTCATTTATTTTGCACTTCAAAGGATTCTCCTTGTATGAGTGTATCAAAACTATTTAAAAGCTTAAAGGGAATATGGTATGGGAGGTGCAGTTGGGGAGTTGGTGGATGGAAAGTGCCGTAGGGAAAGTGCAGAAAGGAAAGTGTAGAAGAAAGGTACAGTAAGGGAGGTGATGGAGAGGAGATGCAGGTGGGGGGGGGGTGCTGGAGGGGCTGTGGAGGGAGGGAGGTGCAGGAAGCGAGGTGCAGTAGGGAAGGTGGAAATTATTTAAATGAGAAACAGAACAAACGAGGACTCTAATGTGTGTGTGTGTGTGTGTGTGTGTGTGTGTGTGTGTGTGTGTGTGTGTGTGTGTGTGTGTGTGTGTGTGTGTGTGTGTGTGTGTGTGTGTGTGTGTGTATGGGTGGGTGGGTGTGTGCATGTCAGTGTGCACACAAGTTTTGACGTATTATATCAATGGTTTAGAAAACCGACTAGATGATGAACGAGACATTGTGCAACACTTGGGTGTCTTTATTATGGAAACGTTTCGCAGCCAGTGGCTTCATCAGTCCAATACACAGAAGAACGGTGGAATATGAGTAGTTTGAGGTAATCAGTCCCTCAGCCTGGGGATAAGTGTTCAGTCCTTGAATTTTGACAAAAGTACATCATATACACATAGAAAAGTCTTACGTACTGCAGACAGGTCTGGTGAAGAAGTTGTTGGCGGTGTCACCGGTGGACAAAATCCACTAGTTGAAGTTGGTCATGCTTATAGATTAGGCAAGTGTTGAAAAATTCCCTGTACCAAGATTGATAGACTTAACACTGCACCTCCACTCCGAGGGACTGATTACTTCAAACTCCTTCTCATCTTCCACTGTTCTTCTGTATATTGGAATGAGGAAACCACTTACTGATGAAGTATCTGGGTATTAAAGATACCCAGATGTTTCACGAGTGTTTCATTCATCTTGTTTTGACGTATACACACAAAAACACAATGAATTCCTATTAGACCTCTCCGTTTACTGCATGACAGAGGAGGAACATACCAAGTAGAAAAATTCACGGAATCTCGAACCAAAATCCATGCATGTTGCATTCCCAACGCTGTAGAATTCATCATGGAACGTGGTCGACGCTCCAGTCTATTCTTTCCTTTATTCATAGACAGTTGGCCATTACGACTTACTGTGGGTTTATTCCAAGTTATATTCTGTGACGTGTTGCCCTCCCAACATAAACCAGAGTCATAATAAAATATTTGCTTCTACACAGGCCATTTATAGTAACAGCTCTGTTATACTCTGCCTTGGGAAATATTCTGTCAGGAAAATTAAGTTCATTTCAGTTTAATAAACAATGCATATTTTTTATAGATAACTTTAGATGGGATGGAGAGTGGAGGGACAAAAAAGACTGAAATTTGTAAGAGTATGCGATGCGGATGCATTTTATTGCTGTGGCGTGACCTCGGTGCTTTTTCCAACCTCTTCTCTTCTTATTTTTTCCTGTGTTAACAGAGATTGAGCCCCAGCTTCTGGGTCCACCTTTGATCCTTAGTAATGCATCTTATGCCTCACAAACAACACTTAACACCTGAATACCGAGTGAATTAATGGGAGCAAATTATAAAGAAATGGAAAGAGAGAGAGAGAAAGAGAGAGAGAGAGAGAGAGAGAGAGAGAGAGAGAGAGAGAGAGAGAGAGAGAGAGAGAGAGAGAGAGAGAGAGAGAGAGAGAGAGAGAGAGAGAGAGAGTAATCTTTTCCTCTCTACACTATGCATGTATAAATACCCTGCTGACTATTCTAAATATTGCCCCTCCGATAATGGCAGATACATTGGATAGCATCATACGGATGAATTGCAAAACGATATTGAATTAATAACATTTTGCACTACCCTTTGCTTTTGTTTTTTTTTTAGGATAGGCGCACTTACAATGGCTAACTGTTATTTATGACGAGATTAATTTGTTTTTGTATACAGTTGGAAGGCTTTCATGAACATTCTTTCCATAATTCCAGCGTGACCGTGGAAGCTCTGGATCCAGATTTACTGTCGACAATCTGACATGCTTGGCTGTGCAGGGATTCCGATTCCGAACTGATTTTTGCACGAGAATAAACTTAAATGGAAGTGAACCTACTAAATAAGACCAAAGCTGAACAAATGTGTTCGTACATAACCAGCAAATATGTGGTACACTGAACAGAAGCAAATTGAAATTGCATTATTTTGGTGGGAAAATTGAAAAATAATACTGTGTAAAAAATTCTTATGCCACTTACGGAAATTAAACCTTAAATGGCAATAAACTATGTCAAACAGTTCTAAAGAAAATCCCGATAAGAGAACATAGTAACAAGCCTCAGTTTCTCTTGTCAACCCAAAAAAAAAAAAAAAAAAAATGACCCACACGGATTTAGCACTTGCCATAATATAAAAATATAAACAGAATTCCAATGTTTACCTCATTAGCCTCTTTAGTTATTTCTTCAAGATCAATTCAGATTTTGATCACAAAAGAGGTTTTTTTGAGGTGGCAGTACGTGTAGTTTTAAATGTTTCTAGTAATCAATTTATATCAGTGAATGTTTTGTGCAACTATCAATTCGACTGGTGAACGGAACTGTGACCCAATAGACTTTCTAGCATGAAAACAGTTGATTGAGTTATGGTGAAAATTTTTCACCTTTTGTTGGTCATCCTACCTCTGTGGGTGGCGACTGGTGTGTTAAAAAAAAAGTTATGGTATTGCAATGAAGACAACACGAGTATTGGAAGTTTCAGACGATGTTTTCTTGGCACAGATGATGCAGCATCTCTGGTTCAATGGATGTGATTTAGTGAACAACAGTTAGAGCCTCACTCTGGCTCTTGTGGTGTCTTCTGGCGTGGATTAGTGATGAGGGGCAAGCGATGAAATTCATTGATACGAATGAGAAATGCAAGGAGTCAATTCTTTTCTCTGTTTTTATTTGTATCTCAGTCTCTATTGCTCTTGTTATTCATCAGTCTTTCTTTGTATGACGTTCGCTCTCTCTCTCTCTCCCTCATTTTCTCTACCATGCTTTCTGATTTCATCACTTCATTTCCTTAACCCTTTATTTGCTCTGTCTCTCTACATCTCTTTCTCTCCATCTCTCCCTCATCCTTACCTCCTGCTGAGAGTTCTATCCTTCGTCAATAAATACCCTTCCAACATCACATTAGATTTAAGATCCCTCATTCACTGGGCTCTAAAGCGTGCCTAATTCATCAGAATTGCAGAAAACAAGAATTTTTCTTTCGGGACATGTGTGAGAGAGATGAGTTGGATATTCATCGTGACATGAGAAAGATAAGTGGGACATCCTCGCTTGTGGGCAATGTTTACAAATGTTGAAGCTACTGCCACGTGTAGAACGGAAAATAATGCAAAAAAAATCAACATTTAGTTTTTCCAGGTAATTCTTATTTAATTTCTTTTAAGGACAAGAATGTTTTAATTACAGGAGTGTGTTTCCGATATAGTGTCATGTTTCAAGTACATTTTTTTTACATAGGGATTTACAAGGTTAGGTTAAGGTTCCTATCTTCATTTAAAAGCTAAGGGCTGTTAACTCTTTCGTATTGAGTATGTTGTCATGTGTCAACATGTATTTTGAGTATGTTGTCATGTATCAACATATGTGTTTTGAGTATGGTGTCATGTATAAGCTATGTATTTTGATTTAGGTGTCATATATCAACATTGGTTTGAGTATGGTGACATGTATCAACATTGTTTTGAGTATGGTGTCATGTATCAACATTGTTTTGGGTATGGTGTCATGAATCAACATTGTTTTGGGTATGGTGTCATGTATCAACATTGTTTTGGGTATGGCGTCATGTATCAACATTGTTTTGAGTATGGTGCTAAACAATGAGATAAGTGTTTTGATCATGATGTTGTGTATCAACAGAAGTATTTTGATGGGAGAAATATTTAAAGTTTAAGACCTGGATTAGGAATTGCGTTATGACATCTGGAAGTGTAAGAAACTGAACGAGAACTGGTGTAGCTGTCAGGCGCACCACTTGACAGCTGGCGGCAGCATCCGGCAGGGTCTGAATTGATCTCCACGGAACGTGATAGGGCCTCCCCGACCACCCAGGTCAGGTCATCTCCGGTCAAGTGATGAAGAGCGGATGTTGCCTGCGATAACTTCCCAGTGTCGTGTGTGTGCGTGTGTGTGTGTGTGTGTGTGTACTCACCTAGTTGTACTCACCTAGTTGAGGTTGCAAGGGTCGAGTCCAAGCTCCTGGCCCCACCTCTTCACTGGTCGCTACTAGGTCGCTCTACCTGAACCGTGAGCTTTATCATACCTCTGCTTAAAACTACGTATGGATTTTGCCTCCACTACATCGCTTCCCAAACTATTCCACTTCCTGACTACTCTGTGGCTGAAGAAATACTTCCTAACATCCCAGTGATTCATCTGTGTCTTCAACTTCCAACTGTGTCCCCTTGTTGCTGTGTCCCATCTCTGGAACATCCTGTCTTTGTCCACCTTGTCAATTCCTCTCAGTATTTTGTATGTCGTTATTATGTCCCCCCTATCTCTCCTGTCGTCCAGTGTCGACAGGTTGATTTCTCTTAACCTCTCCTCGTAGGAAATACCTCTTAGCTCTGGCACTATTCTTGTTGCAAACCTTTGCACTTTCTCTAGTTTCTTTACGTTCATGGCTAGGTGTGGGTTCCAAAATGGTGCCGCATACTCCAATATGGGCCTAACGTACACGGTGTACAGGGTCCTGAACAATTCCTTATTAAGATGTGGGAATGCTGTTCTGAGGTTTGCTAGGGGCCCATATGCTGCAGCCGTTATTTGGTTGATGTGCGCTTCAGGAGATGTGCCTTGTGTTATACTCACCCCAAGATCTTTTTCCTTGAGCGAGGTTTGTAGTCTCTGGCCCCCTAGACTGTACTCCGTTTCCGGTCTTCTTTGCCCTTCCCCAGTCTTCATGACTTTTCAATTGGTGTGGTTGAACTCCAGGAGCCAATTGCGGGACCAGGTCTGCAGCCTGTCCAGATCCCTTTGTAGTTCTGCCTGGTCTTCGATCGAATGACTTCTTCTCATCAACTTCACGTCAAATGTAAACAGGGACAATCCGGAGTCTATTCCTTCCGTCATGTCTTTCACAAATACCACAAACATCACTGGTCCTAGGACTGACCCCTGAGAGACCCCGCTGGTCACAGGTGCCCACTCTGACACCTCGCCACGTACCATGACACGCTGCCGTTTTCCTGACAAGTATTCCCTGATCCATTGTAGTGCCTTTCCTGTTATCCCTGCTTGGTCCTCCAGTTTTTTCACTAATCTCTTGTGTGGAACTATGTCAAACGCCCTCTTGCAGTCCAAGAAAATGCAATCTACCCATCCCTCTCTCTCTTGTCTGACTGCTGTCACCTTATCATAGTACTCTAGTAAGTTTGATACACAGGATTTCCCGTCCCTGAAACCATGCTGGCTGCTGTTGATGAGATCATTCCTTTCTAGGTGTTCCACCACTCTTCTCCTGATAATCTTCTCCATGAAGCATACTCTCCATGTCAGTGACACTGTGTGTGTAGTTTAGTGCTTCATGTCTGTCTGTTTTTTGTGATTGGGTGTGTGTGAGTGTGTGTGTGTGTGTGTGTGTGTGTGTGTGTGTGTGTGTGTGTGTGTGTGTGTGTGTGTGTGTGTGTGTGTGTGCGTCTGCGTGAGTGTGTGTGGGTGTGTGTGAGGGTGTGTGTGCGGGTGTGTGTGAGGGTGTGTGTGTGTGTGTGTGTGTGTGTGTGTGTATGTGTGTGTGTACTCACCTAGTTGTACTCACCTAGTTGAGGTTGCGGGGGTCGAGTCCGAGCTCCTGGCCCCGCCTCTTCACTGATCGCTACTAGGTCACTCTCCCTGAGCCGTGAGCTTTATCGTACCTCTGCTTAAAGCTATGTATGGATCCTGCCTCCACTACATCGCTTCCCAAACTATTCCACTTACTGACTACTCTGTGGCTGAAGAAATACTTCCTAACATCCCTGTGATTCATCTGTGTCTTTAGCTTCCAACTGTGTCCCCTTGTTACTGTGTCCAATCTCTGGAACATCCTGTTTTTGTCCACCTTGTCAATTCCTCTCAGTATTTTGTATGTCGTTATCATGTCCCCCCTATCTCTCCTGTCCTCCAGTGTCGTCAGGTTGATTTCCCTTAACCTCTCCTCGTAGGACATACCTCTTAGCTCTGGGACTAGTCTTGTTGCAAACCTTTGCACTTTCTCTAGTTTCTTTACGTGCTTGGCTAGGTGTGGGTTCCAAACTGGTGCCGCATACTCCAATATGGGCCTAACGTATACGGTGTACAGGGTCCTGAACGATTCCTTATTAAGATGTCGGAATGCTGTTCTGAGGTTTGCTAGGCGCCCATATGCTGCAGCAGTTATTTGGTTGATGTGCGCTTCAGGAGATGTGCCTGGTGTTATACTCACCCCAAGATCTTTTTCCTTGAGTGAGGTTTGTAGTCTCTGACCCCCTAGACTGTACTCCGTTTGCGGCCTTCTTTGCCCTTCCCCAATCTTCATGACTTTGCACTTGGTGGGATTGAACTCCAGGAGCCAATTGCTGGACCAGTTCTGCAGCCTGTCCAGATCCCTTTGTAGTTCTGCCTGGTCTTCGATCGAGTGTATTCTTCTCATCAACTTCACGTCATCTGCAAACAGGGACACCTCAGAGTCTATTCCTTCCGTCATGTCGTTCACAAATACCAGAAACAGCACTGGTCCTAGGACTGACCCCTGCGGGACCCCGCTGGTCACAGGTGCCCACTCTGACACCTCGCCACGTACCATGACTCGCTGCTGTCTTCCTGACAAGTATTCCCTGATCCATTGTAGTGCCTTCCCTGTTATCCCTGCTTGGTCCTCCAGTTTTTGCACCAATCTCTTGTGTGGAACTGTGTCAAACGCCTTCTTGCAGTCCAAGAAAATGCAATCCACCCACCCCTCTCTCTCTTGTCTTACTGCTGTCACCATGTCATAGAACTCCAGTAGGTTTGTGACACAGGATTTCCCGTCCCTGAAACCATGCTGGCTGCTGTTGATGAGATCATTCCTTTCTAGGTGTTCCACCACTCTTCTCCTGATAATCTTCTCCATGATTTTGCATACTATACATGTCAGTGACACTGGTCTGTAGTTTAATGCTTCATGTCTGTCTCCTTTTTTAAAGATTGGGACTACATTTGCTGTCTTCCATGCCTCAGGCAATCTCCCTGTTTCGATAGATGTATTGAATATTGTTGTTAGGGGTACACATAGCGCCTCTGCTCCCTCTCTCAATACCCATGGGGAGATGTTATCTGGCCCCATTGCCTTTGAGGTATCTAGCTCACTCAGAAGCCTCTTCACTTCTTCCTCGGTTGTGTGCACTGTGTCCAGCACTTGGTGGTGTGCCCCACCTCTCCGTCTTTCTGGAGTCCCTTCTGTCTCCTCTGTGAACACTTCTTTGAATCTCTTGTTGAGTTCTTCACATACTTCCCGGTCATTTCCTGTTGTCTCTCCTCCTTCCTTCCTTAGCCTGATTACCTGGTCCTTGACTGTTGTTTTCCTCCTGATGTGGCTGTACAACAGTTTCGGGTCAGATTTGGCTTTCGCTGCTATGTCATTTTCATATTGTCTTTGGGCCTCCCTTCTTATCTGTGCATATTCATTTCTGGCTCTACGACTGTTCTCCTTATTCTCCTGGGTCCTTTGCCTTCTATATTTCTTCCATTCCCTAGCACACTTGGTTTTTGCCTCCCTGCACCTTTGGGTAAACCATGGGCTCATCCTGGCTTTTTCATTACTCCTGTTACCCTTGGGTACAAACCTCTCCTCAGCCTCCTTGCATTTTATTGCTACATATTCCATCATCTCATTAACTGGTTTCCCTGCCAGTTCTCTGTCCCACTGAACCCCGTTCAGGTAGTTCCTCATTCCTGTGTAGTCCCCTTTCTTGTAGTTTGGCTTCATTCGTCCTGGCCTTCCTGCTTCTCCCTCCACTTGTAGCTCTACTGTGTATTCGAAGCTTACAACCACATGGTCACTGGCCCCAAGGGGTCTTTCATATGTGATGTCCTCGATATCTGCACTACTGAAGGTGAATACTAAGTCCAGCCTTGCTGGTTCATCCTCTCCTCTCTCTCTTGTAGTGTCCCTTACGTGTTGGTACATGAAGTTCTCCAGTACCACCTCCATCATCTTAGCCCTCCAAGTATCTTGGCCCCCATGTGGGTCCAAGTTCTCCCAATCTATCTCCTTGTGGTTAAAGTCACCCATGATCAGGAGCTTTGCCCTGCATGCATGAGCTCTTCTGGCCACTCTAGCTAGTGTGTCAACCATCGCTCTATTGCTCTCGTCGTACTCTTGCCTTGGCCTCCTGCTGTTCTGTGGTGGGTTATACATCACTGCTATTACCACCTTGGGACCTCCAGAGTGAAGTGTTCCCACTAAGTAATCACTTTCTTCTCCGCTATCTTCTCTCTCCAGCTCATCAAAATTCCAGCGATTTTTGATCAGCAACGCCACTCCTCCACCCCCCCTGTTCCCTCTGTCTTTCCTCAGGATATGGTATCCCGTTGGAAAGATGGCATCTGTTATCATACCTGTAAGCTTGGTTTCTGTGAGAGCTATGATGTCCGGTGATGCTTCTTTGACTCTTTCTTGCCACTCCTCCCACTTATTTGTTATTCCATCAGCGTTTGTGTACCATACCTTCAGTTTCCTTTCCAACACTGTGGTTTGGGGGGCCTGTGAGGGTGGGAGACCTGGTGCCCTCTTGTACTCTTCCGAGTATTTCAATCGTGGTTTCTCTTGGAGGATCCTGTTCCGCACTGTTTCCGTCCTGAGAATCAGCTTGATTGGTCAGGTTTCTCACCTTCGAGTACCCCCTATTCTCTGAAAATTTACAATCTCGTCCCTCTCTTCACCTATTTCTGTTATGATTTTCTCAATCCTCCTTCCTTTCTTCCTGCTTCCTTTCAGTGTGTGCTTTCCTCTCTCCTGAAGCCCATGGATAAACACTGATTTTGCCCTTTCTTCCTCCCATTGCCTCACCCTCTGTGACTCTGGATCCTGCCTGTATGTGGTCAGTTTCTCCCTTGATTTTTCCAGTGGCTCTTGATAGCCTTGTTGTGCCTCAGCATTCGACCTATCACCCTCTCCATCTGCAACCAGCTGATCTTCCCTTTCACTCCTTGGTCCTCCTTGGCAGATTGATGTGACCTTAGCATAATTCATAATTCCTTCCTTCCTGTTCAGCCTCGCAGCTTCATATGCTGTGCCTTCTCTGGTCACTGCCCCTGTAACTTTGCTTCAGCCTATTTATCTCAACTTCTAGGACCCTTATCTTGGCTACTGCACTTTC
This sequence comes from Cherax quadricarinatus, assembly GCF_038502225.1. NCBI lineage: Eukaryota > Metazoa > Arthropoda > Malacostraca > Decapoda > Parastacidae > Cherax > Cherax quadricarinatus. The sequence goes on along the minus strand of NC_091310.1, from coordinate 33,503,073 downwards.
GACTTGTGCCTCCCAATTCTTTGTCTCCTTCTCCAACCTCCTTTCCAATTTCACAGAGAGCTCTTTCTCCATTTTTTCAGAAAGCTCTCCTAATTTTCTCTCCCACTCTTGTTCCATCCTTTTCCACTGCTCCTCCATCCACTCCTCCCTACCCGAACCATTCTCATCTGATCCTTGGGTCCTGCGAGTCCCCACCATTTGTGTGGTTTTTTTTTTTTTTTTTTTTTTTTTTTTTTTTTTTTTTTTTTTTAAGAGTAGGAGGGGAGAGTTAGAGGAAAAATGGGGACAGAGAGAAACAAGAGAGAGAGAGAGCAGAGAGAGAGAGCAAAGAGAGAGCAGGAGAGAGAGAGAGCAGAGAGCAAGAGGAGAGAGAGAGCAGAGAACAAGAGAGAGAGAGAGAGCAAGAGAGAGAGCAGAGAGAGAGAGGCAAGAGAGAGAGCAAGAGAGAGAGAGAGGCAAGAGAGAGAGCAGAGAGAGAGAGAGCAGAGCGAGCAAGAGAGAGCAAGAGCAAGAGAGAGAGCAGAGAGAGAGGCAGAGCAGCAAGAGAGAGAGAGAGAGAGCAAGAAGAGGAGAGAGCAAGAGAGAGCAGAGAGAGCAAGAGAGAGGCAGAGAGAGAGAGAGGCAAGGGGAGAGCAGAGAGAAGGAGAGAGAGCAGAGAGAGCAAGAGAAGAGAGGCAGAGAGAGCAAGAGAGAGAGGCAGAAGAGAGCAAGAGAGAGAGAGCAGAGAGAGAGAGCAGGAGCAGAGAGAGAGCAAGAGAGAGAGAGAGGAGAGAGAGAGAGAGCAGAGAGAGAGCAAGAGAGAGAGAGGCAGAGAGAGAGCAAGAGAGAGGAGAGAGAGGCAAGAGAGGCGAGAGAGCAAGAGAGAGAGAGAGCAGAGAGAGAGCAGAGAGAGCAGAGGCAGAGGCAGAGGCAAGAGAGAAGGGAGAGACAAGAGAGAGGAGGAGAGCAGAGAGCAGAGAGAGAGAGCAAGAGAGAGAGAAGAGGCAGAGCAAGCAGAGAGAGGCAAGGAGAGAGAGGCAAGAGAGAGAGCAGAGAGAGGCAGAGCAGAGCAGAGAGAGAGAGAGAGAGCAGAGAGGCAGAGAGGGGCAGAGCAGAGGCAAGAGAGGAGAGAGCAAGAGAGAGCAAGAGGCAAGAGAGGCAAGGAGAGAGGCAGAGGAGAGCAAGAGAGAGAGAGAGCAGAGAGAGAGAGCGAGAGAGAGCAGAGAGAGAGCAGGAGAGAGCAAGAGAGAGAGAGAGAGCAGAGAGAGAGAGAGAGAGAGAGAGAGAGAGAGAGAGAGAGAGAGGGGGAGGGGAGGGAGGGAGGGAGGGAGGGAGGGAGAGGCAAGGCAAATAGGGGAGAAGGGGAAAGAGGGGGAGATGGAAGAGGCGAGAGGGGAGAGAGGCTAGGGGAGAGAGGGGAGGATGGGAGGGAGGAGAGGGGAGAGATAATGGGAGGGGACAGATGTTAGAGGGGGAGAGATGTTAGAGGGGGAGGTGTTAGAGGTAAGAGATGTTAGAGGGGAAAGATGGGAGAGGGAATAGAGAGAGAGAGATAGGTAGAGAGAGAGATATAGGTAATGAGGAGGAGGTAGAGATAAGTCCACTTAGTGTAGAAAGAGGGGGAGGAGAAAGGTTCAGATGGTCAGTTCTCAGGACAGTGTGAAATCCTGTGTATGTGTGTTTGCGTGTGTACTACAGCTTACAAGTGCTTTTTCCTGTGTGTGTATGTGTGTGTGTATGTGTGTATGTGTGTGTGTGTGTATGTGTGTGTGTGTATGTGTGTGTATGTGTGTGTATGTGTGTGTGTATGTGTGTGTGTATGTGTATGTGTATGTGTATGTGTGTGTGCGTGTGCGTGTGCGTGTGTGTGTGTGTGTGTGTGTACCCCCACTTCTAAGTATTCATACTGCTAATAAATACCAGTAGATACCAGTAAATTCTAAAACTGCCAACAGTGATTCTAGCACTTATCACTTCTACTTATAAAACACAAGTAATTAGGTTGTAAAATTTATCTTGTCTGAGCTTCTAGGAGTGTCTGACGTCACCCTCACTAGGCTTCCCTCCTATGCTGCTCCTCGCTAGTCAACCCTATCTTCACCTTATCTATGCTATTCCTGCTCTAATTCTGGTAATAGCTTGCAGGGTGAGTGACCAGTATCTAACAGTGACTCAAGGCAGGATTCAGGACCCCCCAAAAACAACCCCAACAGGTGAGTATACTTAAGCTGGCAGTGATGCGATGACAAGTTGCCAGATGCTGATGACGTAGCCTTCTATCACTATTTTGAAAATTCTTCACCTGTGATCTTTATAACCGTATATGCTCAGGCATCCCGCGTCCCTCAGTGTCACTTATGATAGAGTACACTTCACTTATATTGGAATACACTTCACATTCGGTGTTACACTTTATATGTAATGTCACACAACTGTTGTGACGTCACTGATTCAGCAGGCCTAAATGCCACTTTCCCTTGTTATATGTTATATTTTTCCTTTCTGCTTTTGCTTATTAATTATTTCACTCTCACTGTGTGGTGCCCCACATTTCACTTGTTATCCAATCTCTCGAAATTCTTGAACACCCGCTTCCACACTCACTTGAATCTTTGTATATTTGAATCTGTGTATGTGTGTGTGTGTGTGTGTGTGTGTGTGTGTGTGTGTGTGTGTGTGTGTGTGTGTGTGTACTCACCTATTTTGGGTTGCAGTAGTCGAGTGAGTGTGTGTGTATGTGTGTGTGTGTATGTGTGTGTGTGTGTGTGCGTGTGTGTGTGTGAGTGTGTGTGTACTCACCTATTTGTACTCACCTATTTGTGGTTGCAGGGGTCGAGTCCTAGCTCCTGGCCCCGCCTCTTCACCGGTTGCTACTAGACCCTCTCTCTCCCCGCTCCATGAGCTTTATCAAACCTCGTCTTAAAACTGTGTATGGTTCCTGCCTCCACTACGTCATTTTCTAGGCTATTCCACTGCCTTACAACTCTATGACTGAAGAAATACTTCCTACTATCTCTCTGACTCATTTGTGTCTTCAACTTCCAATTGTGGCCTCTTGTTTCTGTGTCCCCTCCCTGGAACATCCTGTCCTTGTCCACCTTGTCTATTCCACGCAGTATTTTATATGTCGTTATCATGTCTCCCCTGACCCTCCTGTCCTCCAGTGTCGTCAGGCCGATTTCCCTTAATCTTTCTTCATAGGACATTCCCCTTAGCTCTGGAACTAACCTTGTTGCAAACCTTTGTACTTTCTCTAGTTTCTTGACGTGCTTTATCAAGTGCGGGTTCCAAACAGGTGCTGCATACTCCAGTATGGGCCTGACATACACGGTGTACAGTGTCTTGAATGATTCCTTACTAAGGTGTCGGAATGCTGTTCTCAGGTTTGCCAGGCGCCCATATGCTGCAGCAGTTATCTGATTGATGTGTGCTTCCGGAGACATGCTCGGTGTTATACTCACCCCAAGATCTTTCTCCTTGAGTGAGGTTTGCAGTCTTTGGCCACCTAGCCTATACTCTGTCTGTGGTCTTCTGTGCCCTTCCCCTATCTTCATGACTTTGCATTTGGCAGGATTAAATTCGAGAAGCCATTTGCTGGACCAGGTGTCCAGTCTGTCCAGGTCTCTTTGAAGTCCTGCCTGGTCCTCATCAGATTTAATTCTCCTCATTAACTTCACATCATCTGCAAACAGGGACACTTCTGAGTCTAACCCTTCCGTCATGTCGTTCACATATACCAAAAATAGCACTGGTCCTAGGACCGACCCCTGTGGGACCCCGCTCGTCACAGGTGCCCACTGTGATACATCATTACGTACCATGACTCGTTGTTGCCTCCCTGTCAGGTATTCTCTGATCCATTGCAGTGCCCTTCCTGTTATATGCGCCTGATGCTCTAGCTTCTGCACTAATCTCTTGTGAGGAACTGTGTCAAAGGCCTTCTTGCAGTCCAAGAAGATGCAATCAACCCACCCCTCTCTCTCTTGTCTTACTTCTGTATGTGTATGTGTGTGTGTGTGTATGTGTGTGTGTGTGTGTGGGCGTCTCTATATGAGTTTGTGTGTGTGTGTGTGGGCGTCTCTCTGTGAGTTTGTATGTTTGTGTTGGTGTGTGTGTGTGGGTGAAGAAGGTTCAGAGGAGTCAACGTCAGTGACCAAACACGCTGTCCTTTTTCAAGTGCTGCGGCAAACGTGGTTCAGGCAGAAGTGTCAATAGCCTCAAGGAGGAGTGTGTGTACGTATGTGTGTGTGTGTGTGTGTGTGTGTGTGTGTGTGTGTGTGTGTGTGTGTGTGTGTGTGTGTGTGTGTGTGTGTGTGTGTGTGTGTGTGTGTGTGTGTGTGTGTGTGTGTGTGTGTGTGTGTGTGTGTGTGTGTGTGTTTAAAAATGGGACTATACCTGTGTGTCCACACTGGCTGACAACTATATCCATCACAGTGTGGGGCGACAGGGAGGAGCTGCTGACCACAGGGAGGAGTACAAGATCAGCAAGTACAGGGACATTAGCCAACAGTATCAATTTGTCCCAGTGGGATCAGAGACCTTGGGATCATGGGGAAAAAATGTCACACGTTTCCTTAAAGAATTGGGTTCCAGACTCATCGACGCCACCAGGGACCCAAGGGCAGTCGGTTTCATGTTCCAGCGCCTCAGCGTAGCCATCCAGAGGGAAAATGCTTGCTGCATATTTGGCTCGCATCCAGCCTCTGATGAGCTGGAGGAAATTCATGATCTTTGATATATTGTGCCATTGTATTCATGTTTGTTTTTTCTGTAAATGTATTCTGTTTATTAATAAATGTTCACACAGAATATAAAATATGTAGGGGGTGGTAGGAGAAGAAAATATTCAAACAGCTCCGGGGAGAACCTTGAGTTTTCCCTGAGGTACGTTTATTGTCTTCTCTGAGGATTAGGGTCCCCATTCCAGCTATAGAAGTGGTACTTCCCTATATATATATATATATATATATATATATATATATATATATATATATATATATATATATATATATATATATATATATATATATATATATATATATATATATATATATATATGTATATATATATATGTGACTATATATATATATATATATATATATATATATATATATATATATATATATATATATATATATATATGTATATATATATATATATATATATATATATATATATATATATATATATATATATATATATATGTCGTGCCGAATAGGCAGAACTTGCGATTTTGGCTTAAATAGCAACGCTTATCTTGCCATACAGGACAAGTGAAAATTTGTGTATGCAATAATTTCGCCAAAATCATTCTGAACCTAACAAAAAAAATATATTTCACTGTGTTTGTTTAGCATTAAATTATTGTAAACAAATCTAAAATGTATACAATTGGGTTAGGCTAAAATAAATTGTTCTTGTTATAATAAGGTTAGGTAAGTTTTCTAAGATTCTTTTGGAGCAAAATTAAAAATTTTTACATTAACATTAATGAAAAAAATATATCTTTAAACGTATAAGAGAAAATTTTAGAAAGGACTTAATTTTAAATGAGTTCTTGCTAATTGACCAGTTTTACATATTCGGCACGACATATACATATATGTATATAAGTATATATATATATATATATACATATATATATATACATATATATATATATACATATATATATATATATATACATATATATATATATATATATACATATATATATATATACATATACATATATATATATATATATATATATATATATATATATATATATATATATATGCAATAAGATCACAGTAAACAGGTGATTTTAAAATATGGAAAACGGATCGATACCATGCTTAACCCTTCTAGGGTAGGGTAGGTGCCTGAGCCCGAGCCTTTAGCTCATAAGACTGTCATTCCCATTTGCCCCCTTGGGGCGGGGGTGGCAGACCAGAGAGGCCTAGCTTGTGGCTAGGCCTGGGGACAGTTGGTCCCAAAGATGAGGAGGTACTTGTGCCTCCTCCCATGGGAGACTTAGGTCTCAGACACTCCCTAAAGAGGGAGCCAAGGCCGGGCCACCACTTGGAAAAGGCCCGGGCCGGGGGAATACCGGCTAATCTTTAATAATAATAATAATATGGAAAACAACCACTGTGAAAGAGTAGTGAAATTCCAAGCGCTTTCGTGACTACTCACATTGTCAAGGAACTGTAGTTCGTTGGCAATGTGAATAGTCACGAAACGCTTGGAATTTCACTACTCTTTCATAGTGGTTGTTTTGCATATATATATATATATATATATATATATATATATATATATATATATATATATATATATATATATATATATATATATATATATATATATATATATATATATATATATATATATATATATATATATATATATATATATATATATATATATATATATATATATATATATATATATATATATATATATATATATATATATATATATACGATTGATTTCGTGCATTGGACAGTGAAATGTAACATCTTGTAAGAGTGGAGAAGAGCTAGTTGTGAGTGTGGGGTAGAACGATACCGGGTAAAGCAGGTGGGGATATACTTTTGGAATGGTTGGTGTTAATATTTAATAAATCTATGAAAGAGAGCAAGGTTCGTAAGGACTGGCGAATAGCATGCAATGTTCCTTCGGATGAAGACAATGGGAACGAAAGAGAGCGTAAAACTTACAGTAAAATAAGCATGTTGAGTATACCTAGTGATGTGTTTGGTAGAGTTATTGCTGAAAGAATTAATAGTTAGACGGAAAGCACGATCGCTGATGAACAAGAATTTACAGTGAAGCATACAGGTGAACAGTATTTAGATAAAGTTAAAGAGGTTTCTGTTGTGCTTATGGATTTTGAGAAGGTATATGATAGGGTGGATACGAGAGAAATATTGCAGATGTTGCAAAGGTATGGAATAGGTGGTATGTTGCTGAAAGCAGTTGAGTTTTTACGAAGATAGTGAGGTTCAGGTTAGAGTATGTAGGAAAGAGTGAGATTATTTCCCAGTAAAAGTAGGTCTTAGACCTTAGATGGGTTGTAAGAGAAGTGCATACTCGGGTACTGGCAAAAGGAGTGAGATTAAGAGATAAAGAATCTAACACAAAGTGAGAGTTGTCTCAGTTGCTGTTTGCTGATGACACTGTGCTTTTGGGAGATTCTGAAGAGAAGTTGCAGAGGTTGATGGATAAGTTTGGTAAGGCATGTAAAAGAAGAAAATTAAAAGTGAATATAGGAAAGAGTATGGTGATAAGGATAACAAAAAAATTAGGTAACGAAAGGTTGGATATCAGATTGGAGGGAGAGGGTATGGAGAAGGTGAATGCATTCAGATATTTAGGAGTGGACGTGTCAGCAGATGGTTCTATGAAAGATGAGGTGAATCATAGAATTGACGAGGGGAAAAGGTGAACGGTGCATTGAGGAATCTGTGGGGACAAAGAACTTTGTTCTTGGAAGTAATCGGGGAATGTATGAGAGCATAGTTTTACCAACACTCTTATATGGGTACGAAGCATGTGTGGTGAATGTCGCAACAAGAAGAAAGCTGGAGACAGTGGAGATGTCCTGCCTGAGAGCAATGTGTGGTGTGAATATAATGCAGAGAAATAGTAGTTTGGAAATTAGGAGGAGGTGCGGGTTTACCAAAACTATTATCCAGAGGGCTGATGAGGGGTTGTAGAGGTGGTTCAGACATGTAAAGAGGATGGAACAAAATAGAATGACTTCGAGAGTGTATAAATTTGTAGTGGAGAGAAGGCGGGGTAGAGGTCAGCCTAGGAAAGGT
>NC_091310.1:33475286-33492786 GCF_038502225.1 Cherax quadricarinatus | reverse complement strand
CTTCTGTCCTCAAGTGTTGTCAGGTCGATTTCCCTTAACCTTTCTTCGTAGGACATTCCCTTTAGCTCTGGAACTAACCTTGTCGCAAACCTTTGCACTTTCTCTAGTTTCTTGACGTGCTTGACACGGTGTGGGTTCCAAACTGATGCTGCATACTCCAGTATGGGCCTGACGTACGCGGTGCACAGTGTCTTGAAAGATTCCTTACTTAGGTATCGGAATGCTATTCTCATTTTTGGCAGGCGCCCATATGCTGCAGCAGTTATCTGGTTGATGTGTGCTTCCGGAGACGTGCTCGATGTTATACTCACCCCAAGATCTTCCTCCTTGAGCGAGGTTTGCAGTCTTTCACCACCTATCCTATACTCTGTGTGCGGTCTTCTTTGCCCTTCCACGATCTTCATGACATTGCATTTGGCAGGGTTAAATTTGAGAAGCCAGTTGCTGGACCAGGTGTCAAGCCTGTCCAGGTGTCTTTGACGTCCTGCCTGATCCTCATCTGATTTAATTCTCCTCATTAACTTCACATCATCTGCGACCAGGGACATGCAATTCACATATACCAAAAATAGCGCTGGTCCTAGGACGAGCCCCTGTGGGACTCTGTTCGTCACAGGTGCTGACTGTGATAATTCATCACGTACCATGACTCGCTGTTGCCTCCCTGTCAGGTATTCTCTGATCATTGCAGTGGTCTTCCCTTTATACGCGCCTAATCCTCTAGTTTGTGCACTAATCTCTTCCAGTCCAAGAAAATTCAATGAACCCAACCCTCTCTCTCGTGCTACTTTATCATAAAACTCCAGAAGGTTTGTGACACAGGATTTGCCTGTATGTGTGTATGTGTGTGTGTGTGTGTGTGTGTGTGTGTGTGTGTGTGTGTGTGTGTGTGTGTGTGTGTGTGTGTGTGTGTGTGTGTGTGTGTGTGTACTCACCTAATTGTAGTTGCAGGGGTCGAGACTCAGCTCCTGGCCCCCGCTTCTTCAGTGAACGCTCCTAGGTCCTCTCTCGCCTTGCTCCATGAGCTTCATCATACCTCGTCTGAAAGCTATGTATGGTTCCTGTCTGCACTACATCGCTCACCAGACTGTTCCACTTCCTGACCACTCTATGACTGAAGAAATACTTCCTAACATCCCTGTGGCTCATCTGAGTCCTCAACTTCCAGGAGTGACCCCTTGTTTCTGTGTCCCCTTTCTGGAACATCTTGTCTCTGTCCACCTTGTCTATTCCACGCAGTATTTTGTATGTCGTTATCATGTCTCCCCTATCCCTCCTATCCTCCAGTGTCGTCAGGCCGATTTTCCTCAACTTTTCTTCATAGGACATTCCCCTTAGCTCTGGAACTAACCTTGCCGCAAACCTTTGCACTTTCTCTAATTTCTTAACATGCTTGACCCTGTGCGGGTTCCAAACTGGTGCTGCATATTCCAGTATGGGCGTGACGTACACGGCGTACAGTGATTGAAAGATTCCTTACTTAGCTATCGGAATGTGGGTGTGTGTGTGTGTGTGTGTGTGTACTCACCTATTTGTGGTTGCAGGGGTCGAATCATAGCTCCTGGCCCCGCCTCTTCACTGATTGCTACTAGGTCCTCTCTCTCCCTGCTCCATGAGCTTTATCATACCTCGCCTTAAAACTATGTATGGTTCCCGCCTTCACTACGTCACTTTCTAGGCTATTCCATGGCCTGACTACTCTATGACTGAAGAAATACTTCTTAAGATCCCTTTGATTCATCTGAGTCTTCAACTTCCAATTGTGACCTCTTGTTTCTGTGTCCCATCTCTGGAACATCCCGTCTTTGTCCACCTTGTCTATTCCGCGCAGTATTTTATATGTCGTTTTCATGTCTCCCCTGACCCTCCTGTCCTCCAGTGTCGTCAGGCCGATTTCCCTCAACCTTTCTTCGTAGGACAATCCCCTTAGCTCTGGAACTAGTCTTGTTGCAAACCTTTGAACTTTCTCTAATTTCATGAAGCGCTTGACCAGGTGTGGATTCCAAACTGGTGCTGCATACTCCAGTATGGGCCTGAAGTAAATGGTATACAGAGTCTTGAACGATTCCTTACTGAGGTATCGGAATGCTATCGGTAGGTTTGCCAGACGCCCGTATGCTGCAGCAGTTATCTGATTGATGTGCGCCTCAGGAGATATGCTCGGTGTTATACTTACCTCCAGATCTTTTTCCTTGAGTGAGGTTTGCAGCCTTTGGCCATCTAGACTATATTGTGTCTGCGGTCTTCTTTGCCCTTCCCCAATCTTCATGAATTTGCATTTGGCAGGGTTAAACTCAAGGAGCCAGTTGCTGGACCAGGCTTGTAGCCTGTCCAGGTCTCTTTGTAGTCCTGCCTGATCCTCGTCCGATTTGATTCTTCTCATTAACTTCACATCATCTGCAAACAAGGACACTTCTGAGACTATCCCTTCCGTTATGTCATTCACATATACCAGAAACAGCACAGGTCATAGGACTGACCCCTGTGGAACCCCGCTTGTCACAGGCGCCCACTATGACACCTCGTCACGTACCATGACTCGTTGTTGCCTCCCTGTCAAGTATTCTCTGATCCATTGCAGTGCCTTTCCTGTTATGTGTGCCTGATCTTCTAGCTTTTGCAGTAACCTCTTGTGAGGAACTGTGTCGAAGGCCTTCTTACAGTCCAAAAATATGCAGTCGATCCACCCCTCTCGCTCTTGTCTTACTTCTGTCACCTTGTCATAAAATTCCAGTAAGTTTGTGACACAGGATTTTCCTTCCCTGAAACCGTGCTGGTTGTCAATTATACACTTGTTTCTTTCCAGGTGCTCCACCACTATCCTCCTGATGATCTCCATGACCTTGCATACTATACACGTTAGTGATACAGGTCTGTAGTTTAGTGCCTCATGTCTGTCTCCCTTTTTAAAAATTGGGACTACATTTGCCATCTTTCATGTGTGTGTGTGTGTGTGTGTGTGTGTGTGTGTGTGTGTGTGTGTGTGTGTGTGTGTGTGTGTGTGTGTGTGTGTGTGTGTGTGCCTGCGTGTGTGTGAATTATTCTTCCACACACAGACAAAAGGATCTTTAAAAGCTGACTAGAATTGTTTCTAATATTGCCAACATATGGGTGTAAAATTCGCTTCCTGTAATAATTGAATAATTTCCAAGTGAAATTGCGTTAGAATGCTTTTGTATCTATAAATGATTAACTTGAAAATAGAAAAATTAATGATTTCACTTTCTGTATTTTTTATCAGAGTTGCTACATTAAGGCACGTTCTAAAAATTAATTTTCTGAAAGTTAAACTTACAATCACACACACACCAAAAGAATCTTAGAAAATTTACCTAACCTTATTATAACAAGCGCAATTTATTTTAGCCTAATCCTACTAAATACATTTTACATAAATTTACGGTAATTTAATACTAAACAAACACAATGAAATATATTTTTTTCGTAATGTTTAGAATGATTTTTGCGATATTATTGCATGCACAAATTTTCACTTGCCCTGTATGGCAAGATGAGCCTTGCTATTTAAGCCAAGTTCGCAAGTTCTGCCTATTCGGCACGACATATATATATACATATTATATATATATATATATATATATATATATATATATATATATATATATATATTACATATATATATATATATATATAATATATATATATAAATTATATATATATATATATATATATATGTATATATATATATTATATATATATATATATATATATATATATATATATATATATATATATATATATATATATATATATATATATAAATATGCAATAAGATCACAGTGAACAGGTGATTTCAAAATATGCAAAACAACCACTCTGAAAGAATAGGGAAATTCCAAGCGCTTTCGTGACTACTCACATAATGTGAGTAGTCACGAAAGCGCTTGGAACTTCTCTATTCTTTCAGAGTGGTTGTTTTGCATATATATAAATAAATATATATATATATATATATATATATATATATATATATATATATATATATATATATATATATATATATATATATATATATATATATATATATATATATATATATATATATATATATATATATATATATATATATATATATATATATATATATATATATATATATCAAAGATAATCATTAATGTAGAATTTATAAAGATAATGGTGTCTTGTTATTACATTATATACAATAAAGTATCCTGGATGGCCGGGCTGAAGACGCATAACGACCCTGCGATATACGCTAAGTTATCGTTAATTAAAGCATTATCTTTTGATTGTGCCATAAATAAGTGATATATGTTGGTCTGTAACATGGAACATATATGCTACAGACCCGTTATGGAGACCACGTGATTTAGATCACATCATCTAATGCTTTTACAAAATTCACCGCCTTAGTTTCCACAGTGGGGAGTAAAGTGTCTCTCCACAGCTGAGGCCTCACTATACACAGCTGAGTGTTGAAGGGCTCTGGATTCAAGGAACTGAAGCTATCCACCCCTTCGTTGGATCAAACCTCACTACGTTCCATTCACCAGGCTCTGTATAACTTCTATGGATCTAATTTTCCCTAATAACAGCAAAAACAACAACAACAATATAACTACTACTACTACTACTACTACTACTACTACTACTACTACTACTACTACTACTAATAATAATAATAATAATAATAATAATAATAATAATGTGATTTCAGTAACTGAAATCACATTTTTTTAATATTCTTGAAGCTATGTCCTTGAAATTTTTTGTTATGGAAACGTTGCAAATGCAAAAAAATGCATCAGAATAATTGTGCAATTGCACATCTGTGTGAGTGCACGAGTTTGTTGTGCTCACTTATTTATGCTGCCAGAGGTCGAACCCTAGCTTCTGTCCCTGCTTTTTGAGAACCAGACTCTGATTAATATTAGTCCATTAAACCTTCATGTATCCTGGTGTTCCATCTGTCAGAGAATAATTAAAATATTATACTTAATTTATTCTCTCTCTTTCTGTCTCTCACAAACACGAACGTATGTAAAGTATATTATTGCAAACAGAAACATGGGAGAATGGGGATTGCACTACCCGCTAATGTTGCAAGCATGAAGACAATATTCTCGTTCAAAAATCAGTTGCGCAAGCACTCTGCATGTGCAAGATTCAACTAGATGCATCGTGCAGTTGTCTCTCTCATTATGGAATAACTTAAACCCTTTAATGTGGCATCCGATAGGCACGTCCCGACGCTTGAGACTAAACCACGTCTCTGTTATTGCATCAACGTCAACCAATCTCCACACGTTTATCTTGTTTCTAGCGCTACGACTGTATTAAAAAAAAAGTATTTCTTCTTTCTCTTCTCCCAGTTCGTCTTTTCCTTTCAAGACGTACATGATTAGTATAAATCTAACAGAGAAGATAGCTGGGTCAGGCCAAATTGTGTTGTATGAACAAGAAACGTGAGGTATAGGATATGGTGAGGGGAGGGAGATGTTGCCTAGTACACTCCCTATCTCATTAACTACTCACTAAACCCACACTACGCCCAGACAAAATCCCACACTAAACCCTAGCGAAAAATCATAGACAAACAATAGATAGAGCAATCTGAAATCAATGGATTTCTGATGTTTGTCCAGGAACTGCATCAGAACAATGGCAGCGGACTAGTCCACTCTCACTCACAGAGCTGTGTGTGCCAGTGGTTCTACCTCTGGTTACCACTAGTTCTTCTCTGAGTATCATAACCCTCTACTACCACTATTTCCAATACACACTCGGTTTCTTCACTGTCACCTAATCGTTCTGATGCAGTTCCTGGACAAACATCAGATATCTATTGATTTCAGATTGCTCCATCTATTGTTTGTCTATGAGTTAAAATAATAACAGTACTAATTTAGTAGAGACATCAGCAACTCACAATTCTATCGAGTTTCATCTCTCCTGTAGAGTCCAGACCGTTTTTCCAATACGGTGTGGTTTTTTTTTCTGTTTTCATGCCGGTTTGACCGGAGGGAGTGGAAGGTAGGGAGCGAGCCTTCTGGTTTTCTTTCCTTGACTCATGCATCTACATAATACACGAGAGTTCTTAATTTAGATAAAAGTAAATAATTATTCTCAGCAGATAGCTTAGGTGTGGATTTCGTAGTCCTCTGCTCTCTGTCTTTCCCATGGACTCAAATGTACTCTCACTCTCAATGCCTCACTCTCACTCTCGCTCTCCAACTCTCTGCAGCAGGTTCCTGATTTACTGGATAATAACTCGGCAGAGTAAATAACACGCTTGTGTTCTAAGGGTCGTTCAGGGTATCATTACATTCACTTGATATTGAAGTCAGATCGGGTCCCCATGTTAAGATTCAGCGCACGCCGCGGGGAGCCCGAAATTGACAATTACGAAGCCGGCAAGTTTAGCTCCGGACGAGAGAATAGTGTCGACTTGCGCGTAAGATTCCCAAAACACAAGTAAATATTTTTTTTTACCTACACTGTTTTTAACCTTCATTTTCTCAGTGCTCTATGTGATGCTATCTTATGAGTTATGTTATTCTCTCTCTCTCTCTCTCTCTCTCTCTCTCTCTCTCTCTCTCTCTCTCTCTCTCTCTCTCTCTCTCTCTCTCTCTCTCTCTCTCTCTCTCTCTCTCTCTCACACACACACACACACGCAACACACTTCCATAGCGTTGGTGCATCAGCCTTAATCACTACAACACAAGACAGACAGCTGCTCCCTTTCTTAATGATCGCTCGTTCCCACCTAGGTGGTTGTCCTAAGAAATACAAGAGCATAAGGCAGGAGAAGCACTGCACTAGGCCTTTTGATCCATTCCACTCAGGTCATTCTCAAATTCAACCTTCTCACTCGTATATCCATCTAGCCCATTTTTATACCTTCTCATGGTGTTAGCTTTAGTGACTCTACTAGGAAGATTCATCAATTCTTTACATTTTTTTCAAAATTTGAATTTATCCAACATGAAGTCTTATTCTTTCTTTGCTAGATATTCTTAGCTCCCTAGTCATGTCTTCTTTGTTGAAACATGTCTTCCACTTGTATACATCAAGTCGCGCGTACCTTCATTCTACATCTTTTAAGAGAATGGATTCAGAAAGCTTAATCCCTTTTCGTAAGTAAGATTCCACATTCATTTGATTAATACTGTCATTCTTCTCTTTATGTTCTCCAATGTATTCGTATCCAGAACTGAGGCGCATAATTTAAGTGAGGCCTTACTAATGACCCCTGTTGTTTATAATTATTAATTTAACCCTTTATAAGGCAAGTGAACATATACTGGAGGGAGTTCTATTATTTCACAAACTGGTCCTTTCTAAGCCATTTTTATTTCAATGACATTTGCCATATCTTTCATAGTTTTTGGGTATGATTTTTTGAAAATGTTTTCAAACTGTTATTATTCCCATTTACGAGTGACTGTGAACTACTCACTCCTACGTCTAGAGCTACACAACTTAGTATCTTATCTCCTAACTAGCCTTGGGAATAAGTTAGGGATATATGACTGGCTACTTTATAAAAATGATGAGTTCTACTATTGGTTAGAGGCCATTTCATCAATGTCATGTATCGAGATTGGGTTCTGAACTGAGCTGACTGAAGGGAGCTTATATTCCCTTCAATCGGCCCGATAAAGGGTATTAATATAAATAGACGTTGTCTGTTATCCTTATTATTCATGCTGAGTCAGTGCTGTCTTGGCTGCATGTTTCTGCTCCCATGTCTTTTTTGCAATTAATTCTACGTGAAGAAGTGTATAAGTGTGAGAGTTATTGACATACCTAAGGATTAGGACTAAGCAATTTTTTCTTTAAACAGTGTCTTCCATTTTTCAGGCAACGACATTAGCTTGTCCAAATCTTATTGAAGTTTAATGGTATCTTCCGAATTATTTTTCGGCTTAGTTTTGAGTCGTCAGCGAATTTACTCCCGTTGCTTTTCATTCCCTTGTCAAGGTAATTAATGTAAATTGTAAACAACAAAAGGACCAAAACTGATCCTAGTGGAACGCCACTTATGTCTGGTGCCTATTCAAATTTCACTCCTTTCTTGCGTTTTATTAGTCGAACATGCCTCAGTGCGCCAGAGAAATTGTTCCAGTTTCGCTAAAATTCAAATACTTTAGAAATATTACTTCATCATGTCATGAAACCATAAAAATTTCGTTTCAAACAAGTCTCCCTTAAAGAGCATAAAGGCACAAAACAGTGACTGGAACTATTCACACAAAAAACCCTCACATAGGAGAGAGAAGCTTATAACGATGTTTCGATCCGACTTGGTTATTTTGACTTGTAAATGGTCCAAATCGGACAGAGACGTCTTCATAAGCTTCTCTTTCCTATGTGCGGGTTATTTGTGTATTAAGTCTCCCTTGATTTCTATCCAAGATCGGTGAAGGTACAACACGCACGTAATCAACTGCCCACGTCCTAAAAATTCTACTCAGACAGATTGTTTTCCTGTTTCTTCACAGCCTTTAAATATATTTTCACGCAGCAATTATTTTTTTTTCGGAGATATAACGCCACTTCACTCCTATTCCCTTTATTTCTATCAACGTGGAATAACTTAAACCTTGAATGTAGCATTTGGCAGGCAAGTCCCAACGCTTCAGATTAACCACGTCTCAGTTACTGCAACAATATTGACATTTCCTGCTCATTGTAACCAATTTCGCTTTGTTTAACTGCTATTCACATTGTAAATGGCAGTACTGCTATTTGCATTGTAAATGGCAGTACTGCTATATACTTTGTAAATTTAAAAGTTCATCTGTATATCCTTCCTATTTATTTTTGCCTTAATATTATTTTTGTCACAATTATTTCCCAATATTTCCAAATAGGTTTCTTTTCCGTCGCCTTGCTTGATATTGCCTATTTCACTTTACTCACTTGATAAGTGGTATTTATAAGATCCATACTATCTCGTAGCATTCCTTTGCCTGTCCAGGCATACGCTCTGTACTGGGAAGGGAGGGTTAGTGCCACTTCTCTGGAGAAAGAGCACTTCACCAGTATCAAGGCTGTGAGGAGAGAGAGCCATGATGCAGGAGCTTCATCTGCAGTTATGGAAAGAAGTATCGACAGATGAATTACTCGCATCATCACAGCTGCGAGATGGATACTTAGATGAGCAGGCATCAACACACGCCAGCAGCCAGCCGGCCGGCCAGCCAGCCAGTCAGCCAACCAGCCAACGCCAGCCGGCTGAGACTGTTCTGATTTATCTCCAAGCATATTTCCAAAGCCCATGTACATGTACGTAAATAATTTGCAATATATATTCTGCTGGCCATCTGTAGGAATTAATATCCGAAGAATGATTTATCTGGGGATGCTTGGATATTCCGAGCATGCTTAAATATTCCTTACATGTTCGGATATTCACATACTAACATGTTCGGATATTCACATCCTGATATGCTCGAATATTCGCACCCGGACATGCTCGGATATTCACAGTTTGATATTTTTGGATATATACACTTATACTCGTCTATTTACATCCAGACATCGGTGAATGTTCGCAACATTTAGACGTAGTTGATACACTGGGTATGTCGTCCTCAAATTTCGGGATAGTCACTGAATTCATTGATTTCGTCTCTTGAACTCACTCGGAATTTTAGAGAAAAAGATTTACTTTGGGCGCATGATAGAATAGTCTGCTGATGAAGGTAAAAGATCAGGGATCAGGGGATTATGGAATTAGCTGTCATGGAATTTGATGTTAGGGAATCAGCTGTGATGAAATCAAAAGTTATGGAATTGGCTATCATGGAATCAGGTGCCATGGAATCGGCTGTCATGAAATCAAAAGTTATGAAATCAGCTGTCTTGGAATTAGGTGTTATGGAATGAGCTGTCTTGAAATTAGGTGTTATGGAATGAGCTGTCTTGGAATTAGGTGTTATAGACATACATGTTATAATGTCCGTTGTTTTCCTACATATCCCTGCCTGCAGCCACCCAAAAGCATCATTAGAATAATGACAAACAATACTGATACATGTGCAATAAGACACATGTGCAAACCCTTGTATTATATATATATATATATATATATATATATATATATATATATATATATATATATATATTTCGGAAACATTTCGGAAACACAGTAGACTTCATCAATCGAAAAGATTGCTGACTAGAATTAGAGATAGCAGAAACAGTGGGAGGTAAAGATGATCAGGCCATCAGTCTCGTAGTATTAGTTCTGAGGAGATCAGTCCCTCAATCTTAAGAAGCCTCCAGCTTCATAGTCTCGAGCATTGTTAGCACTTAAGACTCGCCCATCAGAGTGAGACTCGTAGCTACACAGTTTCTTCCAGCAAGACGAAACAGAGAACGCAAAAACCACCCAATTTCTACACCTGGAATCTTGGACACAGCTGCATTTTCCTATTTCATCGGTTGCCTCGGAAACACATGATAACTTTTTTCCTTCATATTTCCCTTTCTCAGTAATTTACTGCCATATTTAATTCAAGTTAGTTAATGGGATTTAAAGCCTGTCGATTGCACGAGGGTTGTTAAGATTGTATGGAGCCTGTTCACCGTCAGACAAGTATACTTTATTCCCTGAAATAGGGAAATAAAATAAACTCTCAGCATATATACACTGAGAGACATATACCTCTCGGTGTATATATCCTGATTCAGATACAGTATTTACTTCTGTCATTTATTCTGCTTTGCTAGCTTCACAGGGATTATATATTAAAAAATTATGCAAATATTATATGACTGTAAGAGGCATTATAACATTTTTTGAGTGTTAGGCCAAAGGGAAAATGAAAGAGAGAAACAGCAAAGGAAGGAAAGTGGAAAAATGGGATAAAGTGAATTAGAGGCAATAGGATAGGTTTAAGGAGGTAGCTGCAAAGGAGAAACTATCATTATTAGTATATTTTTATAATATTATTGTTACTATTATTATTATTAATATTATTATTATTATTATTAAAACAATAATAATAATAATTATTATTATTATTATTTTGTATTATTACTATTTACGTTGTTGTCATATATGTATATATATTTATATATATATATATATATATATATATATATATATATATATATATATATATATATATATATATATATATATATATATATATATAATATATAATATATATATATATATATATATATATATATATATATATATATATATATATATATATATATATATATATATATATATATATATATATATATATATATATATATATATATATATATATATGGAGCCGTTAAACTCGTAAGAATCATACAGAGCCTCAGTAATGTGAGGTAACTAGATCCGATCCAGGCAACAGGAAGACAGGCTTCAGCACCTTGGATCACGAGTCTTTCACCAGCAGCAGCAAGAAATCCCTCTATCCACAGGCAGGATCAAATAACCTAGCAATTAACGGGAGTTAAAATCACCTATGGTCTCATCGTTTTTATGGACTAGGAACCTATTTACACATTAAAAAAATCCACTTCCACCAAAACAAACAAGAATTCGTGTTTGTCGATTTTAGCTTCAGATATATTGTGAAGTCAGTGTTTTCAGTCATAAACGTGGTAAATGCAATTCATTAGTAATGATGGGTATTTGTGTCCAGATTATATTTGTCCACTCATTTGTTATTAAGTGTTATTAATTCTTAATTGAATGCTGAATGCTATGCGTTTTGCGTATATTTTTTTTTCGTAAATGAGGTGTTTAAAAAAGCCCTCTGGCCTAGTTATTATTTACATGAACGAGTATTGTCCTCTATACTGAAGATACTTATTTTTAAAATATGTGAATGGAGTGTATGTGTGTGTGTGTGTGTGTGTACTCACCTAATTGTGGTTGCAGGGGTCGAGACTCAGCTCCTGGCCCCGGTGTGTGTGTGTGTGTGTGTGTGTGTGTGTGTGTGTGTGTGTGTGTGTGTGTGTGTGTGTGTGTGTGTGTGTGTGTGTGTGTGTGTGTGTGTGTGTGTGTGTGTGTGTGTGTGTGTGTGCGTGTGTGTGTGTGTGTGTTTAATTAAGTTAGCGAGGGTTAAGTTCCTGCTCTCGGGCCAGAAACTCAGAGCAGTCACTCCCACGTGGTGAGTTCTGGGTAATTTGGGTGACTGTCATTAACTAGTTATTCATTAAAACCAGTCGTGTATACAGTGTCTGGACAAAATGTACTTATATATGGGATCAAATTAGATTATAGCTTTCCAGGGGCACTCTGTGATCCTAAGGATCATAGGGAATATAAGAGACAATAATGCTCTTGGGTCACCCTCTTAATCTTCTGCTGAATGGCCTTATCTGGAGTTATCGTATCTTCTGCTGGACTCGAGTACCACTTCCGCTTAATTTTGTTGTTCTCAAGTCTGTTTCTGCTTTAAATATGACGTTCCTCACTATTTCTGCTTTAACTGTTCCCTTCTCCGAACCCTTTTTTTACTCCACTAGTCTGAAACAATCGAAAAACAGCTAAGTATCTTTACCAAGCGGCTATATCCATATTTTCCATCTGTGTCCCCATCACTCCAGTTCCATTCACTCTGAACAGTAGGTACGTTCGCATTTATACATTCATGTATGCATGTATGTATGTGTGTTTACATTTGTATAAATTTATGTAAGTACGCATGCATTTGTCTCTGTGCGTGGGAAATTAATCTTGATGTTAGTTATTCATCAAAATTCGATGGATAATAATGCATATGCAAATCAGCCACTGAATATTTAAAAGTCAGACATGAAAATGTGATATTACCATATATATGAAATATTAATGACATTGAATTCACATCACGTGTGATGCCCATAGAAAACTTATTACTGGAAATTAGTCCCATAAATTAGAGGATTTATTGGAGAGAAAATTCCAAACCTGTACTGTTGCGGTAGTCATTTTTGAAATTATAAATTATAACAGCTTCTCGTAAATAGACTATTTGGCCGTATATGTCGAGATTATCATCACATTCGCAGGATATATACCCCGAGAAGTGTGTGTTTACCAGTGTATACTCACTGTGAGTTTACTATAATCCCTATTTTAGGGATTAAAGTATTCTTCACTGGTGGTGTGCAGGTAATATGCAGTCTTAATGACCTTCTTGTAGCCAATAGTCTTTATGCCCAATTAACCAACGCACCAGTACATTTATCAGCAAGCGCTAAACCTGTAAGGGTCATACAGCGCTAGGGGAATGTGACATAATCCGGTGTGACCGGAGTAACAGAAGTGCAGCTTTAATTTCTTTGATTAACATCCTTTCTCGTGCATCAAAGTGCATCCCTCCTCCTCCTCATCGTCTCTATAAGACTCGTAAGACTTTTCTTGCACTAATGCAGATAGTTAAGAGCACAAAGACACTAACTCCATGAGAACTGCAATGCGACTGCTCCCACAGCTGAAAGAACTGACGTATTAAGAGAGTACAGAAATAACACGCACATAGGAGAAAGAAAATTATAACGACGTTTCGGTTCGACTTGGAGTATTAACTAGTGTGTGGCTAGTTAGTGGTCTAAGTCGGTCCTAAACGTAGTCAAAAGTTTCTTTCTTTTATGTGCGGGTTATCTGTGTATTGCTTCAGTTGCGGTATTGTTCCTAAGAACTAAAACTCGTGGCCTGAGAGGAGACCCAGAGAGACATAATATCCATGATTGTCGGAGAATTTAACAGGAAAGTCTGTACATTACTGATATATATATATATATATATATATATATATATATATATATATATATATATATATATATATATATATATATATATATATATATATATATATATATATATGTGTGTGTGTGTGTGTGCATACAATAAAGTCGTCGACAGGATGAAAATATTTAGTGTTAGACCTTTCGCACTCTCATACGTCGTCAGGAGCTATGCAATATTGCCAGACAGCAACAGATATGAGAGGAAATTCTGTAAGGCATGGCAGAAGGTATCAGTGGCAGCCCATGACACATGGTCAAGTGTCTATCGACAAGCTCCTCTGACATCCCCTAACTAACCCACAAAGAGAAGAGAGAGTGAGAGAGAGAGAGAGAGAGAGAGAGAGAGAGAGAGAGAGAGAGAGAGAGAGAGAGAGAGAAAGCGAGAGAGCTAAGAAATGGGTAATGAAGAAAGATTCGTAACGGTAAAGGCATGATGCTTAAATAAATAGACATCACAAAAGAAATTAACATTTCCTAACATCATAAGCATAACAGGATACTTAGTCGTGCAGAATATTCATTCAAACTAAATTTTTATTCACTCAGAATATTATTTCGCCCTGAAAATTCATTCTCCCTGAATATTCATTCACCCTGAATATTCATTAACCCAGAATATTCATTACAAGGAGATAGACAGAGACTGGAGGCAGTCTTACTTCCTTTGTGATATGAGGAGTAATAATCCCTTTGTCTGTAAACATATCCCGGGTCGGAGGATCGATTCCAGGACCGTGTCGTTAAAGGGATAATCATCGTGCCAAAGGTCTGGGATCCATCCCAGGTCCTTACCAAAGGTCGAAGATATTGCGTATTGAGAGTTCTAACAGTTACCGTCGACTTATGAAACAGAACTGAATCGTAACCTCAGTTCTGTGTGTAATCTTTTGTTTACATTTGTGTTATTTGCGCTTTTATTGTATATGTGCTTAAGTATTAAAATAATTGTATACAGTACCTATAAGGTGAGGAATTAGACAAATGTGCAATACCTGGGTATCTTTATTTAAAGACGTTTTGCCAACAAGTGACCTTTTTCAACTCAATACGGAGATATCATCTCTGTATTAAATTAAAAAAAAATGCACGTGTTGGAATAATTTCTTCAAATAAAGATTCATAAGTGCTGCACATGCGTCTAAGTCTCCTCGATACTTTCTTATTGCTGCGTCGTCACCGGAAAGAAGCAAGCGTCGGTGACACTGGCCTTTGTTCCCCCTTTCTCCCCTCAAGATATAACAGTGGATCAGTCGCAAGGGACAATCATACTGCCGTATTCTTATACCATAATTTTTAAAGGGGTGGACCGGTAAGCCTGCGAAAGGCCTCGGTTAGGTGACCAAAAGCTCCAGCTGCGGGTTATCACACGACAAAGACCTGCGTCAGGAAACACTTGGTCCTGTTTCCTGACGAACCTTACCTAACCATATTACCGCCATTACGTTCACTTACGTTCACAACGATGCCTCACTTTACTCACCCCTGACTGGATTTCCAGTCGCATAATCATTTTCTCTCAGATCAATAAGATAAAAAATAAAAGAGAACTTCTTGAAATTTACATAAATATTGATATTTGCATATATTAATTTATTCTAAATCATCCGAAGAATTAATACCATTTCCAATTTTATTTTTGATCCCTATATTAAAATTAATTATCTCTAATGCATTCATATTTTCTTTTTATTTCACTGTTGTTTAAATCCATGTTAGAGAGTATTTTGGCAAGTATTTTTTCATGTGCACTTGAGAGCAGGTGGAAGGAGCGCGCTGATTGGTGCAGAAAAACATGAAAAAGTGCTTAAAGAGAAGCTTTATTAAGGTTAATAAGCGAAACTTTCTTGGAAAGACAAATGCAGTGTAATATATTTAAAGTTCGGGAGATTTTTCGCCCACACATTGGACGAAACGTGACTAGAGACATTCATCTATCTGTGATTTTTGATGATGGTCACTGTGTAGGCGAAACGTCAATAAACGATCGCATTATATTACATCTGTCTATTTCTTTTCCATCGTGTCGGTATTTTATACGATTTCACTCCGAAACGTTGCTATAAAAATGGATGACTCCTTTTTATGTATCTTTGCCTGCATGTCCGTACATGCTTACATTACATATGCAACTTTAGTACGTAGAGATAAGACAGCATCAGAATATGTTCTGAAGAATAATTCCCGTACACTCACTACCGCATCCGCCTTCATACATATAAAACTTTTTTAATCTAAGGACCGGAAGCAATAGCTAAACTTTTTTGAAGAGAGGGGAAAAAAAAACGAAAATTTGGAAGCACAGTTTTCAATAGGGAAGGTTTTACTTACCCTCAAGCAATGATTTTCTGCTCTGAATGAGGCAGCAAAGAGGATAAAACTTTTCTGAAGCTTTTAACTCTCCTGAGGAACGCACTACCGATGTGGTCTATCATACTTCGTGATGAACTACGAGGTACTTTTCGCTTGTGTGTGTGTGTGTGTGTGTGTGTTTGTATTCACCTAACTGAACTCCCCTAATTGGGGTTGTGTGTTTGTGTGTGTGTGGTTCTGAGTTGGGGGTTTAATGGTCTGAAGCCGATCAGAAGAGACATTCACCAGTTATTGCATGGAAATCCCACGTGGAAGAAGCTCAGAGACGCTCGATGGATAGCGAAAGATTGAGAGAGTCGTGTGAGAGAGTCGTGTAACAGAGGGAGTGGAGGAGGCTCAACTCTCCATCAAATAATAGCGGTTTTATCTCCCACCAGTCAAACTGTTGGTGCTCGCTACCACATGAGAACAAAAGACAAGCTGTATGTCCAGATGAGCCACAAAGATGTTAGGAAAAACTCCTTCAGCCTAAGGACAGTAAGGAAAGATTGGAACGAATTAAAAGTAATGGATGCAATGGTTATACACATTTTCAAGAGGTCATAACTGTCATTAGGTCTAACCTGACAGCCTGATCTGCATCAGGCTAAGAGATAATGTTGTGAGCTAAGGATCGAACCCCACATGTGCAACCCGCACAATCAGACACATTGATTCCAGGGCGGATTTGAAACGGAAAGAGAAACTAAGAACATTCTGTACCATATAACAATAAAATAAAAGACAAAGCCTGGAACTAGAGTTGAAATCATGCAAACAGTGATCAGGAAGAACACATTCACGCAAGGACACATTCGTGAAAGAATAAAAACACCCAAGCAGAGCTCGGTAAGAACACACACACACACACACATACACACACACACACACACACACACACACATACACACACACACATACACACGCGCAAAAACATGCAGACACAATCTGGTAAAAAAAAAATGTAAGGAGACACATGCAACCACAGCTCGGTAAGAAAACACTCATTTAAAAAAAAAACATACACACAAACCCAAACACAATCTGGTAAAAACACATGCAAAGACACACGTGCAAGCACATCTCGGTAAAAACACACTCATTCACCAAGACACTCACACAAACACAGTTGGGTAAGAACCCACATTCGGTCCCTCCAGACCGTATTGCAAGTCTCTGGTGTTCGCCAAAAGAAAATATAAAAATGGCACGAGATAATCCGGGCATAAATAAAACACGGGAATTGCGAGAGAAACTCGAAATAACCCTTATTTAAGTTGGCTGACATGATAATAAAGTGCGAGAGAAGTGTACACGGTGGAAGGTCTCACGACGCAGACTTAATCAAACGGAGGCACGTAATTGCTGGTCGGGTATATTGCATGTGTCACCTTTCTCCATACCGCCCGCTTGT
>NC_091310.1:33455286-33470286 GCF_038502225.1 Cherax quadricarinatus | reverse complement strand
ATAACTCCACTGATACGTATATGTATTATTTCTCATTAGTATACATTTTTATGTAAATGAGAGTGCTAACAACAAGCATGTACAAGTATGAGTCAACAGTACACAGATAACTTGCACATAGGAATGGAACTAATGACGTTCCGGGACGACCTCACCATTAACTAGTCATGGTATTGTTCCTGTTTATTCTTTATAAGTCGACAGGTTTGATTTCTGTGGATTTAGGCTAATTCTGTCGTGCTTCATCATACGTCATGCAGTTTCATCAATCATTGTTGTCGTTTTATGTTACTCTAAAATTCCCTGTTTAGATGCTCAGCTTACTCCTGGGGAGCAGAGAGAAGAGGCAGGTGCGTGGTGTTTTTGTGTGTATGTGTGTACTCACTTATATGTGGTTGCAGAGGTCGAGTCATAGCTCCTGGCCCCGCCTCTTCACTGGTCGATACTAATTTACTCTCTCCCCACTCCATGATCTTTGTCATACCTCTTCTTAAAGATATTTATGGAACTTGCTTCCACTACTTCACTCTCCAGATTATTCTACTTCCTGACAACTCTAAGGCTAAAGAAATACTCCCTGACATCCCTATGACTCATCTGGATTTTCAGCTTCCAATTGTGGCCCCTTGTTCCTGTTTGCCATCTTTGAAACATTCGACCCCTGTCCACCTTGTCAATGCCTCTCAGTATTTTATACGTTGTTATCATGTCCCCTCTATCCTTCCTAGTCTCTAGTGTCATCAGGTTGAGTTCTCTTAACCTCTCCTCATAAGACATACCCCCTCAGTTCCGGGATTAATCGCGTTGCAAATTTTTGCACTTTCCCCAATATCTTGACGTTTTTGAGTAGGTGAGAGTTCCATGCTGGCGCTGCATACTCCAGTATAGACCTTACGTACACGGTGTACGATGTCGTGAATGACTCCTTACTCAGATGTCTAAACGCCAATCTCAGTGCCAATCTCCCATATGCTGCAGCAGTTATTTGATTGATGTGTGCCTCATGGGACATGTTTGTTATAATGCTTACCCCAAGATCCTTTCCTTCAATTGACGTTTGCAGCTTTTCATTTCCTAACCTGTACGCTGTCTGCGGTCTTCTGTGTCCTGCCTCAATATTCATGACCTTACACTCATTGGGGTTAAACTCCAGGAGCCATTTGTAGGACCACACTTGTAGTCTGTCCAGATCCTCTTATAATCTTAACTGATCCTCGCTCACTTGTATTCTCCTCATCAGTTTCACATTATCAGCGAACAGTGACACTACTTCATCTATTCCTTCCACCAGGTCATTCACGTATACAAGAAACAGCACCGGGCCTAGGACTGAACCTTGTGGAACACCACTCGACACATGCGCCCACTCCGACACTTCAGCACGTATCAACATTCGTTATTTCCTTTCTGTCAAGTATTCCCTGTGTGTGTGTGAGTGTGTGTGTGTGTGTGTGTGTGTGTGTGTGTGTGTGTGTGTGTGTGTGTGTGTGTGTGTGTGTGTGTGTGTGTGTGTGTGTGTGTGTGTGTGTGTGTGTGTGTGTGTGTGTGTGTGTGTGTGGAGGCCTTCCTGCTTAGGATGCAGGAGGGGTTCGTGCTTCAGTCTGGGACTTTAACTCCATTTTAGTTACGTATAGTATACTTTTAAGCACCCATTCTGTATTCACCTGTGAGGACAGAGAGTGAGAGAAAGAGTTAAAGCAATGGCAGGGATTACAATATTCTTGACTGTACATAAATATTCTTGACTGTACATCAATATTCTTGACTGTACATCAATATTCTTGACTGTGCATCAATATTCTTCACTATACATCAATATTCTTGAGGTGTACATCCTTGACTGATGATGATGAACAGGTGAAATGCAGTCTTTTTATATTTTGCCCCCTCGTGAATTCGGCAGGTTTTTAAACCTGATAAAGACATGAAACATGTAATTTCGAGGATGGTCCCCGCGTTCTAATTACTATAATGTGAAATGCTCAGATTCTGTCAGTTTCCTCCGTCACGTGAGGTTTTTAAAAGTGATAATTAAATCTGCTCTGGATCTCCGGTTGTCTTGAGACAAGATTTAGCTCTATTACCTCTCTCTGAAACCAGGATTCTTTCACTTTCTTTCTCTCTCTCTCTCTCTCTCTCTCTCTCTCTCTCTCTCTCTCTCTCACACACACACACACACACACACACACACACACACACACACACACACACACACACACACACATTGGCATTGCTGATCAAAAATCGCTGGAATTTTGATGAGCTGGAGAGAGGAGACAGCGGAGAAGAAAGTGATTACATAGCGGGAACGCTTCACTCTGGAGGTCCCAAGTTCGTAATAGCAGTGATGTATAACCCACCACAGAACAGCAGGAGGCCAAGGCAAGAGTACGACGAGAGCAATGGAGCGATGGTTGACACACTGGCTAGAGTGGCCAGAAGAGCTCATGCATGCAGGGCAAAGCTCCTGATCATGGGTGACTTTAACCACAAGGAGATCGATTGGGAGAACTTGGACCCGCATGGGGGCCAAGATACATGGAGGGCTAAGATGATGGAGGTGATACTGGAAAACTTCATGTACCAACATGTAAAGGACACTACAAGAGAGAGAGGAGAGGATGAACCAGCAAGGCTAGACTTAGTATTCACCTTGAGTAGTGCAGATATCGAGGACATCACATATGAAAGACCCCTTGGGGCCAGTGACCATGTGGTTTTAAGCTTCGAATACACAGTAGAGCTACAAGTGGAGGGAGAAGCAGGAAGGCCAGGACGAATGAAGCCAAACTACAAGAAAGGGGACTACACAGGAATGAGGAACTTCCTGAACGGGGTTCAGTGGGACAGAGAACTGGCAGGGAAGCCAGTTAATGAGATGATGGAACATGTAGCAACAAAATGCAAGGAGGCTGAGGAGAGGTTTGTACCCAAGGGTAACAGGAATAATGAAAAAGCCAGGATAAGCCCATGGTTTACCCAAAGGTGCAGGGAGGCAAAAACCAAGTGTGCTAGGGAATGGAAGAAATATAGAAGGCAAAGGACCCAGGAGAATAAGGAGAGCAGTCGTAGAGCCAGAAACTAATATGCACAGGAGGCCCAAAGACAATATGAAAATGACATAGCAGCGAAAGCCAAATCTGACCCGAAACTGTTGTACAGCCACATCAGGAGGAAAACAACCGTCAAGGACCAGGTAATCAGACTAAGGAAGGAAGGAGGAGAGACAACAAGAAATGACAGTGAAGTATGTGAGGAACTCAACAAGAGATTCAAAGAAGTGTTCACAGAGGAGACAGAAGGGGCTCCAGAAAGACGGAGAGGTGGGGCACACCACCATGTGCTGGACACAGTGCACACAACCGAGGAAGAAGTGAAGAGGCTTCTGAGTGAGCTAGATACCTCAAAGGCAATGGGGCCAGATAACATCTCTCCATGGGTATTGAGAGAGGGAGCAGAGGCGCTATGTGTACCCCTAACGGGGCCAGATAACATCTCTCCATGGGTATTGAGAGAGGGAGCAGAGGCGCTATGTGTACCCCTAACAACAATATTCAATACATCTACCGAAACAGGGAGATTGCCTGAGGCATGGAAGACAGCAAATGTAGTCCCAGTCTTTAAAAAAGGAGACAGACATGAAGCATTAAACTACAGACCAGTGTCACTGACATGTATAGTATGCAAAATCATGGAGAAGATCACCTAGAAAGGAATGATCTCATCAACAGCAGCCAACAGTTTCAGGGACGGGAAATCCTGTGTCACAAACCTACTGGAGTTCTATGACATGGTGACAGCAGTAAGACAAGAGAGAGAGGGGTGGGTGGATTGCATATTCTTGGACTGCAAGAAGGCGTTTGACACAGTTCCACACAAGAGATTGGTGCAAAAACTGGAGGACCAAGCAGGGATAACAGGGAAGGAACAACAATGGATCAGGGAATACTTGTCAGGAAAACAGCAGCGATTCATGGTACGTGGCGAGTTGTCAGAGTGGGCACCTGTGACCAGCGGGGACCCACAGGGGTCAGTCCTAGGACCAGTGCTGTTTCCGGTATTTGTGAACGACATGACGGAAGGAATAGACTCTGAGGTGTCCCTGTTTGCAGATGACGTGAAGCTGATGAGAAGAATTCACTCGATCGAAGACCAGGCGGAACTACAAAGGGATCTGGACAGGTTGCAGACCTGGTCCAGCAATTGGCTCCTGGAGTTCAATCCCACCAAGTGCAAAGTCATGAAGATTGGGGAAGGGCAAAGAAGACCGCAGACGGAGTACAGTCTAGGGGGCCAGAGACTACAAACCTCACTCAAGGAAAAAGATCTTGGGGTGAGTGTAACACCAGGCACATCTCCTGAAGCGCGCATCAATCAAATAACTGCTGCAGCATATGGGCGTCTAGCAAACCTCAGAACAGCATTCCGACATCTTAATAAGGAATCGTTCAGGACCCTGTAGACCGTGTACGTTAGGCCCATATTGGAGTATGCGGCACCAGTTTGGAACCCACACCTAGCCAAGCACCTAAAGAAACTAGAGAAAGTGCAAAGGTTTGCAACAAGACTAGTCCCAGAGCTAAGAGGTATGTCCTACGAGGAGAGGTTAAGGGAAATCAACCTGACGACACTGGAGGACAGGAGAGATAGGGGGGACATGATAACGACATACAAAATACTGAGAGGAATTGACAAGGTGGACAAAGACAGGATGTTCCAGAGATCGGACACAGTAACAAGGGGACACAGTTGGAAGTTGAAGACACAGATGAATCACAGGGATGTTAGGAAGTATTTCTTCAGCCACAGAGTAGTCAGTAAGTGGAATAGTTTGGGAAGCGATGTAGTGGAGGCAGGATCCATACATAGCTTTAAGCAGAGGTATGATAAAGCTCACGGTTCAGAGAGAGTGACCTAGTAGCGATCAGTGAAGAGGCGGGGCCAGGAGCTCGGACTCGACCCCCGCAACCTCAACTAGGTGAGTACAACTAGGTGAGTACACACACACACTCACACACACACACACACACACACACACACACACACACACACACACACACACACACACACACACACACACAGCACCAGTCTGGAACCCACACCTGGTCAAGCACGTCAAGAAGTTACAGAAAGTACAAAGGTTTGCAACAAGGCTAGTCCCAGAGCTCAGGGGAATGTCGTACGAGGAAAGGTTGAGGGAAATCGGACTGACGACACTGGAGGACAGAAGGATCAGGGGAGACATGATAACGACATACAAGATACTGCGGGGAATAGACAAGGTGGACAGAGATAGGATGTTCCAGAGAGGGGACACAGGAACAAGGGGTCACAACTGGAAGCTGAAGACTCAGACGAGTCACAGGGACGTTAGGAAGTATTTCTTCAGTCATAGAGTCGTCAGGAAGTGGAATAGCCTAGCAAGTGAAGTAGTGGAGGCAGGTACCATACATAGTTTTAAGAAGAGGTATGATAAAGCTCAGGAAGCAGAGAGAGAGAGGACCTAGTAGCAATCAGTGAAGAGGCGGGGCCAGGAGCTATGACTCGACCCCTGCAACCACAAATAGGTGAGTACACACACCGTTATTCTTGTCCACTAGGCTCACCCCTTCTCAACAGTACTTAACAGTACTTAACAAACCAACCACGCCCACCCTCGCCCACACCCAGACTGGACTACCACGCCCATTCACGACTACCTACGCCACGCGTCACAACACTATATCACCACCACGCTCACCCAAACTGGACCACCACGCCCAATCACGGCTACCCACGCCATGTCCCAACGCACGCCATATCAGAACTATATCACCACCACGCCCACCCACGCCGCATCACACGCCTCATATCATGGGAAATCTTCCATGAGCATCTGAGCAATTCGGCTAAAATGTTATGAACTGGCGGTGGCTTCGCAGCACAGATTGTGGTCCAAAATATTGTCTCTTGCATTTGATTCTGTATGTGACTCTCTCAGAGGTAGTAAATGGGAAGGGTACGAGGAAGAGAGAGATGAGGAGGGAAGAACGTGAGAAAGAGAAAGAGAGATTGGTGATGGAAGGAAGAGAGAGAGAGAGAGAGAGAGAGAGAGAGAGAGAGAGAGAGAGAGAGAGAGAGAGAGAGAGAGAGAGAGAAAGAAAGAGAGAGAGAGAGAGGGTAGAAAGAGAGGTGTGCTACACTTAGTAGGTAGAGAGGATGGAGTGACAAACAGTGTAAGGGATATAGGTGGAATACTACTATTTGGAATACTGCTATTTATTGCACAGTTATTGTTCTGCATATTGTGATATCTCCTGTTTACTGTGAT
Organism: Cherax quadricarinatus; assembly: GCF_038502225.1. Lineage (NCBI taxonomy): Eukaryota > Metazoa > Arthropoda > Malacostraca > Decapoda > Parastacidae > Cherax > Cherax quadricarinatus. The sequence continues at coordinate 33,463,976 of NC_091310.1, read as the reverse complement.
CCTATTTGCATATATTTATATATATATATATATATATATATACGCAAAACAACCACTCTGAAAGAATAGAGAAATTCCAAGCGCTTTCGTGACTACTCACATTATCAAGGAACTATGAAAGTGAAGCATCCAAGGAAGCTATATAAGGGGTCCGGCCAGCACCTCACTATCAGATCCCACAACGGTTAAACACGTGACGCGCGGCGAGCCAACTTGGATAGGTCCTTTGCACAACTCACCCCCAAGCTATTCTACCCAAGAAAATTTTAAAATTATTTGTCCAGTGTATTATTAAATTCTTCCCAAATTCTATTAATTATAAATGGATCTAATTTATATAAACCAAAGGAAATATTCATATTATTGTCAAAACTGCTTTTTATGAAACAAGATTCAATTATATTCCTGTCGACCATGGACTTGCTTGATACTACTTTCTCAACTTTTTGAAAATCAATTGGATGGTTAAAATCTCTTACATGAATAAATAGAGCATTGAAATCTTGTCCAGTTCTAATGCTATATTTATGTTGTTTTAATCTTAGTTCGAGATTTTTACCAGTTTGACCGTAATAAACTTTATCGCAAATTTTACAAGGAATTCCTTGTAAAATTTGCGATAAAGTTTATTACGGTCAACATTTCCTTTGGTTTATATAAATTAGATCCATTTATAATTAATAGAATTTGGGAAGAATTTAATAATACACTGGACAAATAATTTTTAAATTTTCTTGGGTAGAATAGCTTGGGGGTGAGTTGTGCAAAGGACCTATCCAAGTTGGCTCGCCGCGCGTCACGTGTTTAACCGTTGTGGGATCTGATAGTGAGGTGCTGGCCGGACCCCTTATATAGCTTCCTTGGATGCTTCACTTTCATAGTTCCTTGATAATGTGAGTAGTCACGAAAGCGCTTGGAATTTCTCTATTCTTTCAGAGTGGTTCTTTTTGCATATTTTGAAATCACCTGTTTACTGTGATCTTATTGCATATATATATATATATATATATATATATATATATATATATATATATATATATATATATGTGTGTGTGTGTGTGTGTGTGTGTGTGTGTGTGTGTGTGTGTGTGTGTGTGTGTGTGTCTGTGTGTGTGTGTGTGTGTGTGTGTGTGTGTGTGTACTAGCCTTCACTTGTGGAGGCTAGTACACCAAACGGAAAGTAGAATGAAATTAGCTCTGAGGCACCCACACCATCGTATGTCCTCGGATCACGGTACAACATCTAGCTCTTCTGGGTGCGTGATCTTTGTAGGATTGGGTAGTCCTGTGGGTTAGAGCGTCGTGTGATTTTCGCTCACCACGAAGCGGGCCAAAACAACACGAGTTCAAGCCCTCGACTAATGTTGAGCGGAAACAATCTCTACACTTTTAGCTACAAATATTTTAAAGCAGACAGGCAATTATGCAAACATACACACACAAGCACTCCAAAACAAAAGTTCAAATGACACACCACACACATACACACACACATACGCACACACACACCCCTTCACACATACACACTAACACACACACACACACACACACACACACACACACACACACACACACACACACACAAAACAGGTTAATCTCTAACTACAAGTACCTTTAACAACCAGTAACTAACAAACTCACACAAGCTGAAGGAAACGTCCAACAAGTGGTTGCTGGAAATCAATCTACGCAAGTGCTTCTGAGGATGAGTCAAGACGTAGAAGACCAGGAAGGAGTAACACTTGAATGGGAATCAAATCGTTGTTCTTACATCGTTGTGTTTACAAGCTAAGAGCTGTTATCCTACCCCGGATCGTTCCAAAGGCAATCATTGTCTAAGGAGTGCCTTTGGGTCGTATCCCAAGGGGTAGTTGTTGGCATACCAGCAAGTCTCCTTTGGGATGCTACCCACAGCAGTCGGCTACTTACTGCTAGGTGAACAGGATCATCAGATGTAAGGAAACAAGGCCAACCTTTCCATTAGAGCAGAGGATCGAACCGTGGACCTTCAGCGTGTTAGAAGAGGTCGTTACCAACTCAACCACGAGAGAGAGAGAGAGAGAGATCAAGGGGGAGGACATCACATCAGATCGTAATTCCAAAAATGATATACTGCCTACGGTAGTGAAGAGAAGACACGCATAGCAGAGCAAATTTGCATTTGGGCCACATTTCTCTCTGTGAAAATCTTTATCATGATGAAGGTCCACACAGAGAGAAGCGTTGCTGGTTCTGTAACATGCGTCCTCTCTTCACACAGCACGTTTCTCCCGAGACTGCGATAAAGAGAGTCGGGAATCTTTTGAAGGAAGAATTCAGATTACTTGATTGAAACAGAAATGAGTAAACTTACATCACCTTCAGCGTAAATGTTTCTCTCCTAAGACCACTCCACTTACAGGACCGAAACGTTTAGAGTAATGCTGTCTTGAGTGTACTCATTCACGATCTTTTTCCTTAAGATGTCGACTGTCACCTGCCAATAAAAGCTTCTTCTGAAATGTGTATTTCATCTATAACATATCTCTGCCTCATGGAGTATCCTGCACGTCCTAACCATGTCTCCCTTGGTTCTCCTTTCTGCATTTCTACGTGATTGCGTACGTTTGTCATGGAACCGGCAGTTGTTTGGACGCTGATATCACACACAAATTTCCCAGTTATTAGGCAAACGACGTGACAGGTCAATTAAATATTAATTTTGCCTAATGCGTTAAACTTGTTGCCTAAGCGATGAATTATTTATTTTAATGGTTAATAATAACATTTGATGAATTAAATCATGATGATTTTTCCTGGATGTTAAAGTGAATTATTTTTTCATTCTTGGGAAGAATATATGTAGGCTGATGGATGAGGGACGATGACGAGTGAAGATGAGAGGTGAAGATGACGAGTGAAGATTAGAGGTGAAGATGACGAGTGAAGATTAGAGGTGAAGATGACGGGTGAAGATGAAAGGTGAAGATGACGGGTGAGGATAAAGGGATCAAGACGAGATGATACTTGTACATGTCCCAGTTACTCTTTATTCTTTATTTTTTCCCTCTTCTCCGGTTTACAGTATTGCTCTTTGCTTCCCTTGTCGTCATTCTCTCTATTGTTTTTATTTAATCAAAGCCCCGGCAAACACAACACTGTTTTTTCTTGCCTCAGTGTAGTTCTCTACCAGAGCATATTAATTCTCTTTCTCTCTCTCTCTCTCTCTCTCTCTCTCTCTCTCTCTCACACACTTTTTTTGCACAAAGATCTACGAGGTTAGGTGTAAGACTCGAGCCATCCTAGGACGAATAAATGATCTCAGATGAAGTGATGTTCTGGAGATGTTCAGAGTGTAGTTGCTGCTTGCTGCCCGTCTTGTTGTGTAGAAGCTCACTTCTCGCTGTCCTCGGAGTGGGGCCAGTTGTGGTACTTTGACAATATTGGCCCTGTACATATCATTAAGACCGCCCACATCCCTCCGGTGTTGAAGGCTCTGCTGTAGGGACAGATCTGTCCAGGCTGGGTCCAGGCGAAAGATGAGGCGTCTTGCTCCTTTCTCTTTTCTGCCAAGAAGTCGTAAATGAGATGGAGGGCAGGCAGTCCTAGAAAGTGGAGCATACTCAAGGTGTGAGCGTAATTGTGCCTCGTATAAGATCTTGCAACTTCTACTGTCGAACAGATGCGAGATATTGAGAGAAAATGAAGAGCGGCAGAGCCTGGACTGCTTTTAACGGACTGTGGATCGAGCCTCCATCACCCTTATAGTTAATGACGCTCTCAGGTTTAGCGTTCCATGACATACAACCTACAACACAGAGTTCCCAAGCTCACCCACAGCTGCCTCCACAACGGCTACCACAACTACAGCTAGCATCACCACAACTAGCACTACCATAACTACCACCACCACAACTAGCACCTCCACAACTAGCACTACAGCTCCTACCATCACTACCACAGCTAATATAACGAGGGATCTTCCTGGATAAAATGATATTAAAAATTTTACCAACACTACTTCTAGTTCCATCTTGACACCACGTGTGGAATATTTATGGCTTAATATTCCAACGAACCCACATGAATTAATATACTGGTTTAATATCCAATAATATTATTAATGTAGTCATAACTAACTGCTAAGCCCACAAGGGTCATATAACATATCCTATAATAATTAAAAGAGATAATATAATTCACTCCTGAACGTCCTTACGTAATTACAGCAATATATGTAATACAAGAAATTAATATGTATATAAATATAAATCAGTGTCATGTACTGTGAAGGCTTACTCAGCCCTGTAACAACTTCAGTCAGTATTACCAAGGCTGGCTCCTCCTCAGGAAAATTAGTGAATAGAAAAAGAAATAATAACAGACAAACATAAACACTTTATTATATAGAAAATATAAAATGTAAAACACTTAAATATGAAATATTAATCCTACATTAAAGAAAATGAAAAATGAAAAATATAAAAAACTGAATTCAACGCTAATTTAAATGTATATAAAACGTGGGTGTCTGGTGTTGGTGACACTGTTGTTGAAATCGTAGCCGTTGCTGATGATGGGGGGGGGGGTCACAGGTGTTGGTGACCACCACTGGCTAGATCTTCACAGATTATTGCCGTGAGTATATCCCGATGACAGGAAAGCAGGTTCTTTACCGCTGCAATGATGTGGGGTTATGTCCTGCAATTTCATACAGGTGCACAGGTACTTCAATACAAAATGGAGAAGTCTCTGGACGTTAGTCCTTCTCCTGTTCTACTCGTTGATTGCCAGGTGACCCTCACTGACATCCAAGCTGGAAAGATAGACAGGTTACCCACTGCTTAAATAATCACTCTCCATGGTAAGTCTGATACTTAAAAGATGTGGTGATTATTACAACAGTCAACATAGAGCGAGGCTGAAAAGACTAAGTTTATTATTGATCAAAAGTGAAGCTTTCAACCAATAAATCCACTAGAATACAAGGCAGGCATGTACTTACAGTAGAGTTGGGAGCTGTGAGTCTAGTGATTTACTGTTTAACCAGAGCCCCACACATCACCTTTCGGGGGGGGGGGGGAAGGGAGGGGAAGGGATAGCGGGAGCTAGACTGACCCTACCTTAACAAGCAGCCGGCAGTCAAACTATCACTTTCAGGGAGGGGGAGAAAAGGTGGGAAAAACGGGAGCTTGACTTACCCTACCTTAACTAGTAGCCGGCAGACAAACTATCAATTTAGGGGTTGGGGAAGAAAAGGCGAGAATATCGGGAGCTAGACTGACCCTACCTTAACTAGTAGCCGGCAATGAAATTATTGTTAATATATATATATATATATATATATATATATATATATATATATATATATATATATATATATATATATATATATATATATATATATATATATATATATATATATATATATATTCCCTCTCTACTCCTATCTATTGAACTTTTCCCTCACATGTACACATGACAGTGCGCCATGTGGACGCTCGAGTATATGTTTCTTCCGTAAGAGAAACTAATTTTTAACTTTAAAGGGGTGGACCAGTCAGCCAGCGGAAGGCCTCGGTCAGATGACTAAAAGCTCTGGTGGAAGGGTCATCATATGACTAAAATCCGCACTAGGAAACAATCGTCCTCTTTCCTGAGGAACCTCACCTAACCTCTAGCTTAAGGCTACACCCGAAATCAATTGCTCTTATCCTTTGGAATACGGATTTTCCTAGTGAAAAAGGAGTAAATACAGCGGAGACCTTATTTGTGCAACGTTTCCTTTGGGTGAAACGTTGTTGTTGTGTTTTTCACCAACTTTCGGCATCTTGCCACTAACTCCACCAAAAATTTCCTCGAGACAACATTTCTTTTTTTCCACAGTTACACACAAGAGACTTTGCAGTTCAATTGAAACAACGAGTTTATAAAATTTGGTCATTGACTAATTGTGGGATGTAAGTGAGACTGGCAACATATGTCACTGAGAGGGAGGGGGTAACTAGAATGCCGAAGATAGAGTAGAGGAATAGGGTGTACATAGGTAGAGCGAGAGAATGTACTTCGTAGTGAGAGAGAGAGAGAGAGAGAGAGAGGTGGGTGTTGAGAGTATTAAGGGATAGTTAACTAGGAATGGAAAGACCCTGACCCACCCATCTCCTCACCCCTTCCCCGTCCAGCGCCCTTTCTTATCTTCATCAACTCTTCCTCCATTATTCCCACCCCTGTTATTCTCCTACCCTTATTACATCATCATCTTCAAGGTGATAATTTGACGTCAGCATTCCCACCTGCGGCCATCTCACACCTGTCCGCCACCCACGGTCCCACCTGCATTCATTTCTTTCTTAGAATTCCTGGTACATCACCTTGTTTATTCTGCTTTCTGGTTCACCTATTTCTCTTCCTAATTTTCCCCTTACTTATCCTTTTAATTTGTTCAGTTTCGTTATTGATCGTCATTCTCTTCTATTTGATAATTATTTGTCTATTGCAATTTACTGTCCAAATAAATGAAGAACCGAAACGCGTAGAGAAGAACGTTTCGCTCAGTGTAGAACTTTATTGGTCTCAACTAAGAGCGAGATGTTTTTTTAATAAAAACTTGTTTTACATCCGTGTCTCTCCTTCGTTGTAATTATTGTACAATTACTTTATATCACTCCTCTCCCTCATATACATTATTCACCTGTGTCTCTACCTACCTTCTTCCTTAATTCGTTTCATAATTTGATCATCTTCTTCTTACTTATCTTCATTCTCTCTTCGTATTTATCTAATAGTTACCTCTATCCACTTACTCTCTTCAGTCCATGGCTCACCCGGCTAAATAATACACGATAGTCCTTGATCTAGATAGTCCCTAATATAGATAGTCATTGATCAAGATGCTAGGGAAGAAGCTATCGGCAGATTGCCTCTGTGTGGGGCTTCCATGTCCTCTGCTATTTTTCTTTTTATGTACCCTCATGTACTCTCATGTGCTTTCATGTACCCCATGTACTCTCATGTACTCCCATGTACTTCTATGTACTTTCATGTATTCGCGTGTGCTTCCAGGTTCTCCCATATACTCTCATGTACTCCCATGTGTTCCCATGTACTTCAAACTTCTTCTGTTTTTTTCTTGAAGTAGTCCGTGTGTTGTTGGGTCTAAGCAGAAGGTCGTACGTCAAAGAACAAAGAATACAAAGGCTCTTGCAGTTAATTAAGAAAGGTATTCCCATATTCAGTAAGTTGAGGCTTCTCTGCCTCAGTGATTTGAGATAGGGATCCCCGTAAGCCATAAGCACAACCCACTCTACTTCAGTGGAAGTGAAAGGAATAGTGCAGAGTGCAGCATACTGAAGTTTTGAAGTCAAAAGCATTCACAAGTTAGTGCATAGAAAGTAATATCCCGATTTCTTCATTAAAAACTTGTACCTATACAGACCATAACCATATCGAACTTTCCACAAAGCATCAAACTCAAGGTTTGAAAGTTTAAAGACTATCAGAAGAGGCATTGTCTATTTGTTGCCCACGAGACCAATATGCAAAAATCCGCCAACAGTTTGAAGGTGTTCAGAACCTGCATGCTTGTGTTATCAGCGTTGATGGTTTAAAGGCGATCGAATGAGGCATTGGCAAATAATCGCATAAAAACCAATACTTAAAATTTTCTGTTGTCTTCGACAAAATTTACAAAATGACACCTACAATGGCCATAATCCATCAAAATCTTTGTATAACATTCCCATCATTTAACGGTTTAAGACGATCGGAAGAAGCATTTCTCAGTTATTGTACCAAAAAAAAAATATTTAAAAGTATTTCCAATTTGAAATTTACAAATCCAAAATAAATACAAATGTTTCTTTGAGACTACTAAAAGTTCAACGTTAACCAAAAGATGGATCCTCCAGTTATCTCACAGATACTAGCAGTTTCAGTTTCATGAACCAGGTTAGTAAATTGGCAAATGTGCAAATTTACCTCCTAAACCCAAAGAATGATTTTCTTTTCAACATATGCCTCGGCGTTTTAAAGACTGAGGCTGTTCAGAACAGGAATACTCAAGTTATTTCACGGAAAACAATACCACGCCATTTTAAAAATGAAATTGGCAAAGTGTCATTTACACACTTCACAAAAACCGTAAATTTCATGAAAGAATGATACACCGGTTTTCATTTTTTAAGCCGAGCAGACGAGGCTTTCTCAGGTTATCACATGACAAGCAAAATCGGGAATGGAATACTTAAAATTGACCAGAAGGAACCTACAAATGCCAATAGTTCTTTGACTTCTTCCTTAGTTATAGTTCACCTGTGTTGAAAATTTTAAGCCGATCGAATGAAGCGTTTTCGGGTTATAAACAAAACCATGAAGGCAGGAAATGAAAAAGGACTCACCATTTAAAGGTACCTTTCCGTGAATACAACGTACTGGTTGTAGAATCTTTACCACTGTTATAACATCTGTTGAACAATACCACTACACGAGTCTCATAACACTCCTCTAGATCCGCATCGTCCTATGATATTTCTTACATGTATTTAATCTCAAAACACTTCCCTAATAACGCCTTACTTTGCAATAACCCATTAGATACGCTTCCCTATCATAAAAAAAAACTACATTCTCTCACTCCATTCCACAACATCCAATCACACAATACCTTTACACTTATCATATCTCATTATAACTAGACAAATCACATCATACAA